>NW_026000108.1:11725145-11886984 GCF_001458135.2 Marmota marmota marmota
CCCCCTCTCTCCCTCCCCAACCATCCCCTCTCTCCTCCCCAGTGACTGCAGCCTGGACAGAGGTGGTTACTTCCTAATGCATCTCCCTGCCAGCACCCCAGGACCCTACAGAACACTCAAGCTGGTCTTTTAGCCACAGCAGTTAGATTGTATCCTCCTCCTAGGGCCCGCTGTGGCTGCTCAGGGCTGCTGTCTGCCGGGAGCCCACTGCCTGTGCCCCCGGACTTGGCCCCACGTTGGGCTCACTCCCAGCACAGCTCAGAGATCTAGGCTCTTGCCCGGGGCCCTGCCTCCTGTCCCAGGGCCACCCTTTGCTCTGCCACCAGCTATTGTCCCCTACCAGGGCGTTTGGACCAGCTGTTGTCCCCCTACTGGTGGGTGCCTTTCCTTTAGTGGTATGTCTTTCTCCTTGTTGTCATTCAAGTCTCAGCTTCCGTGTCACTTCAGACCATGCATTCTACAGAAGCCCACGAGCCATCACACCAGACTCTGTCTTCCTCCAAGGAAGCCCAGACCACTCCCTGGGTCCTGTTAGTTGGCTGGTTGTCTCCTCCACTAGGAAACCGCGTTCACTGGGAGCACAAGCACCTACTTCCTGCCTGACTGTGAAGCATACATAGGTGCTTAATAAATGACTGCCTGAATAAATGTATATACAAAAAAGTGCATTAAACAAATGAAAAATAAGAAAAGATAAATCTGTCGAGGGGACCACATTAATCTCCCTCTTGAGCTTCCACAGGGCTCACAGCCTTTTCTCTCCCAGACCCAGACTTGGCACAGCCCAGAGGACGGCAACTACATAATAGATACCAGGAACTTACCAGAATCTTTATTCACTTTAATTTTTAAAAATAAATACATGCCATGAATTAAAAGCATTAAAAATATTCATGCCCTTTGACTCAGTAATTCTATTTCTGGGAATACATCCAAAGGACATAATCCAAAAATATGTAAATGCTTTATATGCAAAAATTATTCACCACGGGAGCGTTCACAATAGGCAAAAAACAAAAAGCTAGGAACAATGTGCTTATCCTACCACGGAGGAATGATTCAAGACACTGTATGTCCACTAGAGAGAAAAGGGAATTTTTTAAAAAAAAAATCATGTTTACACATGGTCTATAACAACACAAAAGCACTTTTACATTATAATGTAAAATGAAGAAGAAGGTCAGGACACGCAGAGAAGCAGGACAGAACAGGGGATGGGTGACAGAGGCAGGCCTGGGAAACAAGAATGCCATGGAGCACTGGGGAGGTGACTTATTTGATAAGGAGTGTTGGGACAACTGGCTTTTCACGTGGAAAAGACAAATAGGTACATTATGTCTCACATAATCAAACATAAGTTCTGGACAAATTAAACATCAATAAAGAAAACCAAGATTTTCAAACTACTAGAAGAAAAGAGAAGAGGATATCTTTCTTTAGGATCTCATATCAGTGGGGAAAGTTTGTAAATATGCTGAGAAGATGAATCACATGAGAAGTAAACTCATCAAAATATAAACATTTCAGAAGACTTAAAACATTGTCTACAATGTTGTAGTACAGAGGACAACCTGGGAAAGGATTAGCACCTAGCATAAATAACAAGCTGCTATAAATCAATATCGCTCTAGTATAAAAAAGCCACAGATGTGAAACAGTAACAGTCTCAGAAAAATCAACCAATTGGTCAATAAAGGTATGAAAACATTGCCTGTAATTCCAGCAGTTTGGGAGGCTGAGACAGGAGGATCACGAGTTCAAAGCCAGCCTCAGCAACTGCAAGGCACTAAGCAACACAGTGAGACTCTGTATCTAAATAAAATACAAAATAGGGCTGGGGATGTGTCTCAGTAACTGAGTGTCCCTATGTTCAATCCGAGTACCTAAAAATTAAAAAAAAAAAAAAAAAAAGCTATGAAAAGAAGCTCTGTTTCATTCGCAAGTAAAAAAAAAAAGGGAAATTAAGTCATTGCATACTTAGTGTCATTTTTTTTTTTAATTGAATAAAACCACATGTTGTTGGAGATGTGAGGAAACAGGGAGGGATCCTCACATATGAGTGCTGCTTCTTGCCAGTGTCTTAAAGAACCAGAGCACAGTCTGCCAGACCCCAGCACACAAACCCACACATCACCCAGCTCTTTCCCTGTTAGCTTCTCTCTGTCCTCTCCATTCCTTGAGTTGCACGGTTCCTGACACCTGCATCCTTCCACTCCTTCCCACCACCCTCTGCCTATTCTTTAAGGCTTCCATCCCAGCCTTGCCCACATCCTGAAAGCACTCAGGCCTCCCAGGCTACAGAGATGTCTCCATGTTCAGGACTGTGATACTTGATTTGTTAAAAACATTTTAAATGGATTTTAAGATCCATTTAAAATGGATTATGAGCCTTATGGTAACTATTCTTATAGTACCACATATTTTTTTTTTTATTTTAGACTATGCCCATTGATTACATTTTCATGTCTTAGCAATTAGAGTCTGAGTTCCATGGGTGGAGACTTTCTCTCTCTTGGGTTCTTTGTATTTCAGTTGTTGACCTGGCACAGATCCATTGTGTGTTTAATTATGAACCGAACACTGTGCATCATCTATTTCAGGCTTCTGAACAACAATATCAGGGAGGTGTTATTACTTTCCTAATTTTACACGTGACAAACCCAAAGCTCAGAAAGGTTACCAAATTTTCTCAGGGTTGTTTAGCTAGTACATGTTGGAGTCAGTGTTCAAACTAATGTAATCTGGTTCCAGAACTCAGTCCTTTGAACTGCTCTGTGTAAGTGTGTGTGTGTGTGTGTGTGTGTGTGTGTGTGTGAGAGAGAGAGAGAGAGAGAGAGAGAGAGAGCAGAGACAGAGAAAGAGAGAATGGGGGAAATGCCCACCAGTAATAAAGGTCCTACATGCATGTGCCCAAATATTCATAGCCTCATTATTCCCTAGAGTCAAGAAATGTGAACAATCCAGATATCCATCAACTGTGAATAGATTTATTTTTAAAACCCATATAATGGTAAACTATAAGCAATGGTAAGGTGCTTGCCTTGCATGCACAAGGCCCTGAGTTCAATCCCCAGAACCAAAAAAAAACAAAGAAAGAAAGGCATGAGATTCCAATGAGTGCTATGTGTGTACGGAACCTGAAGCAAGACAGAAAGACCATACATTGTACGGTTCTATTTATGAGGAACGTCCAGACGCATGGTCTGCCACATACTTCCTTTATGATCTCATATAAATTACCAAGCTCCGTGTGCCTCTACTTCATCATCTGTAAAATGGGTGTCCCCCTTCACTGTGTTGGTCAAACTAGTTGATAGCAGGCCACTGACCAAGTCAGAGTACACAGCCAATAAAGGGCACTGTTAGGAAGAGGTAGACAAAGTCCAAGGCCACAGTGGTTGTGGGTGCCAATGTCAGATGACATAGAAGATGCCCAAGATAGGCATCCTATTCTCAGAAAATGTGTGACCTGATGAGCAGGGTCCTAACGCTATTGACCCAATACTGACATTGACAGTGCCTCTCCCGCCATTGGATTAAAAATAAGTCCCTATCCTCTATGTCCCCCATTAGACTGAGAATGCAGACTGCTTGAGGAGTGTGCTTTGATGCTTACTGTATACCTGAAGCCTTGCCCAGGGCTAACCTGGGAAAGAGCAGTGGCCACCAAAGGAGTTTCTAGTGCAGCCCTCCGGGAGCGAAAGCATTCTGTTGCCCGGAAGTCCCCGGACCCTTACGCGTGGGTCGGGCTGATCCGCATCTCGTGCTGAGCTGTTTAATTTGTTCCTTGCCAGCCGGACATCACAACTGGCAAGGCAGAAGAGAGCTTAGGAGAGGCTCCACATTTAGACACGCAGGATTTTTGGCTCCCCTTCCATTTCCTTGGGACTCAGCAAACTGGGCTGTAATTCTGATCCTAGCATTTCTTCGCTGTGTCACCTCAAGCAATACAAAACAAAGAATTGCAATTCTTCAAAATGTCCTTCGAGGATATGTTTGGGCCTCGGTTTCCCCTTCTGTGAAAAATAAGGGACATTCCAAGCCTTTGTATAAAGCATCTTGCCAGAGCACTGCAGCAGGAGTTCATTGTTCACTGAGAGAGCCTGCCCCCCACCTTGTCTTCAATAACAACGTTTCCAGAAGACCTTAGAGCTAAAGTGGAGACAATATTACCACCAAAGGCACAAGAAAAGCTTTCTCATTTTATCACCTTTCAAGGTCCAAGGATAACCCGACAGGGGACAGGGATGCCAACATTTCAGCCCCAGTGGCCTCTGTGGTGGATGGGTGGCCTTCACCAGGACTCTTGAGTTTATTCCCACATGCAGCTAATGCATACCGAGTGCCTGCAAGGCACCACGCATGGGCCAAGGCACCACTGAGAAAGCAGAGAACAGAGGCTCACCAGTCCCTCACCTCACCCAGCTTACACGCCCCATGGAGCGGGTGACCAGTGATGACCAGTGACACACTAAGCAAGTGAGTGAAACTCACCATTTACTAGGTAGAGCTCCGTGCACAGGGGAAGCAGTAAACTAAGAACCTGGGCGTGAGACCTCGGGTGGGAAGGGGAGTGGGGTTTGGGGTGAGCAGCTCTGGGAGGCATTACTGGATGCCTCCTTAGAGCAGGGCCTCCCCCACCCCACTGCAGATTCTCCATATTTTGAGCTGAATAGCTCTGTCTTCTGGGAGGCCAAGCTGTGGATTGTGGGAGGTAGCACTCCCCTCAACTGGGACAACCAAAGATGTCTCCAGACATTGCCAAATGTCCTTTGGGGGGGTGTGAATTTTTCCAGGTGAACACCACTGCTTTAGAGTAAAGGGGATCTGTGTAAAGATCTAGAAGGTTCCATGAAGGCCCTGGAGGGTAAGGATAAACTGGTCCAGCTTCCTCCTGCAAGAAGCTTACACCAAGCAAATAGTCAGCATGATGATTGAACTTTAGCTGGGATGAGTGACATGAGGAAAAAGGACACTGTGTTGGGAAAGACAACAGGGGCCCATATGGGCCTATGAAGGGGCATTTAAGTAGAGAACTGAGGCATAGAGGGATTGATGGGTGGAGGTCAGGAAAAGTGCAGGGTGCATTAAGGGACTGAAAGGAAGATGTTGTGGTTTGGAAGTGGGGTGTCCCCCAAAGGCTCATGTGTAAGACAATGCAAGAACTTTCAGAAGTAAAATGGTTGGATTACGAGAGCCTAAACCCCCCAGTGAATTAACCCCCTGCTAGGGATTGACTGAGGTGTAACTGCAGGTGGGTAGGGTATGGTGGCCGAGTGGGTCCCCATGGGCCTGCCTTTGCAGGTGAGCAGAGCTCTCTTTCTCTGCTTCCTGGTGCCATGTTCCCAGTTCTTTCCTCCACCTCACCCATCCACCATGATGTCTGCCTCACCCTGGGCATAGAACAATAGTCGGCCCTCTATGGACTGAGATCTTAGAGAAAGTGAGTCCCAAGTATACTTTCCCTCCTCTAAGATTGTTCCTATGGGGCCTTTTGGTCATAGCAGCGAAAAAGCTGGCTAAAATAAAAGACGTCTGACACGAGGACTGGAGTCCAGAGGGAGCAGACGGCAGTTGAGCCTGGTGAAGCACCGGGTCTTGGACTTCCATGTAGGACTGACAGACAGGAGACAGAAAGGCCTTGCCTTTCCCATCTATAAAATGTAAACGCACTCCCATCTATCTCCAGTCGTGAGGATGGAACGGCATGATATGTGCAGAGCACTGAGAGCGGGGCCTAGAACGCAGCACCCTGAGGAACTCGTCTTGATCAACAGCACTCTCCATAAACAAGTTTAAACGCATCTTTCTTGCCTTTCTCTTGGAAGCTCACCAGTGCCTGACTGAGTGTGGCATTTCCTCCTGGTTTAGCTTTTGTATTCAACCTTGACCTTGCCCTGACCATCCCCAGCACCAGACCACTCTTGCCTGGGCTTGCAGCACCCTGTATCTCTACTTCTGCTGCACACGCTGGCACACCTGGACCTCAGACTCCCCATCAGCAAATATGTGACTTGAAACCAATGTCAAGGATCTGCAGGCTTAAACACTCCAGTGCCTCATACTTGCAAGTAAACTCACGGGCCATCCTGGGAATGTCCCTTAGAACAATCAGCTGTCACCTCTGAGGGCGATCAAGCCACACCTCACTCAACACACACACACACACACACACACACACACACACACTCACAGAGTCACACACCACAAACGGCAAATAGGCTGCCTCTTCATAAGCCATGCATCACCCACACAGTCCTTCTACCTAGGAAGCCCGTCCTGGCCTCCCTTCCCTGTCCTCGTGCAGCCTGCTGACCACCACCACCATCACCTCATGCAATGGTGGCTCCTCCACTGTGGGCACCTCTGCCCTGCTCAACTCAGAATGCCAGAGCCAGGAATGTCCCATGTCACCTGGTCAATGTCTGCCGGCAGGAGTGGATGTGACACAAGACCACATACAGCATCTTCTGTTCTTGTTCCATCCTTACACTAAGCCTCTGAGGTCAACAGGTAATTTTATGTAACAAAAAATCCCAGGCTCAAAAGCATTGCCTATATATTCCTGTACTTATTATTATCAAAATATTGTGAAAATAATAACAGTAATAACAGCTTTCTCTGGACCAGGCAGTATACCAGGTACTGTATAAAAGTGTCTTCATACTAGGTAAATACAAATATTTCCAATTTACAGATGAAGAAAGTACATTTTAAAAGGGTTAAATAGTTAGATCAAGGCCACTTCACTAGTGAATAAGAAGGCAACATTCAAATTTTGGCCGTTAGGATGGATAATTGTTAATGGTATAAGTCAACCCTGCTGACTGCTGGAACTTGAACACCAGCCTCTCCCTGCCCTTGGATTCCACCTCACACCATAGGATCTCCTGGCTTTTGGGCCTCTGGCTCTTCTGGGTCTCCAGCTTGCTGACTCACCCTGTCACTCTTGGGCCTTACCAGCCTCCATAATAGCACATGCCAATTCCTCATAATAGAGATGTCTTCTATTCTGTCTCCCTGGAGAAATCTGACTAATACCAGGGTACATGCCTAAGCACTAGTATGTTACTGTTCTCTCTATTAAGTAAAAATAGAACTACTTTTCCTCCAGGTAGAGAAGAGGCATTAATTATCAATAGTGTGCAGCAAGGGACTCACTAAAACATTTCGCTAGATGTTATTTGCTTTGTTCCAACATCTCAGAAGTAGCTTTTTTTTTTTTCCCTTGTTTGTGTACATGTTAGAAAATCATATTACATAAGGCAGCCAAGCAGAGAGATGGCGTTGGATTTTCAGGAGGCCTGGCTGGCTCTGCAGCTCTGACATGCTCCACATGGTTGACCTTGGACAAGTCATTTCATTTCTCTAAGAAGGAAAGTCCTTCTCCTCATCTGTAAAATGAGGATTACATATACCCATTCCCCTCACCTAGGACACAGCAATTTACATGAGATCAGGTATTGGTTATTTTCAATCTCCTTCCCCAAGCCACCGAAAAGTTAGCAAGCAAAAGAAAACATGGCTTCAGCATCAGTGCACCATGAAAAACAGATACTAATTTTGTTTCATCTGATTCTGGTCCAGCCCTCTTAACTGAAGGCTAAAAGTGATTCAGAAGTAATAAAGGGAATTATGATACATGATTGCAGAAGCTTGGAGAGCAATTCCAGCAAGAAGCAAATGATTATACATTGCAACAAATTAAAACTACAAAAGAGAGAGAGAGAGAGAGAGCGAGCTGAAGCTAGGGAGGAGGAAACCAAAGACCACTCGTATCCTTTCAGAAATGCTGTTTAATAAAGCAAACCCTATTTTCTATAGAATTCTAATCAAGAAGCGTTTTGGTCACACGGAAGCAATTAGAGAAGTCTAAGGTTTCAAAAACGCAAGGACGAACAAGACAACTTTGTAACAAGAGGTCACTTCTCATATCCCTGCCACCAAACGGCAGGACACAGAACCGCTGACAAGCTAGTACCAGGGACATGTGGCTAATATCAGCCTGAGATTTGGCTTCCAAAAGTCAGTGTGGCCTGGCTTTTTCACTAAAACACAAAGAAAATCAAGCTTTAAACAAAGTAAAGGGCGGGCGTGAGTGCACCAAGTGAGGACAGCCTCCATGGGAGGCCACCGGGCCTGGAATTTAATGAGGAGAGAGCGCGAAAGTCTGGCTTTGCTCTCTTTGGCCCTGGTGAGAACACGGCCCATTCTTGGGCGAGGTTTGATGCACCACAGGGCTCCCCTTGCCAGCCATAAACATCTAATGTAATTTTAATTTAAGCAACATTCCTAACAGGAGAAACATGTCAGTCACCCTCCTAGGGCTTGGAACTTATCCGGCTCAGAAGAGGAGGAACAGGACCAATTTGCCTCACTGACATCAGCCCGTCCCCTCAGTCTCTTGTGCCTGTCTCAGGAGCTTTCTTGCTGTTTCCAAATACCCCATACTAACATTTCCGCTTTGGGGTCTCACTGCTATCTGTTCCCGCCTGTGTAGCTTGCCCTTCATATTTGAAGATGTGTCCTCATTATTCAAGTCTCAACTGCAGTGTCTTGTCCTGGCTAGAAGCCTTTCCCAGCACCATCCAACTGGAAAGACAGCTTCTGCACATTATTCTGTTTTCTTTTCTTCTGGACACCTGTCACTATGCAAAGTTACCTATGCCATTAATACATCCCTGCCTTTGTTGGTTTAGCCTCTCTGCTAGACAATAAGCTTTGAGAAAGCAGGAATTTGTTCTTTCATTTGTTTAGCACTGTGTCCCCAACCCCTGGTGCAGTGGCTGACATGGAGTGGTGCTTAATAATACCAACAGAGAGTAAATAAAATGGCGGGCTGTTTGAGGTTTCTGGGTCTTTGGAAAGACTGCTTGAGTCAAGAAGTATTTACTTAATCTGCTCATCCTTTCAACGTTTGGTGGGTGCTGCGGATACAGTGATGGATTCAATCTGATCCCTGCCCACAGGAAATTCAGAGGGGAGACAGAGAAAGCCAGGTGCAGAGCAACTGGCCCTTGACTACCTGGCTTGAGGTTTTGAACCACAACATGGAATTTTGGAGATGCTCCCTGTTAAGTAGGTGGATGTATAGTGTCCTGGTGGCTGTTTTAATCAGCTTTTCCATCACTATGACTTAAAGACCCAAGCTGTCCATGCTACTGCCTCCCTCGGCTGAGAGCTGACACTCAAATCGCTCTGGCTTTATTTTCTAATTCAACCGTCTAGTCTATGTCCCACCCAGCCACATTCCCAGAAGAGTGCTCCCCTCAGAGAAGCTCCATGAAGACTCATTCTGAAGTGCTCAGGGTGGCTGAAGAAACTGCCACAAATCACCCCTACTCCCGTTTCCATGTGACCCTTGAAATCCCAGTCTTTCCCCGCTGGCTGCCCACTCTCCACGCTCAGCCTGAATCCTGATCTATGGTTTTCCTATTTCAGTCACCTTCTCCTGAGACTTTTTTCAAAACAGAATTGGGCTAGCATCTTTGTTCCGACTAGTGATGGGAACCAAAGTCCCTGAAGCACAGAGGAAGGACCGGAGTCACAGAGTTAACTGGCCTCCTAAATAGAGAGGACCCCAGCCACCTCTAGGAAACCCTGATCCCAGAGATGTCAGGAGGATTCAGAAAGTGGGGTCAGGTAAACAGATGAGAGATGTAAGGATCCAATAGTCCAGAGTTCAAATCCATGCACGAGCCTTTGTTAGACATTTCCCTGTAGATAAGTCGCTGCTTGACCTTCCAAGCAGCCATTGTCTTGCTGATGTTAATTCCCACCATACAGAGTTAATTTATATATTAAATTAAAAAATAATGATGCATTTACTACAACTGAAGACACATGGAATGTTCTCAGGAAATGCTATTTGAATTGTACCAAGAATTTTGAAATTCCTAACACAGAAATGATGACTGTGAGGAGGAGGGAAAACAGGTGATTCGGATCTGGAGAGAAACACATTTATTTTCATTGATGTACAAATACAGTGTTTTCCCTTGGCTCGCACCTGCTCATTCTTCAGGCAACCTAAATATCACCTCCTCAGGTGGCCTTGTTGAACCACCACTATCTGAAAGAAGTCACCTCTCCTCTGTTTGGTCTCAGTCCACTTTCCTCACACAGATTGCTATCAGGAAGAACATTTTTGGTTTTATTTGCTTATGTATTGATGGTTTCTCTCCTGTTCAAAAATTTTAGTTGCATGAGGGTACCAACTGTAGTCTAATCCTGGTGCCCAGGACAGGACAATACACTCAAAAAAAATGTATATATATATATATATATATATATATATATATAGAGAGAGAGAGAGAGAGAGAGAGAGAGAGAGAGGGAGACCAAGTAAATAAATTCTCCTAGAGCAAATGGAAATGAAAAAAAGTCAAAATAATTTCTAACCTAACCTTTACTACTGGAATAATAATAGTCAAGAATGGCAGGGACTTTGCCTACCACCTAAACAAAGTGCCCAATGGACAAAACCTGAAATCCTTGGGCAACATTCCTGGCCTTTATATTCAGTCAACTGCTCAGTCAACAAGAGGGTCATAACAGAGACAGGGGAAATTAACTTGATTAACTTGCCCTATTCCCCTTGACTAGCCAGCATTAGGGCTGGTTGAACACCTGAGGGTCCTAAAAAAAATGTGGAGGGAGAAAGAAAAAGGAAATAAATAAATTTTAACAAAGAAACTTCACACAGCCATGGCGATCTCCGCCTTCCTTTCTCCCCCAGTTAATTACCCTCAAGTCCTTCAAATCTTCCCTAGAGGTCAGAGTAAGGTCTGGGTATCCAAGGTGGCAGGTGGGGCTAACATCAAAGCCCTGCTTAACTTGCCACCACCTCTGTGGATGACAGAGTGGGAGGGAAACAGACTGGCAGACACACTCTGGGCCGACCATGCTTAAAAAGTGCATTTTGTTTCCCATAAAGCCATAAAAAGTTCCAGATAACACATTTGCTTCCAAAAGGATAGATTCTTAAATGAGAGCGATTTCGAGATGATCGGGCATCCTGCGGTGCACTTAGGGAGGGAAAGCAAATTGCATAACCATTGCTCATCAGAGCAGCCCAGGAGAGCCGCCAGCCACGCATAAGTTCAAATCCCAGGTGCCCTGAGCCAAGTTCTGCTGAGAAGCTCCCTCCAGCACTCTGCCCCCCACCGCTAGGCGGCCAGCCTAACCCATTCGTTCCACCATGTTTCCCTGAAAAGGGAACACAAGCAAGAAATAGAGTGAGCTTCATGAAAACCATATATTGGTCCTGAAATCATCATATTATGAGTTATAGAGAGTCAAGGAGACAGGGATGAAAGAACAGTGCCCGGAGGTCAGGTTCTCCAGGCTAAAATTTAGAACTGCAAGGGCCCTTAGACATAAACTGTTTCCTCTAATTCTCTATCCACACTAAAACCTGGGCTAACTCTGCTATCCATTTATCTGTGTGATCTGCAGCAAGCTGCTAAGCCTTGCTGGTCTGTTTCCTAAACTGTAAGATGGGATGGTGACAACATTATCGCCCTTAAATAGCAGTGACGATTAAATGTCAATGTATGTCATACACCTGGAAGGGAGAAACACTCCTCAGTGGCTAGCTACTATTATTTTATATTCAACAAACAGTCATTGGCTTCTACTTGTATCAAACCATGCTCCGCGGGATGGTGGGGATAGATAGACAGACAGGAAAACCCAAAATGACAAGCACCCTGTTGACAGTTGAGATGAGGGCTGGTGCATAAGATTAAACAACCAAGCACACACAAGCTTGGAACTAGAAGTAACCAGCTTGCAGGTTTTTAATGTTCTTGACTCCCATTGATGCCTATACCACCTCCCCCATCATATGAGGGAGCAGGCTACATTGCCCCAACAGAAGTCCCCTGCCTCTAGTGTTGATGAACTTGATACAGAAGCATCAACCCAGTTCTTGGCAACCTCCTTTTCAATACTATGTGGACCATTTGGAACCAGGTCCATGAATCAGGACAGAAAAACCTAGCAGATAAGGAAGCTATGGAGATGGGAAAGGAAGAGAACACTAGTTGCAGAAATCAAACAGAAAAGATTAAAACTTGATAATGCTATTTGCAAGCTATGTCATCTTAGACAAATTACTGAATTTCCTTAAGCCTCAGTATCCTCAACTGTAAATTTGGGTTGATAATTCCCATCTCACAAATTTGGTTTAATAATTAATAAGAAAGTATACATAAGAACTGTGCAGAATAATGCATGCAGTAGGCATTTGATAAGTGCCATTTGTTATTAGGAGGAACATAAGAAAAGCCAAAATACAGGGCTTCAAAATGCAAATCATGTCTCTTTGATACTCCAAACTCCTCAACAGCTTCATGGCCAATCTAAAGTAAAAGGGTAATGTCTTCAGAATTGTCCATAAGGCCCACCACCATCCATTTGCTTTGGTCATATCACTGTTCTTCATGTCTTCTCCCATGTCACTCCACTCCAACTGTCCCTCATTATACAATGGACACACTAAGTACAGGCTGTCTTGGAACTTGCCCACCCTCCCGTGGGACGGCATGATGATTAAGAGAACAGGCTTCTGCCTCAGACCAAGCTATGAATCCCAGCTCTGCCGTGTACCTGGAGAATGACTTTGGCAAGTCACTTAAACACTGTGTTTAACATAATCACCTGTAAAATGGGAATAATGATCTACCTGATGGAATATGACCTCCCTATGTAGACAAGAAATAAATATGAACAAATGCAATTTATTGACTGGTTACTTAGCTGCCCAGCTGATGCAGAATACCAGAACTATCCATACCTCATCTCTAATCCCCTTTACAAATCTGAGAGAAAGCATTAATAGACCCATTTTGTATGTAAGGAAACTGAGGCCATGACTAGTGTTAAGACACATCCAGACTCAGCTCCAGTACTGGCTGGTTCTTGACCTGTTCATATACTCTTAGTACATCTTCACTTCCCAAAGTTGTTCAAATCTACTTCTCCTATGGCACTATTTTTATATTGCCCCTGTGGGCTGAGTTTCATGCAGGGTCCCTACGTCTTCCTACTCACATGTCCAGTGAACCTGTGAGTCCCTTCCTATCCTGTACTAAAGGCCACGTGGGCAGACCCCACTGTTACCTTGTGGCCACCTCATAAGCAGTGGGGCAGAGAATGAAAACACTTTTTCAGTGACTTAAATGCCCCAACCTTTTTCCAGCACCCTCTTCCCAGTGAATCAATACCTACTGAAGTACAGCCAGTGGCCAACAGTGTGGCTTATCAGGGTTTTTCATTCCTTCCGTTGCCAAGTGTTCGTCACTTCTACTCCCTTTGATACAAGGAGCATCGAGGAGAGCCAGTGTAGGTAGTTGCGCGTGGTGTGTAAATCACAGTGCTCATCTGGGAGGGCCAGCTTGCTGGAAACATGGGGCACCTGGGCTTACAGGTCATCTTTCCACATCGGAGGTGTAGGAGAGAAGAAGAGACAGATGCCCAGAGGCAGGGCTGGGAAGCAAGATCTAGACAAAACCCACGTCCACCTGAAACACGGCCATATGCAAAGGGCCCCATGTTTCTCTACCAAGGGATGAAATAAATCAATAGGTTAAATACAGAGAGGCTGTGCAGAAGCAAAATACTTCTTCAGCATAACCCCAGTGCTGAGTGCCAATGGCCCTCACAATAATAGAGACAGAAACAAATTGTGTTCTCAAAATCCCAATCTTTAGGGGTCTTGTGACCTAAAATGTTAAATCACATGGATTTCCAGCAGGCAGAAAGAGATTCTTAAGGCCTCAGACTGAACTCACGGCCATGATGACGTAAGATCTGCTTTTTACTAACCACTGGACATTAGGCTTTTTGACACCACTGATTCTGCATTGCACTGCACAAATAATAAGGATGATGGTGACGATGGTGATGATGATGATGATGATAATGATGGCGGTGATGATGATGGTGATAATGGTGATGATGGTGATAGTGGTGATAATGATGAGTTGATTATGTTGATGGTGATAGTGATGATGATGGTGATAGTGATGGTGATGATAATGGTGATTATTATGGTGATGATGGTGGTGATAATAGTGGTGGTGATGGTGATGGTGGTGATGGTGATGGTGGTGATGGTAATGAGTTGATTATGGTGATGGTGATGGTGATAGTGATGGTGGTGATGATAGTCACAGTAGTCACTGTTACCTGAACATTTTTACAAGTGTCAAGAACCAATGCTAAATACTTCACATGCTTGCACCCTTTTAGCCCCATCAACAGCATTGTGAAACAAGTATTCTCTTGTCCCATCTTGCAGATGAATACACGGACACTCTGAGAGACAAACAAGCAACTCCTGGTTAGCAGAACTACTATTCAAGGGCTCGTGCCAAAGACATGCTTTTAGAGCCATTACTGTATCTCTGATTTATTCTACTCCCTGGACTCAGTTTTTGGGACCTGAAGACCTGCAATTCTGTGCATGAGGTGAAGTGATTTCCTAAAAAAGCACCTGGCAGTCTGGAACTCTAGCCTTTCTGACTTTCAGTCCTTCCCCAGTCTGCAGAGGGCCACAGGAAGCACCATCTCTTTCCAGGACTAGAGACTGGTCCCAAGCACAGGGGTCTCTAGGAACAACCTCGTACATTTTCCTCCATGAGGAATGGCTCGGGGCCCAGGAACAGTTCCAGGGGCAGAGGTGGCCAAGGAGGAGGGAAACAGGAACGCTGGGCATTTCCTGAAGCTCACCGCCTCTCATTCCTCTCCCTGGTCAGCTCAGGGAACAGAGCAGATCATTTCTTCAGCAGACCATTTAGGGCCTTCTGGGATCTAATCCCAACCTGACTTCATACGATGCCATTCGCGTTCCTTCCTCTTCTCCGATGTGACTCTACCCCACTCTGCCACAGGCCCTGTGACCTCCTGCTCTCATTCTCTTCCAAAACAAAGTGACAGAAGACACCCACTTAGCAGCATGTCCAAGCTCTGGTTTGCTGGGTGTCGACCCTCTCCACATGCTCTGCCACCCTTCAATGCCCTCCATTCCCCAGAGCACCTCATTACTATAACTGGATGGGTTCTTCTTTATTATTGAGGAAAAGAGGTATTTGTCATGGGAAAGATGGAAAAGATGCTTATTATAAATAGATATATGTATGTATATTGACTGATCTCAGTTTCGTAAAAGAAATTATTTTTAGAGCCTGGAAGAAATTGCGTGGCTGGTTGAACTCACGGTGAGCTCGAGAACGAAACCTGTGGGCAGGACGTACACAGCCCCAGCCTGGAGTCCTGAACACCTGCTAAGCACGGAATTTCTCCAGCACTCAGAAGGAGCAGAGCAGAAGCAGGCCACAGGTATGCCACCTTTGCCCAGATACAGCCTGGCTCTGAGTTCTACTGCAGGCCCGGCCAGAACAGAAGAGGACGGGTCAGCTCCCTAGGAGAGTTTCCCTTCTCTGCTGAGAACACTGGCGTCACTGGTGCACGGTCCCCACCCTGAAGGCTTAGGTCTGGCCAAAATGCAATAGGGGAGCATCAGTGACCATGGCTAAAATGGCCAAGCAGCCAGTGCACTGGGAAAAGGAAAGAGAACACAAGGTTTTGCAATGCTCCTGCCATCATAAGCACTGGTGAAAAGTGGGACGTGGTTTCTAAGAAGCGCGGGGCAAAGATGCAGGACAGCTCATCTGCCAGTCAGTTTGCAGGCTCACATTGATCGCTCGCTCCCCTCCCTGCACACCCCCAGATGAGAGAATGACCTAAGCTGCCTGCAGAGGAACCTCATTGCTCCACCATGCCTCAAGAAATCCGCGGCTCAGAGTGCGTTCCAGGAATCGCATTAGGTATTTTTGCTTATCCAGAAGGTTAAAAACTCTCGTGACCCTCACGTCGGCTTCATTTTTCCCCTCAAGTTTTGAAAAGCGAAAAACTCAAGGGACTCTCCCCAAAATGAATTATGCAAAAGATATGATAAGACGAGATTCCACCTGCTGCTCAGGGACTCGCCTTCGAAAAATGTAATCAGATATTCATTTCCTGATATTAACAGCCACTAAAAGGGAGCTCCGATGTTTGCAACAAATACTTCAGGAAGAAAGTTTAAACTATAGATTTTAATTGAATTTCTTCCCAGAGTGGAATCAACAGGATCCATGGGCTCTGTAGCTCCAAAATCAGCTGATCTCCTGGTCGGATTGTTCAGGTTCTTAATCCTCTTGTCAACCCCCAAATTTCCAGGGACATCATTAGCAGGGCTGGCAAATGCTGTCATCGGCATCATTATCAAGCACAAAGTTTTGACCATTTGTTCTGCTTCCTCTGTTTATTTGTTTGCTGTCTATCTCACCACCACGGGAAGGTGGGGTCAAGGAGGAAGAGGTTTTTATTCACCTGCTGTGCTCAAGGGACCCAGGACTCTGCCTGGCACTTGGGATCTCTGTTACGTAGTTGCTGACTGGGACTCTCTTGAGCTCCAAGAAATCCCAGTCTGGGTAAGCAAACCGTCCCTACCCAAAGGAATTTTTGGTCTCCCTGTTAGGTGAACAGGCTCACAGAAGCACACATCCCAACATGGAAACACCTGGGCGCAGACAGTAGGAGGCAAATGGTTGGTAGTGATTTTAAGGACGAGGAAAGGGAGAGTCAGGCTGCCAGGGGTTCCACATTGTTTTCCTTCTCGCTTATGACAGACCTGGTTGACAAAAGATTTAGAACAGGCCTGATCACAAACCAGAGGCTCCTGCTCTGCCCCAGGAGAAGTCCTTGCCACTGTGACTAAAAGATCTGGCCAGAATAACTTTAGAAGAGGAAAAATTTATTTGGGGGCTCACAGTTTCAGAGGTCTTAGTCCATGGACAGCCAGCTCCATTCCTCAGGGCTTGAGACGAGGCAGGAACAACATGGCGGAAGAGTATGGTGGAGGGAAGCAGCTCACATGGTGATCAGAGGCAGAGACGGAGAGGCTCTACTCTTCAGATACAAATATATACCCCAAAGCCACGCCCCAATTCCCACCTCCTCCAGCCACACCCCATCACTTCAAGTTAACCCCATCAGGGGATGGATTCACTGATTGGATTAAGGCTAGCAAGGCCAGGCCATTTCTCCTCTGAACCTTCCTGCGTTGTCTCATACATGAGCTTCTGGGGGACACCTCACATCCAACCATACCGCTCTGCTCCTCAGCCTCCTGCCAGCTGACCCCTGCCCTGAAGGAGCCTCTATCCACTGTCTTGCCTCAGCAGCAGAGTTGATCTCCTTCCCTAAGATTGTAGGGCTGGAAGGGAGGGGATCCCTAGTGGGTATGTAAATGTAAAGTCAGTCCCAGAGGGAAATGGAAAGCTTTTTCTGCAATAGAATGAGTTTTGTTTTTATTTTCCATTATTTTTGCAGAGCTGGGATGGAACCCAGGCCTTTGCATGTGCTGGACAAGTGCTCTAGCCCTGAGTCACACCCCCAGCCCTAAGCTCTGCTTTTACTTTTTTTTAATGGCTGCTAAGGAAGGAAGAAGCACCAGGCACTGAAGGCACATTTACCCATTTGTCCCTGATATTCAATAAGCAGCTGTGTATCAAGCAGCTATGTTAGGAATTGTACTAAGAACTGGGAACATGCGGAGAACCATAAACAGGCAACTGTGCCTCAAAACTCATTCTGTCTGCAGAGGAGAACTGACAGTAACCAGTTATAAAAGAGGGTGTGGCAAGAGTTATGATAAGCAAAACATCAGAGCGACACTAAGGACACTAATGGGAGAGAGTCCTTCAGACCCTCATTCTACCCGCTGGGAGCCACTTCCTGTTGATCCAGTTGCTCAGAAGTGGATCACTCTTTGTAGGATTGCTGCAGGGACACTTCCATAGATAAAGGACCTAGTATAGCACGTGGCCATGTGACATCATTACTACAAAGGGGGGCATCAAGACCCAAATTCAGATTTGCTCCCACTCCTCTGAATGAAGCCACCCTTGGAGTACACATATCTGCACATGCCCCTGCATGGCGGCTCAGAGATCTGTCCTTCCTTCCCCTGGGGTCCGTGGGCATTCCCTGCGGCAATGAAGGCTGGACACTGGGGTAGGGTTCAGGCACCCAAACCCAAGCAGATGTGTGACAGTCTTTAAGACAGTCCCAAGAGCTCAGTGGCCTTCCATCCACCGCAAGGGCAGCTCCATTCCATTCTGTTAACTGGGCCGGGACGCTCCAGGGTCAGGGTGTACTTCACTCACCACCAGCACAGGGTGTCAAGGGAGGGCCAAGGGCCATCTCCAGGGTGTTGATTGGAAGGGGATGCTCCATGTCATCAGCTGCCCACCAGCCCCAAGCAACTCAAGCAAACGCGAAAATCAAAGCCCAGGCTTTCCCTTCACTGAGAGGTCTGTGGGGTGGGTCCCAGGCAGGGGTCTCCAGGAAACCAAGAGAGAAAGCCAAGGAAGGCTCCTAGACCAGCAGTTCAGCAATGCAGGGCCCCTGCCACCCACCCCCAGGAAGGCTCCTAGGGGCAGCTCTGCCCTCTCCTGTGACTCTAACGCTCAGCACACTTCCTGGCACAGTAGCCAGAGGGAGGTCCGCATCTGTGAAGAAGAAACCAGCGAATGGAGGCACAGAGGAGGGGAACAAGTTGAGACCTGGGCTTCCAGGAAGAACACCTGGGAATGCACGTTTACAGGGTGTTAGTCCTGCCTCCCAGCACCTCGGAGGGCAAAGGGTGCTGCGGTTCAATTAACTCCTTCCTGTCCGGGCTGGTGGGAAAGGGGGCAGCCCGCAGCGGCACAGCCATTACAGTAACAGTAGGGGGTCCCCACAGCCTCCAGACCGGGTTTCATTTTGGAATGCGCTCTAGGATTTTTTTTTTTCTGCTGCTCTAGCAGCAGCAGTGGCAGCAGATTTACTCTCCTAATTATGTTTGGCTTTGGTTAAATTAGTTTGCATTCCCTGAACACACACTGGTAGGGGGAGGGGGAGGAGGCAGTGGAAGGAGGTGGCCGGAGGAGATGCCAAGAGGTGGAGGGAATCTTCTTAAGAGGATGAATGACAGCCAGGCCTGGACAGACACCTGAGAGCCACTGCACAGCCACCCAGGGGACCCCAAGCCACGGGGAAAGTGGTGCTAGGCCTGAATCTTCTGTCCCTTCACCCCTCGCAGGCTCATTCAGCCACACTACAAACAGCTCTCCAGGGCTCCCCACGGGTAAGACGTGGGACTAGGAGGTGGAGAAAGCTGTAGGCACACAGGGTTCCCTGACCTCATGTACCTCCATTCCAGAAAGGGGAGCAAGACGAGCGAGTTTTTATTTGTAATTGTAGCCTTAAACAGCAACAGCAAAAATAGTCCAGCCGCCATTCATCCCTAGACCAGAGCTACCAAATTCCAGGGTCTGGCCAAAGTTTCCACCTAATCCTCACAAAACCCCTCCAGACCGATATGGCTATCCCCATTGTGCAGGTGAGGAAACTGAGGCTCAGAGATGTTGATTTTTTGCTCAAGGACATGCATCGAGTGATCATAGACACTGTTGTCTTTTTATGTCCTTTTCAAAGCTCTGCCATTAGGATCATCAGTGATTAAAGTAGCCATTAAATACAAGAGGCTGAATCCTTACAGCAAGCCTTGCAGCTCAGGTGACTGAGTGACACTCAGAGAGGCTGATAAGTTCAGACAGCATGGCACAACTACTGGAGTGACAGCAGGTGCAAGCTCTGGTCTCCGTGACCCTGAAGTCCTGACGCTGCCCCCAGAGCACCCTGCGAAGCAGTCCCGTGGAGCTCAGGCCATCCCTCCTTGAGAACAGAGGTGGAAGAGACCGATGTTCTGGAATCGCAACTCAGGACATGAGTGCCCCGAGGTTGCCAGTTGTCATTGCAGGGACCCCAACATTCAGCTCCATGGTCTTGCAGGGAATGAACCAGAAACACAAGAATGCCCCAAACCCCAATCGATGTACTCAGTAATAACTGGTTCAAAGGTGGCATCCTGAGCGGAGCCTGGGTGGACAGCCCAGTGACAGGTACACACATGAGCCCGCACGGGGCCCTCCTTCCCCTCTCTCCTGCTCAGTGCACTAGTTTCTAGGAAAGCTCTCTTTCCTGGCTCTGGAAATCTGTTTACATAACCACCCGTCATTACCAACTGTGGGTCAGCTTTCTTCACCGAAACCCAACCAACCTCTCCCACCAAGGCAACGGGTAAGGGCACCATAGAATCTCCACGATGAAATCTCTTCTTCCTGCCTAAGACCTTGCCTGTTCGTCACGTCTGTAGTGAACACATGAACACACGCTTAAAAGAGAGATTGTCAAATCAGGTTTTGCTTTTGTTTTTGTTTTTTAACAAGAGCCATTACAAATGGAAACAGCTGGTTTTGATTTATAAACACTGTAATGGTCCCCAGGCCTTAGGTAGTTTTTTTGACAACCTCCACATCAGAACCAATTTAATTTTGAAAGACAGCTAATCAAGTAATCCGCCACTGCACCTCTTTTGTTCTTGTTGTAGGGGGCTGGGAGCTCCCGTACAGAGAAATTAGCACTTTATTGAAGATTATGAACGGACCCTTCAGGTATCATAAAACATTGACCTGTATTCTCTGGAAACTCATTCTGCCAACCAACTTAAGCAATTCAGAGAACCATGTGAAATGTTGTGTATTTAGATGGTTAAAATTTGAAGCTCCAAATACTTTTCATACGCAATACTTTTCTATACTCCCAGCACCCTGACATACACACTTAATGAAGAACAAGGTGGATTTGAGAATTTCACATGTTATGAGGTCATTATAGCTGCCCTACATTATTTAATACACTGACCATTTATTGAGCATTTACTCTATGACAGGGATATATGCTATCCTTGGAACTCAAGTTCTAGCAAAGACAGCAGAGCAACCCATGAGCTTTTACTCATAAATACTTCTATTCCTACTACTCCGTGCCAGGCTCCATTTATAAACATTTAATCCTCATGACAACTGGTTTGTTCCCTAGCTTCTTATTCTTTAAATTTAATCTGACTTGTGTTTTCATCCTAAGATTCTGTCTCTCTTCACTGCATAGCAGGGAAATATTCATCAGATCCCCCAAGATGGCTTTGAAAGGTCTGTTTCACATTCTAACACAGATGAAGGTGTCATGGACTTGAATATTTCTGGTCTTGCAAGAGCCCTTCTCCAGAACCAATCATCTAATTGCCCTCTTGAAGCTTCTCCATTCCTTGGGAAAGATGTAGCGTGCTACGGGAAGAAGCATGGAGCCTGTAGACATAGCTCTGCCAACCTGGGCCGATAAACGGGAAAGCCTGGCATTGCTCCCAGTACCCACATTCCTCTCCCCTGCCCTTCAAGTTAAACAGCTCAGTGACTTGTAGGTAGGGATTATGAAAACTCCTGCAAGATACTTTAACAGGAGGAAGAGGAGAAATAATTTTTTTTTTTTTTTTTTGGTGGTGACAGGGATTGAACCCAGGGAAAATAATGTTATGATACATTCTACACAGGCACTTTCAAAAGTGTTTTCAGCATACTATGTTAGAAATAAACATGAATCAGGAGATTCAAATCCCAGCTCTGGTCCCTACTTGCTGTGTGACTTTAAACACATTACTTAACTTCTCTGAGATGTCACCTTGTCACCTTGTCTGTAGGGAACCTCCTTTACAGGTTTTGTGAGAGTTAGGTGAAATTTTACTTACATGGCACATCATGAGTGTCCTAGCTCGTTTGTGATTACTTCATAAATATCATGTCCCTTTCTACTTCCTTCTTCTTCCATGAGTATTAACCCAATTTTTCTTTCTAAGGCAACTTGCTATTGTCACTGTTACATAACAAACAACCTATAAAGTTTCAAAAGAAAAAGAAAGGAAAAAAACCTCCCATCCGAAAGCCCCANAACTTCATTCCTAATGAGCTGAGCGAATAAATACTTCTATTCCTACTATGTGCCAGGCTCCATTTAAAGTACTTTATAAACATTTAATCCTCATGACAACTGGTTTGTTCCCTAGCTTCTTATTCTTTAAATTTAATCTGACTTGTGTTTTCATCCTGATACTAAACATTCTTCTGTCTCTCTTCACTCCTCACCTCCCAGGGAGGTCTAAGCTTCACCTCCTAAACCACTGGGCCACACTGCCACCCTCAGTAAGCACTACCGTGGTGTCCAGGCCCATTTCCACTCTTCCAGGAGGAGCTTGCTGTCAATCAAGGTCCTCTTATCAGAGCGGGGCCTTTGTGGAGCCTGCTGATGAATGACCTTGAAGCCCGTAGAAAATCTCAGATGTAGCACGTGGACAGCCAAGCAGGGGCCCCTCCGGGGCAGAACCAGGATTTTTTTGCCTTTAACCATTGGAATGCCAGGCGGTAGACTGCAGATCCGGAAAGCACCTTGGTGGGCAGGAAGTGGGGGCCTGAAAATGCCTCAGTTAAGGGACAGACAATTGATAGAAACCATGTCATAATACCAGGATGACCGTCTCAAGTTGATGGCCACTGCTGCTAACGTGTCATTTCCTTCAGTGGGCCTGGCAGATCCCTCTGAATATGCTTGGTACATCTTATACTCTTCTTGATGACACCTCAGTGCCCTCTCCTCTCCTTGCTTAGGGTTCAGAATTCTGAAATAGACATCCTGAGTCAGAGACTGTTTGTTACTGAGCTCTGTGACCTTGGGTTTGTTACGTAACTTCTCTGTGTTTTAAATTTACATTTAAAGAGCTTAAAACATTAAGTGCTCCATAATGCTAACTAACATTAAGTTGAACTCAATGAGAATTCAACCATTTTTGGCTTATAGAAATGACAATTTTGTGTGGATCAATTTAACTATTACGAACATTCTCAGCCTTGCTGGAGCCTCATTGTTTCTTCTGATTTAACTCAAGTTTTACCAGCTTTGCATGATTCTCAGTCTGAGTTTTTTTTTTTCTTTCAAAAGGTCACGAATGTGTTCATTTGCTCAACAAGAGATCATTGAACACCCATGGCCAAGTGCCAGGTGCTAGTCAGATACTAGAAACTAAACACTGAACAATGTCCACTTGGTTCTGCCCTCAAAGAACTTAAAATCTAGAAAAAACGATCAGTCACGACAATCATAGAGCAGTTTCCTCCCTGGGCCAGTAGAGGGCGCGATAGGGAGAGAAACTTGAAACCATGGAGATGGAGCAAGGATGGAGGAGAGCCTGGGTCTTCCCAGAGCAAGCACTTCACCTAAACCAGCAGAGTGAGAATCCATCAGATAAAGAGGGGAAGAAAGACCGTCCCAGAAACCCCTGGGGCTTCCGCTGGTCTAAAAGTGAGGAGCTCATGGGGAGGAGCAGGACGCGGGCCATGGCTACAGGGCCCTGCAAGAACAGGGTTGCACCTGAGAGTGAGCGCCTCCTTGACATCTGTCCTAGGCACCTTGCTGGTCTCCTTCCGGTCCTGTCCCTGCTAGGCTTTCTGTGAGTCACCTCTTGAAGGAGACAGCTTCCCAGCAGCCCTTGAGGTGGCCCATCCTGGCTCAGTTAACTGAGGGACCAGAGGGAGGCTAGGGGAGGGCAAAACCTGGGGTCTCATCCAGCAGTGGATGAGAGAAGAGACTGATATCCTCCCCTAGATTCTGAATCCCTTGGGAATGGGGACCCAGGAGTCTCTCCTTTCTCCAAACCTCTGGCCGAGCACCATGCCGAGTACACAGGGTACAGTAGGTGGAAGTTTTATTATAACTGTTGTTATTTGTGCTTCTTTTCGTTGAAATCCACATGCACAAATGCTGTTGCTATAGTTCCACGTGGTAAACAGGATCCCAGGGAACATTAACATTTTAAGAAATGTTAAGCAATGTTTGGGGGATTTGGAGGACAGGAAAGAAGTTTGGGAAACATTTACTTAAAAACACTAAGTGGGGTTAGTATAGACACACATTTCCAAACTCACCACAGAGAGTGCTGGAGAGCAAACCACACCCTAGTAACAAGGAGCAGACCAACCCCAGATTCTCCAGTGGAAGGAACCAGGGCTCCCTGAAGAGATGGCTAATTGTGGAGTTGAGACAGTGAATGCATCCCAAAGTAAGATAGTACACACAGGTGTACACACATGCGCACACACACGCTGAGGCAGATGTGTCAGTCCGACCCTGGAGCCACCTGAAACAGCTTGTGGCAGACAGTGGGACAATCTGAATAGCAAAATATTGGATTATAATGTAAAGCATAACAAATATCCTTGAATCCATCCTGATATGTGTGAATAAAGGGTTAAATAAATGAATGGGAGAAGAGACTGATCTTCCAGGCAGAAAGATTATAAATAATTTATCTAAATTTCGCTTCTTGCAAAAAGGGGACCCTCATTCCCTGTCCCTTAAGCAAAAGTAGCCTCCTGTGCTTAGTGACTTCATTCTAAAGAATAAGGGGTAGAAAAAGGGAAAAGCAAAAAAAAATTTACAATTGAGGAAACCAACAGACACAACCTCAGCCAGGTGACTAAGCTTAGCTTCATCATGCATAAGCTTTTTTTGGGGGGTGGGGGTATCAGGAATTGAACCCAGGGTGCTTGATCACTGAGCCACATCCCCAGCCCTTCTAAATATTTTATTTAGAGACAGGGTCTTGCTGAGTTGCTAAGGGCCTCACTAAGTTGCTGAGGTTGGCCTTGAACTTTCGGTCTTCCTGCCTCAGCCTCCCGAGTCGCTGGGATCACAGGTGTGCACCCCAGCTCCTGGCAGTGCTCCTGCACCTTGACTGTGGTCCATCCCACGAGGCCAGGGTGGGATTTTCCACTGTAGCATCATTGCATTGTTCAGAATATTTTGGATCTGGGAGCATTTTGGATTTTGCAACTGGGCCCGCTGGATAAGCCATCTTGAGAATGTGGACCTTCGATGTGTCCCTGTGCTTCCAGGGTCCTCCTCCTGTGCTCATAACCCGGTCTCCCCCCAGAAGAAGACAAGAGACCTACCCGGCTGGTGGACTGTTCTCACCAGTGCTTCTCAAAATGACCATGGTCATCAAAAACAAGGAAAGTCTGAGAAATTGTCCCAGCCAAGAAGACCCTAAGGAGACCCAGCAGTGAGTATAAGGAGCTACCCTGGAGGATTAGTCCCTAAAAAACAGAGAAATCTGAATAAAGCGTGGACTTGTGCTAGTCATAATGTATTCATATTGGTTCATTGGTTGTGACTGACATTTAAGAGCTTAACGACTTTGGACACCGGGCACAGGGTGCATGGGAATTCGTCATACCATCTTTGCAACTTTTAAGCAAATCTGAAAGTATCCTAGATGAAAAGTCTACTTTTAAAGTATGCTTACTAGTTGACGTCGCTAATACTTTAACAGACTGGGATCCATTGTGAATCTTTCCAAATTAAATATGACTAATGAGCTGAATAGCTATTCCAATCTCCATAATAGTTAGGAAAAATAACAGTAATAATAGTGCCAGGAGCTCACATTCATTAGAAAGGCTCTGAGCATCATGGTTAAAAAACATCCCATGATCCAGATGCCTGTTCACACGTTGGTATCGCCATATAAACGCAGGACAATTCCAGGTGGATATTTTATTTAATTATGCATTGGTTTCCTTAGCTGTAAAATGGTATCGATGTCGCTAGCCAGCTCATGGGGTTAGTGTGAGACTCCAACGTGTTTATATAGATGAACATGTGGTACATGATAAGTTGCTCCATTTGTTCAACCCTGCCTGTGACTTCTTGTGGGTACTCCATATGCCTTTTGTCTAAGTCAAAAATATTCTCACATGAGGTAGGCCCAAGTGACCATCTTACAGAGAAAGAAGGAAGGACTTAGGTGACTTAGTCACACAGCTGGAGAATCAAGAGTCCAGGCCTATCTCAGAAGAAGTCCAAGGCCAAAGGGTAAGACTTTAGATGGTGGAAAGAAGCAATGGGACCCGGAGAAGTAGAGTGATATAGCCGCAAAAGTGATCTTGGTCTAGGTTTCCGTTCTGCAAACACCTTCCCAGCTATTGATTGGCATCTCCCAGGAAGTCTTGGTAGAGATCCTACCCCGGATAAAACCATCAACACCCCCACTTTCAGTCCCCACATCTCCTAAGGGCTGGCACCAAGTGGACCTTCCTCTGCCTAGCATTCTCTGTAAAGGTAGAATTTGCCACTGACAAATTCTTAAAATATGGAAAACTGCGGGTGCACTTTTCTTCCCTTGACTTCGGCCTGGGAAGTTGGACTCTGTAATTTGCAGTCACTTCAAGTCAAGTGACAGAGATTCTGCAGTGCTTACTCAGCATTAGAATAAGATTTTTTTTTTTCCATCTGTCAGCCAACTGCACAAGAAAGATAAAAAAAAAAAAAAAAAAAGCAGAGCTATCCAGCAGGAGTGACCAGACCCCGTGGAAGAAGCAGAAACAGGTCTCTGCCACCCACTGGTGTGGTGAATCCCCAACAGGGAACGTGGGGCCAGAAGCATGTAGTGACCACCAGCAGACACAAGGCAGCTGGGGTGGACATCAGCTAATTAGGGGTGGAACTATTCTCCAAGGTCAAAGAAGAGCCACCTAGCAACATAACCCCTGCCCGATGGACAAGCCAGTACTCCCAGAGCCTATCTCCTGTAAGCGGGGAGCCCGAGGGAGCACTGGCTGTTCCCCTCCCTTCTATTACTGCAGGAACATAGGTTCCTCCTAACAAGTAGCCTTTGCCCCAGTCTTGTATTAGACTTAATTTCTTCCCTGGCATGTACAGAGGATTTGCTACTAAGCAAAAGCAACATGGGAAATGGAATCTTGGAATCTTCTAATACTGTAGTCTACAATACTTGCTCAACACTTAAACAAATAAGTCTTATTGCCAGATAAAATACAGGTGCCCAGTTAAATATGAATTTCAGACAAACAGAATTTTTTGGTATAAGTAGATCCCATACAACATTTTTTAGTATAAGTAGATTCAAAATGTTGTATATAAATAGATCCCAAATGTTGTATGGGATCTACTCATACTTTACAAGTATTCGACGGTGGTGCATAACTGAAATCTCAGCTTCTCAGGAGGCTGAGGCAGGAGGATCACAAGTTTGAAGCCAGCTTCAGCAACTTAGCTAGACCCTGTTTCAAAATAAAATAAAGGGGCTGGGGATGTAGCTCAGTGGTAGAGCAGTTGCCTAGCATCTGCAAGGTCATGAGTTCAATTCCTAGCACTACCAAAAAAAAAAAAAAAAAGTATTTGATGTTCATCTGAAATTCAAATTTAACTGGGTATCCTGTGTTCTTATTTACAAAATAGGGTAACCCTGCCTATAGCAGTGGATTAGTTTGTTCAATTGGTATCATACACAGAGGTCCAGTATATGAATAAATTAAAGCAAAAAGACTGAGGCCCAGGAGGGGAGAATTCAGATTACAGCAGCAGAGCTGGAAGACAAATGCAGGCTTCCAGAATCCAAGACAAGTGTTCCTTAACCTCACAGTCAGGGAAAGTGGAGAAGAACTTTGAAACAGGCAAAAGAGATTCAGGGATGTCCTGTCGATTTGGATGGTCTCCATCTTGTAGCGACTCAGAGCTATTTTGCAACTCTAGAAATTGTACAAAATGAATTCCTGTCACAATTGTGAATTTTCCCTTGAGCTAGTTGTGACATTTTACTGGATCCCTCATTTATTACAAGGCTAAATGTATCTTGATTTGCTTTTTTTTTTTTTTAATTTGTGTTATGGTTTGGATGTGAGGTGTCCCCCAAATGCTCATGTGTAAGACAATGTAAGAAGGTTCAGAGGAGAAATGATGGGGTTGTGAGAGTCTTAACCCGATCAGTGAATTAATCCCATGATTGGGATTAATAGAGTGGTAACTGGACTGGAGGGTGTGGCTGGAGGAGGTGGGCATTGGGGGCGTGGCTTTGGGGTACTATTTTGTGTCTGGAAAGCGGAGTCTCTCTGCTTCCTGATTGCCACATGAGCTGCTTCCCTCTGCCACACTCTTCCGCCATGTTGTTCTGCCTCCTCTCGAGCCCTGAGGAATGGAGCCGGCTGTCCATGGACTGAGACCTCTGAAACCGTGAGCCCTCTAATAAACTTTTCCTCCTCTAGAGTTGTTCTGTCGGGTCCTTGTAGTCAAAGCTGTGAAAAAGTAAAGCAGTAAGATTCACTATTTGATCGTGATCAACAATTATCCATGGACCGTTTGTGGTTCTCTACACAGTGACCCTGAAGACAAGTGAGCATGCAGACAGACCTGTGTGGCTGTGGGTGCCCTGGGTCCTGGAACGGAATGGACTGGATGACCAGGAGGAGGAGACATGTCTACAATATACATCCGATCATGTTGTTCCCTGTGGGCCATTGTCCCCAGACTTTGCTTGTGTGGTCCTGAGATGCAATAAACACTTCCCACGGTGGCTCACACATCTGCCTGTCCCTGCTCTTTTCCTCAGGGGGCCTTTGCACATGCCAGGGACTCTCCCATGCCCTCCTCCAGGGCCTCCGCTCTCTGGGTCTGGTTAGAGGGATGCCATCCTCTTGGCTCCCATAGGCCCCTTGGGCTTCAGGAACCACAGCATCTGTCACTGTGATGCAATTATCATGTAATCCTCTGCAGACTGCCCTCTGTGGAGGCAGGGACCCAAACTGGCTTCGGTTAATTTCCTTGTGCATTCCGGACTCCAGGCAGGGGATGTGGCACAAAAGCTCCTATACTGAAGCTCAAAACTGTTCATTGACTGAATAAAGGGGAGTAGACACACACTAGGGCCCCCAACACAGAGGACAGGGTAGCTGAAGGGACAAGAAAAGGGGCACAAGGACGCCCTAACTGTGTTTTCTTGGGAAAGCTCTTTGGAGAAATCCCTCGGCCTCCCGAGTGCTGATCCACCACCCTCTGTGGTTTCCTTCCCTCTGACTACACAGACCTCATTACTGTGGTGTGCGAGAGCGCAGCAGAGTCATCTCCATCACTCTCCTTATAAAATTGAATTATAAGATTGGACAGGCCCACCTAAAACCTCTCAGTGCTTTATAGTCTTTCTTAAAAAAATAGAAGTTCCCCATTTAAAAGGAAGAAAGAAAAATACATATATTTTTAACCCCCGCCCCCACCTCACTTAAGTCACAATCTGGAGAAAAGCCAGGCGATTTCAAAAGGGGCTTCCAGGAAAAGGCAAACCCAGAATCCTGTTCTAATGTGCTACCCCACCTTCAATTACCATTTAAAAGCTCCCGTAGAATTCCAGCCTCCTACACCTCTGGATTCCCAGAGGGCACCCTGATTCCAGCTCTCGGTAGAGCACTCCTGGGGGCTGCGGTTTCTCTCCATAAAGGCAGCTGCCGGGCCACACAGGTGACTAGCTACCTGGTGTTCACAGGGTGCTTGCTCTCTGACGGCATTCCAGGCGGTGTCTAACTGCCACCCCCTTGCCCCTGAGGCCAGCTGCCCTACTGTCCCCACAGTGCTACAGGCCCACAAGCCCCCATTCCGCCCTGTGGAGAAAGTGAGCTGAGTGGAGCTGCAGGCGCCGTCGCTCCTGGGCTTTTCTGAGAGACCTAGGCAGCCCCAAGGAGCAGGGACCACTGCTGTGCGGCCGTGGCCCTTGGTGCTCAGCAGCTATTACTTCCTGTCCTGCACATAAAGGAACAGAAGTTGCTGACTAAACACATTTTAGAAAAAGAGGCGAAAGCCAGGTTGGAGTCAGGCTGTGGGTTGGGTCCTCCCTGGAGGGGAACTCACCTGAGGCAGGTGGTAGGGAGCCATAGATAGAACTGGGGCATGTGCCCAAGACACAGGTTGCTAGAGAGCCACTTCTCATTAAGGACTAATGGTCTTCTCTCAAGAAGCAAGTTAAGGCTGGGGACATGGCTCAGTTACGTCTGTTTGAAGAGACGTCATTGGATATTATTGTAAGAATCACTAAAAGAACCAGAGCTAAAGCATCCTGAGGACCCAGGATGTGCTGAGCGCACCTTCAGGTGCATTCTCTGATGCCTCCCCTGGTCTGAGTGACAGTCTCCTTTTCCATTCTCATTTGAGAAAAGAAGAAAGTAACTTTTGAAGATGTCCCGGGACCTCCCCAAGATCTTACAAGAGGGCAGCAGACAGAGAGTTCACACCCAAATCAGATGCCTGGCTCATTTGGAAATGAGGAGGCTCCTTCCTCCAGTTGCTCCTCTGGAGTCCCTGCCTGCCTCGCAAACACATCAGACTCCCCCAGCCACACAGCTCGGAAGTGATGGAGCAGCTTTGAGGGAAGGTCTGCCTGTGGCCAGCTGCCAAGGAAACTGGACCACCATGGGACATCAGCTCTGGGATTGATGCGAGAGAGCTGGCATTAGCTCCCCACCCCCAGGAATATCAGTCTCATCCCCAACTCCAGCTGAGCCTTAGGACAATCAGCAGGGTCAATTATCTGTCTTGGAGGTTCCCTTCACCACTGGCTCTGAGAACAAACACATCTGCATCTCCCTGATTACAGCAGAGACTTTAGAGGGCAGCAGCCTGGGGAGATCATTGAAGGCAGTGAGCCCCCGGGACGGCCCCCTGATGGACTGTACCAGGGATAGCTCACTTGTGAACTAGGCAAACATCACTATACTTGGATTCAGAAATCATGGATCCTGGCTGGTTGGTTCCTTCCACAGTTGACTCATCTCTTACCTCTTTCCAATTTAAAAGTCCCCAAGCCTGTGTCAACTCATTGACGCAAATGACTGAATTCACAGGAATCAGGAAAAGTTTGCTGCCCTTAATAACTCATGAAGATGCTGAGTAACAAACTGCAGGTTTATAAAAGCTTTTTAGGAGTGTTTGCCTAGGGGTGGGAGGAGAAGGACCATTTTATATCATTTAAGAAAAATGGTTCTGAATTCAATATGCAGAGGAAGGTCTGAGCACCAGGTAGAGTCCATTCTTATTTTAAGATGAAATTAGTGCAGCATGTTCTTCCAGGCACGTGACCCCACCAAGGCACCAATTAGTGATGAAGAAAGACGGGTCCTTCCTGCTTCACGACTAACCAACAATTTCTCAACCATGTGTGATGAGGACCATGGCAAAAGTGGAAGAAGGGCTGGGCCAGAGAAAGAAAAGGTGGGACACTACTTTGTGATTTTTTTTCTTATTATTGCTTAACCTCACGGAGCCTGGGTTTCCTCATCTGTAAGGTGGAAATAGTCACACTTATTTTTTTTTTTGTAGGTTTTCTCAGGTCCTTAGGGAGATGAAGGGAATGATTAATGGAGCACAATGCCACATGAAGGGGACTTGTTTATTGCTTATTGCTGTAGTTGGGTACCATGTGTGTGTGTGTGTGTGTGTGTGTGTGTGTGTCCCAGGGTTCCTGTGCTTCTCCGAGAGTAGAGGTATTATGAAGGGGGGGCGGGGGCAACAGGAGACCTTGGGAGGTGGGGCCTCATGGGAGGTCCTCAGGTCATTAGGACCCTCAGATGGGATAACGGAAGTTCTTCTGCAACTCTTGCTGTACTTCCTGCTTGACTTGTGCTCCGTCTCTCTCACATACATGTGTTTCTGCCATGGTACTGCCACCCACCATGTGGCGATACAGCCAGGGCAACCCTGGCAAGAGCCAGCAGCATGCTGTGTGGACTTTCAGCATCCAAAACTGTGAGCTAAACTAACCTGTTTTTTTGTGTGTTTCCCAGCCTCAGGTAGTTTACTACAGTAATAGAAAAAGGTTCTTGTGATTGTTGGTGCTGTTTTGATTTTTAAACTGTATACGTATAACATACAGTTATGTTAACTGTTAACCTAAGTTAACCTCCACCTTAGTCAACTTTTGAGAAGAAAGTATCTACAGGCTTTTCAGAATTGTCAAGGCTACTGCAGGAATCTAACAGATTCCTAGTGACTATGAATGGATTTTATCACTCTAGTGAGTACATTTAGACTGTGTTTGCTTACTTTTTGAAGAAAGTTTTAACTGATCCTTGCAAATGTGTAACTTGAGGAAATATACAAATACTCATTCTTATACAATTATATTTTATAAGCATATATAGATATGTAAATAATCATGCATGTTTATATGTGTGTATATATAAACATGGAGAGAAAGAAGGAGGGCTGGGTGTGATGGCACACACCTGTAATCCCAGTGGCTTGGGAGGCTGAGACAGGAGGACTGAGTTCAAAACCAGCCTCAGAAACCGCAAGGCACTAAGCAACTCAGTGAGACCCTATCTCTAAATAAAATACAAAACAGGGGGCTGATGTGGCTCAGTGGTTGATTTGCGTATCTCCCCCCCAAAAAAATTGATACAGAAAGGAGGAGGGTGAGACAATGAGAAAATAAACAGACCTCTGACAAGGCCCTGCCCACAGGCAAACAGAATGCAAAGGGAGTGACCTCCCTGAGCCGACCTCTGCCCTTCACTGCTGACAGATGTACTGAGAGGGATCGCGGGCACACAAACGCTCTCAGTGTGTTCGCCTCATGTGACACAAACAGTGGTGATCCTCAGTGAAGGTCTCTCCCCAACAAAGAAAGGGAGAATGAAAGGCAGAAACAGCGCCAGTCACCACACGTGTCTCACGTGACACGCAGACACAGCTTCCCAGGACGGCGGAGGTGGGGGCCAGGACCCAGTGAGGACTGGGCCACACTGAGGTTGTGCAGGGAGGGCGGCAGCACCTTCTCAGCTCCAGACATCAGTGCCCTTTGGGAGGAGCGCCAGGAATGTTCTGGATTGATTTGTGAATTGCTTGTTGCTTATTTCTCTTGTTTTCTCTTTTTTATTGCTTCCAAACTAAGAAGCTGGATATCTGTCAGTTTAGGCTGCCATAAAACTACCATAGACTGAGCAGTATTCCAGCCTAAACAACAGAATCACCTTTTCTCACAGTTCTGGAGGCTGAAAATCCAACCTTGGGCCACCAACACGGTCCAGGTCTGGTGAGGGCTCTTCCTGACCTGTAGACAGTTTTCTTTCCTCTGTGCACTCATTTGGTGAAGAGAGGCAGAGAGAGGGCCCCACCCTCACGATGCCATCTAACCCTGATGATCCCCCAGAGGCCTCATTTCCAAATACCACTCGGGGGTCGTGACTTCGATACAGGAACTTCATGGGACACATTCAGTCCACAACACACTGGACTCACGTATTTTCATTCTATACCAGTCAAAATCATCAGCTTGTACCCAGATAAATTCTACCTACCAGCATGCCTGGCCACAACTGGTCACTTCATTAACACTTCAGAGGCTCTGTCGGGTGCCTACGTGGGGGTCCACCTTCTCCTGAGGGTGGAGTGACAAATAACTGCTGACGCAGGACCAGCTTCCTGGGCTGGAGAGGAGAGAGGAGCCAGTGTGTGGCAGGGGAGGAGACAGGGGCTGGGTCTGTTGGGTCCCAGGGAGGCTTGGAACCTGTGATCAATTTGATTCCAGCTGATTCAAGAGGCAATTGGGAGCCACTGCCTGGTTCTCAGGAGGGAAGATGCCAGGATAGCAATTACAGCAACGAAAGAGGACTCCTCTGACGGCGTGTGGAACCAACTGCTGGAGGAGAGGCCTGTGGACAGGAAAGACAGGTGCAGCCCGCGCCACACAGTTCTCCCAGAACCGTGCCAGGGGGAGAATTGTTCTGTGGCTTCGCATATGCTGATTCCTGGCATGGAGATTTGATTCCCTCCGCTCCTGGGTACCCTCTCTCCTCTGCCTGGAAAGACCATCATGAAGCTGTGGAGCTGGTTGTCATTGTCATCACTACATTTGCCACTTAACTCTGTGATCAGATGCGCAGGGAGGTTTCTCATGGAACCCTCACCTGTGAGCAGAGCAGGTCCTCTTGGCCAGGCAAGGACAGGAAACTACGTCACAGTGAAGAAAAGTAACTTTCCCAGCATCTCCCAGGTACCAGCTGTGACTTCAGCCAAGATCTGTTCCAACTCAGCCCCTGAGATGACCACTCTGCCATTCCACCCCTACTTTCCAGCCCTGTCTCACCCTTCCCTGAACACACAAGGAACTGCTCACACCCCTGTATGCAGCGCTGACTGCTGACTGCATACATTGTGACTCCCTCCGTCCCATGGAGTCAGTGACCTCCTGAGGACAACCACTGAGGCCAGCCCAGGCTGCTCGCCCTGTACTTGGAAGATGAATGAGCAAACAGATACCATCAGGATGGACAGAGTTCTACGCACTGAGAGGAACAAGGGGACACTGGTCCCAGAAGCAGGCCTGCTTTCCAAGGGGCAGACAGTTGCAGAGGAGTGGCTTTAGGGGTGACATGTTCCACACACAGTCAGCACTCCATGTCTGTGTGTATAGGGGTGGGGGGATCTCCACCCTTGTATCCTGCCAACTGTGGATCAAAAATATTCAGGAATAAAAAAAACACAATAACTGTAAACTGTTTCTGTACTGAACACATACAGAATTTTTTGGTTATTATTCCCTAAACAATATGTATAACAAAGATTTTTATATTGTATTAGGTATTATGCAGAATCTACAGATGATTAAAAGCACACAGAAAATATGCACAGGTTTTATGCAAACTCTGAATCACTGCATATAAGGACTTGAGCATCCTTTGATTTTTGACTCCCCCAGGAGTCCTGGAACCACTCTGCTCCAGGTATGGAGGGACAACTGCCTTGAAAACTCTTTCTGTGGGAGCTCATAGGACTCAGAAGAGAAGACAGTAAGTCTTGAATCTGACCTTGATCTTCAAGGTCATAAAATACCTTCAAAAATCTTGCCCAATCGTGGAGACTAAGAGAGGTCTGGGGTGGAGACTAAGAGAGGTCTGGGGTGGAGAGGGGTAGAGGTCTGGGGTGGAGAGGGGTGGAGGTCTGGGGTTGAGAGTGGTGGAGGTCTGGGGTTGAGAGAGGTGGAGGTCTGGGGTGGAGAGGGGTAGAGGTCTGGGGGTGAGATATGTAGAGGTCTGGGGTGGAGAGGGGTGGAGGTCTGGGGTGGAGAGGCATGGGGCTCAGGAGCCTGCATAGGCTCGGGGCTCTGCAGATAGCACTACTGGTCTGGATTCTCTGCTGCTCTACTTCCCGGCTGCATCACTAAAGGCAGCCACGTGACCTCCACTCACCCAGTTTCCCATCTGTGACATAGTGCTAATGAACCCGGGCGCAGTGGCACACGCCCATGATCCCAGCAATGCCGGAGACTAAGGCCGGAGGTTCGAAAGTCCCAGGCTAGCCTGGGCAACTTGACCCTGACTCAAAATAAAAAATAAAAAGGGCTGGGGGTGTAGCTCTGTGGTAAAGTGCCCCTGAGCTCCATCCCAGCAGAAAGTGCTCAGACAGAACCTCTCTCACATTGCCTGCAGGGCTTGGCTCAGTACTGTCCACCTGTGAGCTATCATTAATCATTGTTCTGCTGGAGACTAAAAATCATTATTATTTTTATATTAAGAACCCCTTGGTAGCAAGCGCCATGGATGAGAGTTTAGAGTTCATTTGGGGCCTGAATCAGTCCCATCCTGGCCCTACACTGACAAATCCCCTGACCTGTGGCTGTGGCCATTTTAAGTTATCATTCCTGGAAGACAAATCTAGAAGGATATGGGTATAATTTCCTCATCCCACATAGACAATAGCCTGTAAACTACCTTGTATATTTTACAAGTTTAAAAGTGAATGTGAACCCGGTGTAATGCCTACCATCCCAGCCACCCAGGAGGCTGAGGCAGGAGGAGGGCAAGGTTGAGGCCAGCCTCAGCAGCTTAGAGGGACCCTGTCTCAAAATAAAAAATAAAAAAAAAATTAAAAAGGGCGAGGGATGTGGCTCAGTGGTAAAGTGCACCTGGTTCAATCCCCAGCATTGGAAAAGACAGAAAGAAAACAAAAAAGAAAGAAAGAAAAAACTGAACATGATCATGCCTTGAAAAATGTAAACAGTTATGGTCTCATAATTATTATTATTATAGTCACAAGCAGGATATTTTAAGAGCCATATGGCTTTAATTAATCATGGATAATAACTGAAGTCATCTTTCCAACCAGGGATAATGCTGGATGCTAAAAATAGCCTGGAGACGAGGGTGGAATACAAAGAAACATCTCTCCCTGTGTCGGGAGCGGAGCAGCGTCTTCCACCAGGAAGCACGTCCCTTTCTTCTTGCTTTCTTGCGACTCCAGCCTTGCCGAGCACAAATTTCCCTGAGGAGTGGTAGCTATCGGTGAATCAGGAAAGATTATTTGCTGCTTACAGCTAATGAGCTCCTCCATTTGCGGCAGTGCAGAGAACCCACCAGATCTTCTGCTCTGACTCCCGAGGCCGAGGGAGCTGCACAGAAGCAGGAGCCTTGCCCACACTGATACTCTTCGCTGCTGCATTTCGAGAAACTCTAATGGCTAAAGGCCAGTCTCCACTCCCCTCCCAGCCTTGGTTGACGGGCATCCTTTCAGGTACTCACCCGTCAGCTCCACCTCATGAGAAATTGCCAAAGATTTCTAAACACTGCCGGAAACTAAAGACCACTTAGAAGGTGCAGCTCTTGCCAATGAGGAACTCTCTGTCATGTCAGAATTCAAATATTTAAATGCACCTACAAAAGGGGTAGGGAGCCGGGCATGGCGGTGCCCTCCTATAATCTCAGTGACTTGGGAGTCTCAGGTAGGAGGGTTGAAGTTCAAAGCCAGCCTCAGCAACTTAGTGAGGCCCTAAGCAACTCAGCCAGACCCTGTCTCAAAATAAAACAAATAATGAAAAGGGCTGGGGATGTGGCTCCGTGGCTAAGCATCCCTGGATTCAGTCCCTGTTACCCAAAAAAACAAAACAAAAGCAAACAAACAAACAAACAAAATGTAGGTAGGCTTTCTCCAAAACATCTTTTCTTCTCCCAATTCCACATATCAAAGGATTTTTCTGTACTAAAAAAAAAAAATGAAAAAGTGTGCGAGAACATACACCTTTAATCAGTCAACATGTATCAGACAGAATCATTAAAAGGCAAAGGAGAGAAAAAACAGGAGGGAGAGAGAAAAAGAAAAAGAGAAAAGCAGAAATCTCAGCAATGCTACCCATTGGGTGCATCTCCCTTTCACATATGCCTCTCTGCAAAACTCCGGAATCTTTAATTATAGCAAAATGCTAGCAGAAACACCTCTTTGTCTTTCAATCTCAAATGTGGCTCTAGACAGGGTTCCCCAGGAGAGGAATAGATATAATTTTATTAGTTTCAGCAAGACACAGATGTGGTTGTTCAGAAGACTTTTCTAAGAGTCAGAAAGAAGAAGGTGGAGAGAAATCCCTGAGACAAATAGTGCAGGCACATTTGATGAATGACCAGAGGGACCCATGAGTCTCAAAGTTTAATGTAGTCGCCTCCTCTGAGGATTTTTTTTTCCTTTTAAGAGAGAAAATGTGAGATGATTATGAACCCTTTATCTTTCACTGTCCCTCAAAACTGCTTAACTAGTTCAGATGACAGAATTTTCAAAGGAGGGAATTGAGAGTTTTCATTAAGTAACATTTAGACCAAAAGCAGAGATCGGTGGAAGCCCAGAGTAAAGGTTACCAACATTTAGGGACCATGTCAGGGAGCTTAGTGGCAAAAAGAAAACCTGGATATATTCTGCTAATGTGGGGCCGGTAGACTGTGTCCACCCTTTGCTAGCAAACTTTGGTGAAATCAGAACGCACTCGGTACTACAGTCCAGAGCAAATCCCAGTGTACCTCTGTGGCAGTTCTTTGCTGAAATCTTTGCAGAGTGGGATTGCCACTTGCCACTTGGGTAGTTGTCCACCTCATTTCCAGGTCAGGATTTTTTAAAAGTGGGCATGCTTCTCTGTTTCTCCTCTCTCTTTGTCCCTCGTCCCCTCCCTCCACTTAATATTTCCTCTGTCTAAAAGTCTAAGCTCTCTGAGATTGGGACTCTAGAGATAACAGAGCTCCAGTTAGAAGGAGTCAGGGTACCTGAATCATCATGTAGAGGAAAATCACTGTCCAGAAACAGCTTCACTGACCAGATGTCACAAGGCAGACATTGACATCGTAAGATCCATTTTGTTACAGCAACTATACTAATCCTTATACACCATTTTTGTAACTGAATTTGAATTGGGATATTTTTGTTTAACATGAATGTTTGATCAAGTTACATAGTTAAAAAATGAAATTTAAAAAAGGCAGCACAATTATCTAACAAACAGGTATGGAGTGCTGATGCATCGCTTGTCCAGGATGAAGGGTGCATTGCTGCTAAGCTTTCTTTCAAACAGAGGAGTTGACGACTAGGCAGACACAATGACTAAACACCAGACCTTGAGCCTCCCACTTCACTTGGGAAGGTGGCTGCAGTTACCCACGCACTTCAGCTAGCGATTTTCTCCCCCTCCTACAGGATTTACAAAGATTCTTTGAGCAAAGCACTTTAATCAAGGTCAGTGCCTCTGGGCTCAAGTGTCTACAAGTCTTGTACCTAAACCATGTCGGTTCCCCAGCTTTGGGAAATGATCTTAAACCTCTTCTGGCCTGTCAAAAAAAAAAAAAAAAGGACTACATGGGAACAGCTGATAAACTGGTATTGATTTTCACAGATCACCCTTGTCAAAAGGATTTATTGATGTGTCAATGCATGTTGTGCAGAGGATCATAGCAGGATGGCTTTGAAGGATTTATAAGAAATCTACGGGCTTTAATACACTCGGCGGTAAATAACTAACAAGTACTGCACACATCGATTCTTGTCATGTGGTCAATGCAATCTTTAGCCCACTAATTGTCAGTATTGACAAACAGTTCATGATCTAAATGAGCAGCTGGACATCCGCTCCGAGTGGACCGCTTCCAAGGGGCGTTTTCCTTGCTCTTCTCGCGGAGCAGCCTCACAGGTAATATGCTCGAGGCAGAGGGGAGGGGAATGTGCGGTAATTAATTCTTCCTCACTGTCAAACATTCTATAAAGGGAGAGGGCAGGAGGATGCAGGAGGCAGACACCCAGGCCATGACACGCGTACGGAGATATCCTTCAACAAAGCTGTGTCAACCGCCCATATCACCCCACCCCAGAGATGTCTAACCTCAGACCCTATCCCACTCCCTACACCAGGACGCAACACCTCCTTGTTTGGGTTGTACTTTATCTATTTACCTTTATCTATCGGGCTATGGTTCATCTTAGCTGTTGCACATAAGCTGGTTATTCTATTTGAGGAGAAGAAGAGTGGTAATAGATTTTATTGTGGCTCATGGTAAAGCACTTGCCTAGCATGCATGAGGTCCTGGGTTTAATTCCCAGAACTGCCAAAAAAAAAATGTTTTGTAGTTAACAAATCTGAGAAAAGTCTTCGTGGGGTACACAGAAGGTCCAGGCACCCCATGGACCCCAAACAGGAATTGCTCTGAGGTTCAAATTCCAGTTCTATCACCTCCCCCCAGCTATGGGGCCTCTCAATCTTAATCTCTCAATACACCCATTCATAATACAAGAAAATAATCTGTTATGGCACAGGTGTGTTGAAATTGATCCATGGGCTGTGCGGAAGACCTAATGTCTACTGTAAAAAAAAATTGTATCATTCTGGATTTCTGAGATCATTTTTTTCCCTTTATTTTGCAGATCTTTAGTTGAGCACTAATTGGCATAAGGTTATCCATGGTTGAGCCCACCAAACCACCAAGTAGAGGCCTGTTCACCATGGCTGCTCAGTTAGTGCTTTCCAAAGCTTGATCAAGTTCATAATCACGGGATGAAACAATACTTAGATCATTTTACTATATTGTTTTTAACCAAGCGTTCAAATATTGGCTAAACTTCTTTTATACTCTTCGTTTTCACGGTATACTCATTAAACTTGAAATAAATCTTTCAGGAAAAGGACATTTACTAGACCAGATTTCCTACAACGATCATCCAATCTGTTATTTCTGTGGCAGTGTATCACATTTAAGTGTAGTTTATCCATCCCTAAATGAATATCTGCTCCCTCTTTAAACACATTGATTAAGTTTGGTAGATTAACCATTTTGCTCCTATCGCAATAAGGACTCATGTATGGAATTATGTCTAACTGTACTGTAAAGCATTCTGTCCTTCCCTGGGGAAGAGAACTACAGATGTCATTAGTATGTGCAGGCAAGACAGCAACGTCAAGAAGTATGCCATGTTTGAAAGTGCATTCTCAAACTTGAAACACCGATGATACAGACATAGAGAATAAGCCTATTGGTTTAATGAACAAAATTATGAGAGCTCATGTGTGCATTTTTGCACTTATGGAAATCTTTCCAATTATTTCCATCAATTATTTCTTTTCTAAGCCTCTGATCCTGCCCCATCATACCTTTATCTTTGTTTTACTAATGGGGGATTTTGAGAATATCACCAATAATCTTAAACGCTGTCCACCTGGATGAAGTCTTCAGTCCCATCTTTTATAACTTCTCACCGTCTTTTCTGATAATTGAGGTTCAGCACACTGACATTAGCAAGGCATAGAGCCACGGTGTCTGGAGACAATGATTGACACTCCATTGTCAGCGATGTAGCTTCTTACGGAAGTGACATCCTGTCTGATCTTACAAATGTCTCCAATGTTCAATTATCACCAGCCATTTGGGTGAGTGACAAGATATCAAGGGGAAATTCTTTCCAGATCACTTTCTCTCCTTCTCTCTCTTCCCTTTTCTCTTAACACAGGAAGGGCTCCTCATTACGATCCAAGGAGCACAGACACCAACTCCTTAAAAGTAGCAGCTAAAGTTTTAACATAGGGTGGCTTTTTTTGTTCCCCCAAACCAAACCCCATCAGATTAGCTGCCATGGGGTGAATTTTCACTCTTCTTTGACCCGGAGGATTAATTTCTCACAGCCCTACAACTACAATCTTCAAAGAAAAACTAGAGCAAAATTCATTTGTTGAGGCTTGAACAAATGAATTAGGTAGATAGATAGGTAATATTAAATAGAAATATTACATAAACATATTTATATTTAAATCAGGAGGAAATATTAGAAATGATAACCATTTTCTGAAGTCTTTGGCTTTAGAAAATAAGCCGATTGTAAGCAAGGATTGGAAAGATTAATTAAAGAGAACAAGAGTATAAAAATAGTATATTTCATTATTATGAAATGCACAACAATAATTGTATTCACCAGAAGCTGTCTTTCAAGGAATACTAAATATTATGCCAACATTTCTTCATTAATCTTTCTGATAATCTTGCAAGATGGCAAGAAAGCAAAAATTACTGCTCAAATATGAGCAATGGGATCTAAAGCACAGAGTAGGATGTCGATAGCAGAACCTCCTGTCACATCTGTGTGCCTCTGTTGACTTGTTTGTACAGTAAGAGGCTCATGTAAGAGCCCAGCAGGCAGTGAGTCTCCGTATGTTTGAGGTGATGTTATCATTACCGTCATTAGAACACAGGACTCAGGGAGGAAAAGTCACCTTCATGTTTCCTCTGGAATGCTCAGTGTTCAAGAGGGGAGTGTGCCTCTCCTCTCCATTCATCAATCACGGACCCTAAGGTAGCACGCTGAACACCTATAAATAGGCTATCCTGCAGTTTATATGGAACTTCTTCACTTCAAAGCACTTTCAGATATCCTGTCTTCTATAGCCTTCCATCAGGTGACGTAAAGAACTCAAAGTTAGGAAGGTTAGTAACAGAGAGAAGGAAGGACCAGAGAGGATGAATGACACACCCAGGGTCACTAGCAACCAGGACAGGTCCAATTTCATTCCTGTGGAGAGCCTCCCACTACAGGGGCATCGGTGCATGTGTGTGTGTTTGGGTTCACTCATGTGTTTATTTACTTGGCTGCCCATATTGATCCCACCTTTCTAATAGCCCTTTGGTTTTCCTTCTGGAAAATCCCTTTCTGCTTAGTGAGTGGGGCTGGTGGAAGGATGAGCAGGGTCCTGTGGCTACTCTTCCAGATTTCCTCTCTTCCTGTCTCAGCGTGGCCATGTGTCAATGAAGAACCTAGATTCCGGTGGAAGGATTCTCTCCCTCAGCACTTTAAATCTGGAATAGCAAGAAACAAGGTGGGGTAAAGGTGATTTTGATCCAGTGGGTGCAGGCGAACAACACCATAAAGCCATTTCTACTGCTAACATCTTAACGTCTAGACCGATTCCCGACCCCCCAGGCCTAGTTCTCAGCCTCCCTCTCACACTCCAGGCAACACCTGTAATCTTCCAATGGTTCATCTTCTTGTTGAAGTCTCACTGTTTTCTGTAACCCAAGAACTTGAGCCGATGCAACCCACTAACCCTTTCTTTCTCTCCTTCATGCCATCAGCAGACACGTTGAGGGCTTATCAAGTACCAGCTGCCATGCTAGGAATGATGGTTTGCACTATAATCAGGGTGAGAAAATCGTAAGCACTTATGAGAGTTTAAAAAAAAAAAAAACCAGACAGGATGAAGTGTCACAATCAGTACAAGTGGTGGGCAGTGGGAAACAGGCGGAGGAGAGGTGTCTGGAGAGAGCAAAACTTGCCACGGGAGGGGCTTCATCTGGCTCCCGAAAAACGGGCAGCCCTTGCAACCCAAAGTTTCCCAACTTCAGAATCTCACACAACAATAGTGCTTTATTCAAGAGCAAGAGGTGATTCCTTCTAAGAAATAATGCCTGTTTTGTGAGAGAGAACTTGGGAGAACATGATTCTACATATTCAGATCACTCAAATATATTATTTAGCATTTGTTCACCTCAACCCTGAGAACTACCACAGAGCAGGAGAACATGAGCTTCACTACACATCTGTAATTGCAAGTCCAAGGCCAAGTATGGTGTTTTCTTACCATTGTCAGATTTATCACTGGATGACCCTGTGAAATCCTGCTGGGTTTGGAACCAGGGCTTTCAGCTGAGACCTTCAACACCGTGTTGGTCAGTACCTAACCAGGCCAAGCACCTCAGATGACAAACCCACCTGTAAACCGTCCCTGATCCTAGTGACCTTGGTGTGGGATGAGAAGTGGGGCACAGGACGTGGAAGAGACTGTTCATTGTTTCTCCTGGATTCAAGCAGGTCTACACAGTCCAGAAGATTTCACTGGGTACTAAGTACCTTTGTTGAAGCTATACAGAATAAATTCAAAGTATTCCTATCTAAGGTTATACGGTAATTATTGAAATCCACTACTGTTACCAGTGAATTCTCTATTTTCCCCATAGTCTGCTTTGTAAGATTTTTTCCTGCCACAAGGCCTTTGTACAGGCTGTGGCCTCTGCCCTTTCCCACCCCTTCTCTTCTTATGTATGAAACTTATTCTTCAAGCTCAATTCAAAGCCACTGCATTAGGGAAGAACCCCTTTAAGAAGCCCTCAATATTAGATTCCAATGACCCTTGCCATCACTCACTCTGCCTTTCCTCTCTAAGGTAACAAAGTTGTCATTACACCCTGGCATAATTGTTGGATGAATGATTACTGTCCAACCGGACTGCAAGTCCTTGGAGGAGCTGTACTTCCACTGTATCATCTTCACTGACTAAACATAAGTGAACAAATGTAAACTTGTAATATATTTATTTTTAAATTTTATTACAGCCAAAGATTATGAAATTTTTCTACAAACCGATCAATTATCTCAATACACACTTCCGATCAACCTCTATCACATATATTATCAATAAAGACCAATGAAGATATCAGTGCATAATATCATTGGACACTTGTCTTCAATCATATCTTCACTTTTAGCCCAGCCACCACCTCATCTATATGACACCTGCATCTTGTACCTATATCCATTCTTCTACTTACACCTTGCATAATTTCTATTGGTTTCGGTGTGCATTGCCTCCAAGACCGTGAACCCCTTTCAGGGAGGGACAACACTTACTTGCTTAGGTGTTTCCATTTCTGAGAATATAACACAATCTCAGTAAATATTTGTTTAACTGAAATGCTCCAATGTCCAAAAAAATTTTTTTTTGGTAGGGGAATTATTGGTATATCAATGGATCCAATTCAAACTCTTGAACTTGACTGTATTTAATCTTACGATCTCATTTCCTTCCCAGCTCACCTTCCTAGTCTCCCCTGAGATGTAATCCTGTTGTCCCCTGTCTTCTACATGATTTAATGCCACAAATATGATTGATGTGCTACTCCACCTCTTGCCTGCATTACTAATAACACTGTTAAATAAGAGTAGACCTGCCACTAAATGCCACGCCAGCCAGTGTCACATCTCTCTGCCCTTGTTTACAATCCTTTCTCTCTTTTACACCCCATGAGGATATTCCAATTTGAATTAACTTTGCAAGTCAGATTTCAAGAGGCCTGAAGACACAGAAAAAAACCCAGTTCACAATCCCAGTCCCCGAGCTATAATCTGAGTCCATGTGCAAAGCCTGCTTTCTTACTATAGAGTAGTAACACAGGGCACCGTGTGCATACAGAGTCCTGTTCTGAGAGCTTTCCATTAGACCTGTACTTTTCCAACCCAAGAAGTAACCATGCATCTATTTTATAGATGAGGAAATGGAGACACAAAGAGATTAAGATTATGATTAACTCAAGTGTTGGGATAATCCATGGTCTCATTAAAAAACTACCCCTAAAATATGGTGGCTTAGAACCACCACCATTTTATTCAATCTTACAACAGAGAGCATCTGTGGCTTGACGGGGCGATTCCCTGCACCATGTGGCATCATATGGTTCAAACTGGGTGGTGTTCAACCAGGTGCAGGGCTGATCTGGAGCATTGGTGTCACCTGAGACCTCCTCTTTCTCTGGACAGTCCCAGGGCCTCTCCACATGGCCCCTTAGCTGGGTAGCTGCATTTTCAAAGGATGGCTCAGCCTCCGAGGGACCAGGGTGGAAGCTGCCTGTCTATCTGAAGATCAGGCCTATTCCTGGCATGGACCACGTTTTGCCCTACATTCTTGGTCAACACACTTATGGGCCAGCCAGAAGGCAGAGAGGAGAAAGAGACCACGCTCTCAGTGGGACAACTCTCCATGAATTCGTGGTCATCCTACTCTGCCCTCTGCCCCATCGACCATTACAGAGAAAGATGACGTCCAGGCAGTTGAGCCAAAACACAATACTGTACTTTCTGGGATTTTTTTTTTTTTTTTTTTTTGGTTAAAACAAAACAGTACTTTTTTAGAAAGTAAAGTAGATAAAGAGCCAGGAATTCTGTCGGGGTGTTTTCACCCATGCCGTCTCAATGACCTCTTAATTGTGTGAGGGGTTAAGTCCCCCTTCACAATGAGCACCCAAGACAGAGAGGAGAGGGAATCTACGCACACAGGACACCAGCCGAACCACGGGGAAGGTTCTGTCTTTTCTTTTTAACTATAGTTTCTTCTTATGAATTTGTAGCTTCATTGATGAGAATGAAGATATTCCAGTATTAAGTAACACTCAGTTTCAAGACAGTTAATTGAACTTGGCATGACCTAAAGGATATAACTCTCCCTCTGGACCTTTGGGTTCCCGTTTGTAAAGTGAATTGCTTGGGCCTCGTTAGTGTTTTCCAAACTGTGTCTTGAAGTCAGTTTATAAAGGTGCAACCATCATTTTTTAAACAAAGTCGCATAACCTAGAAAATAGAGTACATCTCAGGCAGGGAGGACAAATATTTCTTGTGACTATTTGGTTTCACTTGTGGTTGTGTGTGGTGAGGAGGGCGTGCAGGATGGTGACATAAAGTGCATTTCTTGCTGTAGGTCGATAGAGAAAAGAGAAAATTTTCAAAGCCACTGGGCTAGGTGGCCTTTTATGATTCTTTCCGGATCAAAACAATGATTCCGGGAACAGTAATGAGTTCTACCATAAATTCATATAAAGCGTCATTTTGAACAAGATCCTGAAGAAAATGGCTATTCGTTATATTTGACATATTTACCAGCTCATATTATTCTTCAAACCCAAAATACATTCTGTACTTTAGGTAAGTTTTAGTGGAACAAAAAAAAATCTTTCCTGGATCCTCACCTTCCAATCTTTTGGGAAAAAAAATATATCTTCACAATGAATATTTGCAAGACTTAACTCAGGCATTTTGTATTCATTTCAAGTAGTATTTTTTTAAAAATGAAATTTTACTACTTTGAAAGTATTAGAAATATTCTTCCAATTTGGGATGTAACATGAACAATTCAATTTTTATTAAATGTAATGATGTCTAGAAATTAAACCTCAGGAGAATATTTTAAGACACAAGTGTAAGCAAAATTGTATCAATGCTAAATGAATTCAGAGGTTACCAGCTGCAAAATTTAAAAAAGTGATTTAGGCATACGCTGCCATATTTGGGGACTGGATGTGGCAAATGATCCCAGAGTTTCCTTGTATACTGCTATCCCATGATACAGCAATTCTACAAACGCTGACAAACACATTTTCTGAAGCATTAAGAGTCCACATGAATGACCTTGAATGGATGACCTTGTTACTCTGATCTCCTGAATTTTGTTGGTCAGATTTGGGACCAAGCATTTTATTAACCTTTCAAAAAATAATGCAGACCCTTCTTTTGTATTCAGTCAATAAGTAAAATGTGTATTTTTACTCTAAGATACAAGGCACTTGAAGTTGAAAAAATAGAAATTCCCTAAAGTTTTCGAAAATAGCACTCAGCTAAGTAAATAGTACAGGAGAAGCGAAATTCAAATGAAACTTTAGGGGAAAACTATTATTTGTTGAAAAAAATCTAGAAAAGATGTGAGCACCGAGTAGCTATTTTTGAGTTTTCTGATTGCAATTTTTAAGGAACAGATCCACGAGGGCACATTAGCATTTTAAAAGCACTTTTTAAATCATTCATTTGTTCAAACACATTTATTGGGTGCCTAACTTGTGCAGGGCACTGGTCTAAGTAGTGGTAAACAAGACCAGGTTCCCAGAGGTTTACAGCTTAGCTGAGGAAAAGGGAAACAAAGGAATGAGATCCCTGCAGAGGGTGATAAGTGCTAGTGGAGGAAAACCAAGTCCGGAAGGAGCTCGGAGGCTCACGTCAAGGGAACCTCTGAGGAAGTGGCATTGGAGCTGAGACCTCAATGGCAGGAAGGAGTCAGCCCCTTGCAAACCTGCAGCTGAGCCACCCCCCAGTGAACTTGGGGCAAGGACCTCCAGAAGAATGTGCCTGGCATTTTTTTCCAGGAGCAATGATATGGCACCAGGAGAGGCCAGTGTACCCAACTCGTGAACACGCTGCCCTCCCCATAAACAGGCTGCACTCAAAGAGCTCATTCTTCTGCCTTCTAGCCCAATCCCTTTCGGTTCCAAATTTTCAGGAAGAAAAGGGAGAATTGAAGCAAAATACAGGAACATTGTCTGCATAGAACATACTCAGAACGGACTGATAATTTTAAAATCTTATTCTTAAAGTCACTTTAGGATAAAAGTGGTAATATTTGATTGTAGAAGGGATTTTTTTTTCTTTCTCTCTTCAGCCTAATTTCTCTAAATGCCAAATTTTCAATAGCAGTGATCTTGTCATTTTCTAAATATTTACAGGGCTTTTTTTGGAAAAAAAATCCTTAATTATTATTAGATTTTTTAATGAGTTAATTAACCACCAATTGCTTAATAGGTGCAAAATTTTTTTAAAAAAAAACTATTTTCATCAATAGAGAATGTACAAAAGTTGGAGATAATTTTTTTCGAAACATTTCATCCTTTAAGCACTTTCTTATGTGGTTTCTAACCCCACTATGTAGGCCACTGATTCTAAGGACAGGGAAGGGTGGGTGCAGGTACAGAATGGAGGTAGAGGCATTGATCCAACCATCCTGAGATCTCAGCACAGTGTTTCCTTATCAAGACTGCCAGAAGACCCTCATTGTTATACAAAATTACATATAAGAGGTTGTGAGGGGGAAGGGAAAAAAAACCAAGGGAAAGAATTAAATTACAACAGATGGGGTAGAGAGAGAAGATGGGAGGGGAGGGGAGGGGGGATAGTAGAGGATAGGAAAGGTAGCAGAATACAACAGTTACTAATATGGCATTATGTAAAAATGTGGATGTGTAACCGATGTGATTCTGCAATCTGTATTTGGGGTAAAAATGGGAGTTCATAACCCACTTGAATCGAATGTATGAAATATGATATGTCAAGAGTTTTGTAATGTTTTGAATAACCAATAAAAAAAGTAAACAAAAAAAAGACTGCCATTTTTCAAAAAGGTTGAAAATAGCCACAGTTTTCAAAATCACTGGACTTTTATGTAGAATATTTGAATCTTACCCTCAGTGTCTGAGAGTAGAAACCACACCAATTTAAAAAAAGAAAAAAAAAAAAAAACAAAGAAACATGATCAAGGTTGGAGGCTAGGGATGTAGCTCAGTGGTAGAGCACTTGCCTAGTATACATGAAACTCTGGGTTCAATCCCAGCACACCCCCCCCCAAAAAAAAAAAAAAAAACCCAAGAATTTATAAGGTAAAACCACTAGGCAAGTTGCCCACATTGCTCTGTGCATGATTCTCAACCCTGGAACTCCTGCCTCTGTTATTAAATAATGGATTTAGAGCTGCAGGGAAGGAGGCCTCCAACTCATCTCAGATTTGAGGTTTGGGACATGGTATCCTCTCTTTCTGGAATGTTCTGACTTGGATTTTTCCACAGATGAGTTAGTTGGCTTTGGCCCCAGAAAGACCTTGACTTCAATCTTAGCTCTGCTTCTTAGGAGCTTGTCACTCGGGGGTCTCATTTGGAAAGCAACATTAAAAGAGGGCATAATAAGACTCTAAGAAAAGGTTCAATGGGATAATCCATGTTTCCCTGTCCAGGTGCAGCTGAGGTGCTACCTGAGTCTCAGGTTTGCCCTGTGCATATTCACAATGACTTCCATAGTCGAATCTGGGGTAAAAGAACTTGAGGTTGACAGGTTAATAGAACATTGTGTGGCGGAGGCAGCCGGGCCTACTGGCCGTGAGTTTTGGAGGAAGCACATCAGTTGGTTGCTAATGGCCATGTCTGGTGGGAGATAGCCTCAAGACCTTCCATTGAAATTTTTTTTTCAGGTCTCAGTTTAGATATATTCTCTCAGAGTCTGGTCTTCTCACACCCTCTGTGTAATCTTAGTTCTGTCTATTCTGAGCTCACGTATTAACAGCCAGAATTTACTGAGCACCTACTGTGTGCTGGGCAACAGTCTACTTTATCCTCATCACAGTGCAATTAAGTTACTGTTGGTGTTTTTCCCCAGATCACAGAGCTACTAAAGTGAATGAGGATCAGGATGCTGGAGTGTCTACTCTGGCACAGCAGGTAAGCCTGGCACACCCTGCTAATCCATCGTATCCTGCACAGCCTAAGCAGGATTCTTAGCACAGCTGATCCAAGCCCACTGTGTGTGTCTTCCTGGGCAGCGGAGCTCCAAGGGGTGAGGCCCACATCAGTACATCACCAGTGAACTGTCGCAGTCCGATCTGCACAGGACAACAATACATTCAGGAATGACTATTCCCCAGCCCTCGTTTACAGATCAGAGCAGGAAAGCTTTAGTGACCAGCCTATCGGGCAACGCTGAGACTAGAAAGTGGGTCTCCTCTTTCTCTCCATTCCAGCAGGCTAGTTCTTGGGTTGGTTCCTGCCCGACACCATATCCCTCTGGACATCTTCTCCCTCAAGTCACAGCCCCCAATCTCATCCCCAGCCAAGTTTCCCTGAACCTGACTTAGTGTTTCAGTCTGATGAGAGTTTTAAATACATAATGGAAAAAAAGGGAGGAGCCTTGAATACAAATCCATCCAGATGGAGCTCGGATTCAGGCAGGCTGCTAGCCACACCAGGAGTAAAGCCCACACCCGCAGTACCAGGCTTCATAATTACCTCTCTGGCTGAGGCTCCAGGAAGCTATACCTTTGAACTAAGAAAGAAAAACAAATAAATAAATAACCAGCTCTGCTGATTAGCAAGGTACTGCAGCTGCCGGAAAACCTCCCATATCGAACTTTCGGTCGAATCAGCATCCCTGATGTTTGTTTCTTCTTCCAGCCGAGATGAAGAGAAAACTGAATTGTGCTTCTAGTGTACAATCTTACCTAATTATGCCAGCTGATCACTTAAAAGTAATGTTTGCACACAGACCAGGAAGATGCTTACAAGAACCAGCTGGTTGATAAAGGCTATAAGTGAGGATTTGATTCCTTTTCAAAGAAGTGTTAACTATTTACATCTATTTTTAAACACAGCAGCACAACACGAGTTACTGTGCCGCCCTGTAAAGTGATTCTGCACTCAAGTTCCCGGGGGCAGGCGAATTTAGGAAGGAACTAATCCACCTGTAAAAGTGTGACACCACCATTCAGGGCTTTGGGACATCTGTTTGGGGGAGGACACACTATTATCCTCTGGTTTTAGACACAAATGAAAGATGGGTTCAGAGTTATTGGAGGACAGATGGTATTGTATGATTGTATGTGACTGTGTGGTTGTGCATGGTGTGTGTGTGTGTGTGTAAGGGGTGTGTTCATGCACAAGTGCTCTCCTACAAAGCACAATGGTATGAACCAATCATCACTAGTTTGTGAACTTCAGAGACCTGAGTGAGTATATCAATGCCACACACCACACATGGCCGAGTTACTTCACAGGCTGTTGGGGTGAGTCTATGAGATAACACATGTGAAAGTCATGCACAGATGCTCTCCCCAGCCCAGACAAGCTATGAATAATGCATGACAAATATGCAATGTACCACGTACGAAGACCTAGCTCAAAATGTTCTTATCTCTCCCACATACTATAGTAAGTATATTATTTGCTCGTTTTATTACACCTGAAGAATAGTAAATGCCTTTGTCCAAGGGCAAAGTGGAATTTGAACCTACACCAGTGGAATCTCAACTTTGTTTGAATCCCCAAACCAATGTTCTTAACCATGAATCCCCCACCTCACCAAGTCCATCCCTCAACTCCCCTCACTTGCCAATTTTAAGCATCCTACACCCATTCAGTTTCTGAAATGCTTGTCCCAGTGTGGGTGTTCACTTGAACACCCATGAGTTTTTAAGGGTGAAAAGGGATTTCCTTAACAGGATGCAAAGTTCTTGAGTGTCAACCATATCCAGGCCCCAGCCTGGGTACCAGGGATGTGTCAGTAAATGAGATAGTGAGCATCTTAAGCTGCTTAGGCCACTCAGTATGGAGTCAGACATGCTGAGAGCACCTGAGTGGCACCTGGCATGAGGTGCTGAATGAACCTATGTTATGCAGTAGGAGCTGAGCCACTGACCTCACCTAGAAGTTCAGAGAATTAGGAGTTCAGTTCAAGCTGCCCGGAGGAGAGACTGCAGAGAGCATCTCTGAAGGATGTGCAGCTCACCTGGCAGGTGCTGGAGGAAGGACACTGCAGGGGAAGTGACCTGTTGCCCCAATCTAGTGGGACTTGCTAAGGACATAGAGTAAGCAGTTCCAATCTCTCTTCTGAGATATGGACCATCAATGTGACTCATACATTCAAAGATGTATGGAGCATTTACCAAGAGAAGATATAAACCACAAAGAACAAATAATAGCAAAAATGACAACTCTGAGAGAGAAGCTAGGCTTTCCCAGATTACTGGCTCAAAGTGTGAGGAGCTTTTGAAGACTGTGACCTTTCCCAGGATTCTGAATCCCCAAGGCAAGTATAATACTTTGAACATATATTGGCCATATGCAGTGCATGATTCAGTAGCTTTGGGTGACCACATGATACCCAAACCCCGTCTGATACCTTGGCAGCGAAGGAAAGTTCTCCTTCCAAATGGAGAAAGGAATGACGTGGGGATTTAATTCTGCCCACATGGTGAGATGGAGAGCCACCACGCATCACATTTGCAGGTGGCTGCTCTGACACAGCAGCAGACGTCACTGCTAGCTCTAATGCCTTCCTTGGAATGATGTTTGCTCACTGGTACTTTTCCAGTACCTGTGACATCAACCACACTGTAGATGCAGGGGATGAATGAGCTGATCACTACTCTGTTTTTACTGAGCTCGGAATTACCAGGCTTCCTGCAGCTCACCCCATCAAGAGGAGGGGCCTGTGAGAGGAAATTGATTGATTGGCCTCTCTAGCAAAAAAACAAAAACAAAAACCTGAATCCAGCCCAGCAGTTCTGGGCAATGGACTTCACTCTCCGTGATTTGTTTTCCTCACATCTATTTCAAGGGGTTTTATTAGAATTAAATGATATAAGACATGCTATATATGGGCAAATTCTTTCCCATGATTTCTAATAAATAGCAATTTCCCTTTTGTTTTCTCTAGGAAGACTTAACTTAATTAAAGTACCTCAAATGTAGTTTATTAATCACCTATGAAACTCATTTCATCTGTGTATATATGGGTGACACCGCACACACATATTCATTATGTATTATCATTATATGCAATCATTATGTGTATGTAAATCAGTAATATTCCAGTAATATTGGTTTAGCCCTAATGTTTATCTATCTAATCTACTTATGCATTATTATAGATTAGATACAGAAATACGTAGAGAGAAGACAGATAAATAGTTATAACAGTAAAACTAAAAATAATATTCAGAGCATAATTGGACAGACTGATTTTAAATCACACACTTTCACAAAATGAAAGTCATCGGAGCACATTCAGTCCCTATAATTCAGTATCTGTAACCTTGTAGGTCGTCTTTATTTCAATGTAAGCAAAATCAAAAGGACAAAAATCAAATTCCGTTTCAGAGACCTTGGCCAGGTAAAACTAGGAAGTACACATTACATTCCCAGGGGTCTGATCTGTATTTCTTATTTCCACAAATTTGTAAATACTGAAACTTCTGCCCCCTCCCCCCAAAATATGAATATTCACCAGTAATGAAGGATCAGATTGTTATGCAAAAGACATTGTCTCTCCTGGTGCATTTGAAATTCCCATGGCCTCACTCTGGTGAGCAAGACTCCTCCTGCCTGAGGGCTTTGTAAGACAGAGTTCTTCACCATGCATTTCCAACGCCTGCTAAACCTTAGCTCTCATGTTCATGGAGAAAAGGGTAAATCCTCTTCCTAAGCCCATTTATGATTTATTAGCTTATTCATTTGTGTGCAAATGCTTGAGAAATCTGCTTTTTTCAAAAAGCTTAAACATTTTGGACAGGACCAGGACTAAAAAAAGAAAAAGAAAATATGAAAAAAGAACCCAGAAGGTATGTTTAAATTCCAGGGGAAAGAGCCAGTTGAGGCATGGAGACCGACATTTGAACTGCAACCACCCTACAAGTAATTCAAGATTGATTAAATACTGAACTGGGCTTGATTGGTGTAGAGGTTCAATCATAATCATGATTCAGAGACAGGAACCTAGTGGAAGATTCCTCCGTGAGAACCTGGAGTCAAAAAAGAGCAAACCAGTTGCACAGAAAAGACATTTAGAGAATTCTCATTTGCTATTCATTCTGTCATCCTTAAAGGGGTGCTCATAAAATGAACCACCCCCACCACCAGGAAACAAGAAACCGAATCAATTTTGAACAACCAGTAATTAAAAAAATAAATTAAAAAAAGAAACCGAATCAGGAGTTGTGCTTTATGGATCAATCGATCCTTGAAGGCATTCCCTTCCCCTTCCTGAGCAGAGGGGAAGTTGGGCGTGGGTCAGCATTACTGACAGCTGGACACCAGGGTGGGGAAGAGAGGCAGTTTGGAGGGCCCGTCTCCAGATTGAGGTGGGAGAATCAAGCAGTACACCAGGACGAGAACGAGGATAAAGATTATGAAATGTCTACAATTCTGACGCTCTGCACTGGCTTCCAAAGACTTTCAATTTAGTTCATAAGATTTATTAAGCAGATTAGTGTTGAAGAGGCCTTTTTATTTTTTGGAAACACATTTTTTATTATATATCTGTACATATAAATAACATCTGGAATGTGACTAGATCACAAAAATTCTTGTCTGCTTACAGTTCAATATTCACATTTTGCCTAAATGGCAAAATCGACAATATTACCTCGTTCTTCTTAGTGCAAAACTCTGCACATATGTCACTGTTTTGACAATTAAAGGGGGAAAAGCACCAAGCAGTATCACAAAGATTCATGGAAAAGCCCCGGAGTTGCCAGCATCTGGGTCCGGGTCCAAATGACGCATCCAGAGTGGGTGGACCTCCAGACCACTTGGTGATTTCCCAGCCTCTCACCTCCTGACCGACACCAACCCCTGCATTTGGCAGAGGGTACAGCTGATTTTCTCCTGACTCTGTGTTGTTGATACGTTTGCACTTCCTGTCTCTTCTTGGAATGTTTCTCTTGCTCCACCCTCTACTTCCACTAGGCCATTTCCTTTCCCCTCCTGTCCCAAGTTTTCATTTCCTCCCCTTCCCCAGGATGCTGCCATCTGCTCTCCCTGACTCCACCCCTCCCTTTTCCCAGAGCCACACCTCAGTTCTCATAGACGCTCCTTGTGCCATGTTTGTATGATTGAAATGTCAAGCCATTATCTTAGGACAAAAAAAAATATCTAAACTTCTAATCTAACACCCCAGGCCCACCCCTCCAGCTGGTGCCCGGCAGGGTTTCTATGCCCACACTTCCTCACGGAGCCCGGTGGACAAAGTGGTTTCTCCTCTGCCTCCGCCCTTCTGTGTTATGAGAAGTTCATTCACACTGTTCCCTTAGTGCCCCATACGCTTCCCTCCATCTCCAGCGTGTCTTTCTGGACACTTCTGGGTAGGACGGGCCTCTCCTTCCAGCCTGGAATGTATAACCTCCCCTCTGGGGTTTGTGCTTGGTAACCAGATTAGAAGCAAAATCCATGAGCATCATTTTAGCAGTGGGAGACTTTAAAAAAAAAAATGTGAGAGCCTCACAGATTTGTATTGTATCTCTCCCAGGGTTTGGACAGTGCCTTGCTGGTGAAAGATATTGGGCATAGTATAATGACAGTGGAAAGGACAAGCCCAGGAACTTTCACCTTAGAATTAGGGCAGGACCCTATGCACTTTAAAATCCATCTGAAAATGACAGGAAAGCCAAGGAAAAGGGGCAACCTAAAGGGTCAAAGGTCCTGTAAAGGGTGAAATCAGAGAGATACTTCAGTGAATTTTTTGAAGATTGTTATGGTTTAGATGTGGTGTTCCCCAAAAGCTCACGTGTGAGACAATGCAAGAAGGTTCAGAAGAGAAATGAAGGGGTTTTACGAATTTTAACCTCATCAGTGAATTAATCCCCTGATAGGGATTAACTGAGTGGTAGCTGAAGTGGTGGGATGTGGCTGGAGGGGGTGGGAATTGGGGCGTGGCTTTGGGGTGTAGATTTGTATCTGGCAAGTGGATTCCTCTCTGCTCTCCGATCACCATGTGAGCTGCTTCCCTCTGCCACACTCTTCCACCATGATGTTCTGCCTCACCTCCAGCCCTGAGGAATGGAGCTGGCTGGCTGTGGACAAAGACCTCTGAAACTGAGCCCTAAATAAACTCCTTCTCCTCTACAGTTGTGCTGGTCGGGCCCTTTAGTCACAACAGCAAAACAGGTGACTAAAACAAAGATGAAAATTAAACGGGGAGAGAGTGATATCACTATTAAAAGTGGAGAAACCTGGAACACCACAGCTTACAGAAAAGGACCCGAAGGGAAGTGAGCCAGCTTGTGGCACAGAACCCCAGGAAGGCTCTGAACTTGGAAGTGTGTCTGATGATGGTGGTTGAGCATGGAGTTGGATGCAGACTCTGTTGACAGAGCTCTTGTGCCAGGCCCCTCTCCTTCCAACCTACGACCCCACCTGCCCTGACCACAGCAGGTCTCACACACCCTAAGCAGAGAGTTGGAAAGTTCTTATTAAGAGCAGCCAGAAAACTAAGGAAGAAAGAGCTCTGGAAACTGTTATGTGGGTCACCCCAGGGAAAGAAAACGCAAGCTGTCAATCAATGGGTGCTGACACCCAAGGGCAAGAGTCAGCATTAGGCTTGGAAGCAGCTTTCGGCATTTCGAGTTTAATATAAGGATAATCAAGGATCCCCAGATTTAAACAAAATTCTCAACATGAAACACAGAAAGCGACAAATACATGAGGGGGAAAATCAAACAAAAGAGGCAATTGCAGGAAACAAAAGAAAACTTTGGGGGAAACATACACACACACACACTCCATTTCACTTCTTTAAGCCTCATGTCCATATGCTGCTTTAACAAAATATGTGTCAATATAAAATAGAGTACCTTCTTGGGAGTATAATAGATTTGGGTTTAAAATACAATTTCCATGGTTAAGACCTATGAGTGGTATTCTCTCTCTCTAACCTCGATTTGGCATCCATGAAATTTCTGCGGTAATATACACGGGGGATGTTCAGAGAATTAAAAAAAAAAAAAAGTGATGTAACACAATGTATATGTTCTATGCTAAATAAATGATTTAGGGAGGTTTTTATCATCAAGAGTTCTCACTATTTTTTGGAACTGCAGACCCCCTGGAAATCTTGATAAAAGCTATGTATCCCTTGACTAGAAAAACAAATACACATGTGAATAGAGACAAGATTTGATACATAATTTCAAAGAAATCTCAGACTCTTTGAAGGCCAACCCCCACCCCCACCATTTAAATAGCTGATCCACATGAAAAAGTGTTTGAGGGCAAGAATATTCCTTTTCATTTCTTTTAAATCAACTAGAATGCTCAGGATAAAAGGCAAGTCAATGAGCAGGGTAAGAAGTGCACCTAACTCTGCCTGTGCCAAATGGCGATGATTCTCCAAGAATAACAGCAGAAGTATGCCCAACCCAAGGAAGGCCAGCGGTAACTCCCCAAGAGGGTCTGTCCATTTGGTCCAGGAGGGACGATGGCTGATCCAATTAACCTGTGCCGACCTCAGTCCTGATGATGCTTTTAATTTTCCATGGCTACTGGGTTTGGGATAGAAGCTCCTGATGGTTTCTAGCAGAGACAGAACACAGAAGACACTGTTTTCTCCTGCGAAAGGGCAAGCGCTTCTCCTAGAGACACCTAGCAGCCTTTCCCCAGGAAGGACTCCCTGCCTGCATGGATCTGTTATTGAGCAATGGAGCATTCAGGAAGCATTTGGGTAATGAGATTGAAGGAGAGATACAGAACTTGAAGCCACACTGACCTGGATTTGAATCCTGGATCCATTACTTCTAAGCTTGTGACCTTAGGCAGCTCATTCAGTCCCTTTTGTTCTGCTATTTGAGTGCAAACAGCATGAGAATAGACCACTTTCCTTAGTAGGGTGGGACAACACAAAGAGGCAGGTATGACTGGAGCCTTGTGAAGAAAATCCACATACAGATAAAGTCAGTTAGGGGTGGAGCCCATCCTACAGACCTCAAGCAAAGATTTAGGTTGTCTTCTGAGACATATGAGAAGCCATTGGAGGATTTTAAAAAGAGGAGAGACCCGATCTGGCCTCATTTTCCCAAGCCTTCTCTGGCTCTAAGGTGAAGAAGACTTTGGAAGCAGAAGCGGAAGTCCCATGGGTGGTAGCTGCACAATCCTGGGACAGCACGTGCTGGCTTGGACATGCACAGTGAGAGGAGGGTGCTGGGGAGAAGGGTCAGAGGCAGGATCTCCAAGGTGCACTCCTGGATGTTAGGAGGAAAGAAACCACAGAGGAACCCCAGTAGCCAAGGACAGCATCATCACACCAACCTGGCTCATGATCTAAACAATGTGCCAGAGCAAAGATGCCTGCTCTTGTTGGCTTGGGTTGTAGTTGGATACAGGATTGCCCAGAAAAACAGTGAGACCATGGAGTCCAGTTTCCCAGCAACTACACATGACCATGTAACCAAGTGTGGCCGATGGGACATTAGTAGGTGTACTTCTACTGGCATCCCCTGGGACATGGGGCATGCTGACCCAGTCATGACCTGAGCTGGAAGAGTAATCTGGGATTATATTGAGCAAAACTTGCAGCAATCAGGTGGGAAAACTTGGTCTCTGCTGAGCCTGGCGCATCCACAGGAGCCCTCGATTGCAGGCCTCCACAGTAAAAGTTCATAAAAAAATTTTGTTTTTCAATTTGTATAAAACAATTTATTTAAAATAATAACACTATTATTTAACAGTAACACTGTTATGTATTCTGTTACTCACAGCTGAACCTAATAGTAGCTGTCAAAAGATAATACAAATAGTAACATTAATACATTTATTAAGTGTTTGCTGGGTCCTGGGTCATGTGGAAAGAACTTCACATATATCCTTTTCTTTCAAGTTCATGACCCCAAGATGCAGGGGTGGTCATCACGTCATTTAACAGACAGCAAGACTTGTCCTGGGTCACTTGCAGGCTTCTCCTTAGCAGAGCTGGGTAATTAGAATTTGACAAACAGGACATACTAATGGGTCATGGTGAGGACATCCTAATGAAATTAAAGGGGAAGGATATTGATACTCTTATCTGGCAGCATTGCATTCTGACTTTTTAGGTGGACATAGAAATATGGAAGAATTCATGTTGGATTCCTTAAACCAGATTAAGTCTTTAAGGTGCAACTTCTCCAGAAGAAACCTTGATGAGTTTTGCGTATGCTGAGCACATTGACACTGACTCCACTTTTGCAGAGTTACTTCCAATTTTATAATGAAATAAAATTACACAGCCTGTCTTGAAACTGATTAGAATAGAGATCAGTAACTGAGCAGGAATTTTTGAGCTGAATTTTAACAACCTACCAGCAATGCTGTGGGAAAGGCTCCTCCCAGACTAGGATCATCAGATTCCAGGAACCTCTGTAAGAGCCACCAATACTGCTGATAAATGGGGAAACAAATGACCCAGGAGTTAGCTGGGGTGAAAGCAGGAACATCCTACTTTCCTAGAAAGCAAAACTGCAAAACCATGTGAATATTCTGTACGTTGTGGAACCCCCAAAATTTTGCCATTTACTGAGTACCTATACCACAGGATCCCACGAATGAATCTGACATTCATGTTTTATTCATAGGAAAACTGAAATTGAAATGATAATTTGTAAAAAGAACCAGAACTAAACCCTTTCCCCTTCCAATGCTCAACTATAGGACAATATTTATTTAGTTATTTTTAAAACACACTTTTATGTAAATCCCAGAGCCATAATAGTTTGAAAAAGAGAAATCAAATATGCTTAGTAAATAAGAATAGAAAAGTTGAGAAGGAAAGGATTGGCTTTAGTGTGAGGAAATAGAACACTAGAATGGCTTAACTGAAAGTTGGAATTTTATATGTAAACTCTAAAAGAGCTCCGGGGAACCCCTGTTTGATGAATGGTTAGGGTCAACGGACTGGAACGTTGGTTCGGAAGGAGATGGTTATGACTGTGGGCGCCCTTACAGCGCAGTGTCAGTCCAGACCTGGGACATGCCCCATCTCGCCCCTACTCACCTTCACCAAGGTGGGGTGAAGGTTAACAATAGATAGAAACAAAAAGTCAGGGAGTCGTTGGCTTCCTGTTTTCCAATTTGGCAAATTTTCCTTCTCCATCTGGACATCAAAGCCCTTCAGACTTGGACCTTACCATTGCCACTTGCCGTGGGTCTCTGGGATAAGCTGGCAGCCCTCACCATTCAGAGACAGGCCAAGCTTATCCATGTGGCCAGCTCCTCCCTTCTTATATGGCGCTCCTGGACTTAAACACCCTTCTACCATTTTCCCTTCCAAGTCATTCACACCTTCCATTTACCGAGTTGCCCCTAGGTGCCAATCCTCAGAGTGTGACCCACATGGAATCATTTAATCCTTAGGACAGTGTCCTCATTCTACAGACGACATCACAGAGGCTCATAAAATCTAAATGACCCCACAACAGAGGGGCATTCCCAGATTCTGAACTTAGCACTTTTTATAAGCAAACCCAGATACTTTCCAGTTTGTTGGAAGGTCCAATTAATTAGAACTCAGTAGCTGTTCCTGAATCATTGTTAGCCCTCATGGTTGGTTAATCTTGTAAGCACGCTCAGCTGCTCTATAGCCATTACCTGCCCAACACAATTCCATCCCTCCTCTTTTGTTTCCCAAACAGTTTCTAGTCCAGACTTGTGTGCACCCCGATAGTGTAGCAGAGGCGGGAACTGGTCCATGGAACAGTTCAGTTCAGTGCTGAGATGCTGGCCATGTACTGTCAGCACAATCTTAGGCAATTTGCCTAGCTTCAGAAATGTATCTATCTTGGAAAACTACCATATATAGTTAATAAAATGGCACAGGTAAACTACTAAATGCCATGCCAGGCACACGGTATATGTTAAAGAAATGGAATGATAGCTGCTATTATTCAGGTTGAGGCCTGTGGTTGACTGTTACTGTAATCACCCTCAATAAATCACACCTCCTGTATCATGCCTTGGTGTAGTCTTATCCCACACTGACCCTGGGCTTGGCTATGTGGTGATCTGGTTTGATCTGTGGAATGTTAGAAAACAGAATGGAAACACAGATTGAAAAGTCCTTGGCACATCCGATGGCATCCTGGGAATGTTATGAAAATGTCTGGGTTAGCCTGCTGGAGACACATGGCCCACCCAGCACCCAACACCAGTATCCAGACATGTGCTTAAGGCCACCTTCACCCATCCAGCCCCAGACAATCTGCCAGATGAGTGCAGTCTCATGAGTGATCCCAAATAAGACCAACAGGACTACTCAGTTCAGTTCAAGCAACACTTGTTACAGCACTGTGTTATGAACAAACAAAATGGTTGTTGTTTCATGCCAGTAAACTGTGGCAAGGTGTGTTAGGTAGGAATGTGTCATTCATATTTAAACTTCCCACCACAAACTGTGGCAGCTCATTCATGGAAGGAACCAGGTGCACACCGCTGCATTCTGTGACACGTAGAGCACTTGGGCGTGAGATGGTGACATTGCTGAGGCTGGGACCTGGCTCTGAGCTCCCAAGCAACTCACATAGTTTGAATACAAAGGAAACGCAAAATAAAGATCTTTGCAGTCATGAAAGCTTGACTTCATTTGCTTTAAAAGAAAATCAAAATTAAAAAAAAAGAAATTTGAAAAAAAAAAAGTGACTTAGGGGCTTTACAACATCACAAGATTGGTTTTTCTTAATATTTTATGATATTAAGGTCTGTGATATTTAGTGTACTTTTCGGAATTTTGTTATTAAATTAAGTGAAAATTAAAAAAAAAAAAAAAAGAAAATCAAAGCCCTGTGATAGCAACAGCTAAGACGTGGGGGCGTTTTCCAGAGCAATGAGCTCTCACAACACAGCATTTTTCTGACATGGAAATCTACAAACTCAACTTTCACTGAGAGGCGAATTCCAGCTCCTAGGCTAAGAAAGGCTGAACTTCTCCCTAATTAGGAGAAATTAGAAATGGAGATCAGCAGGCAACAGATGCAGGGACTCACCCACATCTGCCTGTCACTCTCTGGGCTCCCCACCTCAAACCTCTCTGCAGGCAGCCGAGAGGGCACCTCTGCACAGAGCCATGCTGACATTTCCATGGCTCCACATCTGGAAAAGCTGCTTTTAAACTTTATTTCACAAGCACACTTGTGGCTCCCGTTCGGCCTTTAAAGACACAGACACACGACAGTGAAGCCTACAGCTGAGGGCTTTTGACCAGGGTTTAGGAAGTCCTGTGGGGATGTCGGTATACCTCTGATGAAGTTAAAGAAGGACACCCAGAGTGATTGTCACCCATGGAGAACACCCATGGAGAACACACCAGGAGAGCATCTCCCTGCAGCACTCCCACACTCATCTCAATCATGTCTCCGCCCGGCCTAGTGGGCGACTCCAGTGTGAGCGAAAGGACATTAATCTGTTTTCCATTAGTGCTAATAAGTGATTCAGCATTAATAGAGAATAAAAAGCAAAAACAGTTCCGTGCATCCTGGATGAACTTAACTCTAAGTGCACAGGGGCAGAGTCAAACCAGGGACTCACCTCAGGGGGAGGGCTCGTCTTGCCTTTGCTTTTGAAGCCTCCCTCCTGGAGATCTGAGAATTTTAGCCTGGGTTAAGTGAGAAATGCTCACAAAAAAGCAAGACCAGCTTCTCAAGGACAGGACCTCAGATAGACTGTTCCAACAAGACGAGAATAAGGAAGGAAATGTGGTTTAAGTTTCTTGCATTACAGGTGCTTGATGTACACATGTGTGTGTATGGGTGTGTGTGTGTGTGTGTGTGTGTACATACACACTGCAGGGCCTTATACATGCTAGGCAAGCGCTCTACCCCTGAGCTACATCCCCAGCTCCTCGTGTTTACATTTAAGCATGACTGTGACCCATTTGGGTGGGAATCATCTTCACACTTCCTGAGGAAACTGAGGCTGAGAAGGTTAAGGAATGGGTCACAATTCGAGTCAAGGAATTTGTCCAAGTTAAGGAATTTGTCATGGTTATCCAAGGGTGGCGATGAGCAGCTAGTGAATGGTAAAACAGAGATCTGAAACCAATCCAGTTTAGGTTCTTGATAACATAAGGACTAAAAAAGAAATGATCATTTGGCGTTACCTACGTGCCAGGCTCCATGCCATGAGCTTCATGTCTCTTTTTATATTTTACCTATGAGGAAATCATTACCCTTCATTTGTAGATGAGGAAACTGCTCTGTCTGAACCTGATCCCTCCTTATGAATAGGTCTAGGAGTGATACACACACACACACACACACACACACACACCCCCTCCTGCATTTCATGGGTCTTTCTAAAGTGACCAATGTTTCCACAGAGTCCATTAAGTCTTTGGATTGAAGCACTTACAGAATTATCTCTTTTTATCCTTCCAACAATCCTTTGAGGAAAGAAATAGTATAATCGCTTCCCAGAGGAGTAGAGAAGGATTTGAGGGAAATGGAGCAACCACCCCCAAACCCATCAGCCAATAATGACAAAGTCAGGCCCTGGGCTTGTCATCAGCACATTTAGATGGAAATGAATTTAATGACAATCTGTGACATCAATTTATATATCTGTACTACAATCACTACTACCTAAATATACAATCTCACAATTTTTTATGAATGAGCTAATTACAAATAGATGCAGAAACAATCCCAAATATTGTTAAATATTCCAAAACAGAAAATTTGTTTCATCTTTCTAAACATTTATTTAGAAAGACAGGAGAAACTACAGAGAAGGTTGACACTGGGGGAGAGGTAAAGATGGAAGGTGGAAGACCATGTCTACCATGTGGCTTCAGTGATTCATCTAAGACCCAGAGGCTGCTGGGGAGTACGTGAGCCACTGGCAGTGCAATGGTTAGAGCATGGCCTCTAGGGTCCAGCAGACACAGGTTCAAAGCTGGCTCAGCCCTGTGTCGGCAAGTCCTGTGAACTGGGGCAGCTTACTTAGCATCTCTAAGTAACTGACTCTAACTCACGGAAACTATCAAACATCTTCCAGCACTTGGCACAGTATGCATGACACACAGTGTTGAGAAAACAATTGCTGGAAGTGATGAATGGCTCATCTTCTTGTCTATGGGCAGAGAGACCTAGTTTTCGACTATAGCATCTGGGGTGAGGCCCTGTTCTCAGCTCAGGGCTCCCCAGAGGAGTCCCTACAAAGAAGGAATCACCACTAGTAATACAGCCTCGATTAAGAGCATCAAAGGGTATCTGCTTGGCTGCAGCAGCGATTCCCCCAATTCTGCATGCACACTCAAACCCAGGTTCCATGAGACAGACCGCATCTCATGCAAACTCATAACCTGTGAAATTGTGTTTTGATTGGGTATACCACATATGCCCGGCCTTATCTACCCAAGTCCCTAAGGAAAATTATAGAATGCCATTTTTTTCCTTAGCCCTGGTAGAAAAAGACTCAGTTATTACATTTTTTAAAATTCAAGGCAGGCATGACCAGAGCTAGCCTTGACATTTCTGAACAGACCTGAATTTCCAGGAAAAGCATAGCTAACACAACCAGTCTACTGAGGTCTATTGTAGCCCATAGGAAATGTGAGTGGATTCACAATATCCCAGAACAATCAGGATTTTCTCTTGAATATTTGAGGCAGATAAGCCAAATATTTAAATTAGATGATGACATGGTTCATTCAAATCCTCCCACCTGGTGAAACAACTTTTTGAATGGCATTATACATCATGTGTGCACCTACTTTACAGGTGTTTGATAATCCTTTGGAAGATGTCACATGTGAATAAGATTCTAATTCTCACATAGTTACCTTCGAATAAGAACATTACTTCCCATCTTGAAAGCAGCTCACACACAGAAAAAAATACCAGATGTGTTTTGTATTATGTACCCTAACCTAGGTTGAACGGGGATGTTTTCTCCCTCTTTACCCTTCTTTAAGACAGGATGGAGTGTGTAAAAAATGTTTTGTAAACTCTGAAGTCCTCCACAAATATCAGTTGTGCTGAAAAATAAGCTTTACATTTACTTAGACTCAGACAACTACAAAACCTTCAGAGTGGGGAGGAAGCTGGGAGGTCACGGAGTTCAGCCTCCCATTTTCAAGAGGGCCCCAACAAATGAAAACCAGATGACATTTTAAACAGACCACTTTCAAATTGAATGTCAACGGCATATGATGCAGCCTAAGGCATCATAAAATCTTAGAACAGAAAGCCCCTTCCCCTCTTCCTCCAAGAGGCCAGCACGCCCCACGTGGAATTCATATATCCACTCGAGAAGTCTATAAAGGTGGATTGCTGGGTACTTCTTGGGGAGCTCATCTATTTTCATGGCTTTGGTGAGCACATTTGAAGGTTAAAATCCTTCCATAGGCTCTTAAGAGTCCCCTTTGTAATTCTAGACCACATATTATTTTTTACTCATAGTCAACAGATATAAAGCATAATAAAGCAACCTGAGCCCAGAATTCCAATTGCTGGTTGGGAATTTAAACCCTTGCCTAACAAATACCTTCAAACTGCAAAGTATAGTGGTTTCCTGACCTTGAAGACTCTTGATCTATCAAAGGAAAAGTCAAGAAAACCACACAATGGGTGGGACTGAGATTATCAAGGAGGGAAAGAGAAAGAAGAAACTCATTCTTACATACATACACCTCATTTGACATGGCTTTTAATCAATTAAAAACATCCACGTTCTAAAAGGTTATTTTAAATATACATAAGCTAGCTAATTTATATAGTTCAACAAAAACATGTTTTAAATGACAATATACACATTTACTAAGGCACACAAGATTGAGCTTTGAATGGAAATTTAAAATTCACAAAAACTTTTCCAAACTTCATTCCATGTGCTTCTTTTCATAGACAGAAAACCTTTGGGATAAGATCCCCATCTTACTCACAAGGCATGAGATGTGAGCTGTGGAGGCTACTACCTGGATTCACATCTTTAAAGCCAGACCAATGTGTCCGTTGAATCAGCAATTAGCCATAGAAATTAGGAGGTCAGATTCCAGAACGGGAATTCCCAAGCTCACATCCAAGTTCTGCAACCATCCATGCCCCATTATCCTCGCCGGTCATAGGGAGTTATAGTAAGGATTAAATGAGAGATGGGGGTAAAACTTGCAAAGCTTAACGCAGAGCAGTCTACTGAAAGGGGAAACCATTCACATTATACAGAGACAGAAAGGGAGTACCACAAAAAGAAAAAGAAAGTCCCTCATAATCTCATCTCATAACCATCATTATTATTATTATGACAGGACTTTCCCCCTCGGTCTTTGCTAACATAATTGCAATCATTGAACATACACAAATCTGTACTCCGTCATGTTTACTTAGTACAGCATAAACACGTTCTCACAAACACCCTGTTCAGTGTTGACATTCAGTAAATGTTTTATAACTTAAGTAACCATTTCCTTAGTTTTCAAACAGTGAGCTTGTTCCCAGTTTTAGTGTTAAATGTGATAAACATCTTTGGGAATTTAGCATTTTCCACACACTTGGATCATTTCCTTAGAAGGCATTTTCTCTGCGTCCGCTTTTTAAGGGCAGGAAGCATGTCTGTCTTCTTCACTATTCTGTCCACACAGACAAGCATACAGTATGCCTGATGGAAGGAAACTGTTGTAAACGAGTGAGTCGGTGAATGAATGAATGAACCACTACACCAGGCTCTTGCATACTAAATAAGTGGAGTAAGTGTATATGTAGTTCATTAAAATGCAAATGTCAAGTACAAAAAAAAAAAAAAACAGGTCCTCTCATTCTATACATTATTGAAAGCAGAATCAAGTAACATGAAACAGTGTGACATTATTTTGTAAATTCTTATTTACAAAAAGAACTTGGTGGGCTCAGGATATGGCATAGAGGTAGAGCGCTTGTTTTGCATGCACAAGGCCCTGGGTTCCCCTACCGGAACTAAAATGTTTGCTGTCCTTATTAAGAGCAATAATCACTGGTGGGTCAACCAGAAACCGATATGGGGGGGGGGGGGAATCAGAATACCTCACTTCCCCTGATTTCCCTAGGCACCTCATTTCAAATTCCTTGGCAATGACATTCTTTCACTAATGGGACATCTTTCCACTAAAGCTTTACCCACATTCTGCACTTCCACATCTGGAAAAGAAGCTTTTAAACTTTATTTCACAAGAACTCTTGCAACTCACTTGTGGCCCCTTAGTACAGTAAGAATATTATGAGTTTATCAACTGTTTTCTGTTAAGGCTCCCCCCACCCATTCTGTTTGGGGATAGTGTAAATTAGAGCATGTTGAAGCACAGAAATGCTTAATTTTTAAGAAATCAAATTGACTGATCCTGCATTCAAGACAATATCCCCCATGCATTTTCTCGCCTTGGTTGTTCTGTTTGGCTTTTTTTGTTTGTTTGTTTTGCTTTGTTTTGTTTTTGTCAATGACTTCTTAAAACATTGCTCAAAGAGCTACTTTCTGGCTCCTACTGCTGAATTTCCTCTCAACATTAGCACATTTTTTAGAACGTGGCTTTCCCCTGACCTACGCCATCTCAGGTTTTCTTCCGCCTGCATTCATTTGATTTCAGGATTGATACCATGTTAAATGGTCAAAGCAAATGGAATGTGGTCTGTGGATAAAAGGCACAGACGGAAACGGCCTCATGTGTTTCTGCTAATGGTAGGTCAACAGCCAACGTCCATAAGCAGATGCACAGAGCCTTCTGCCCATTGGGGAAAGCTCACTGGGGCCCTTTAGGAGACCACAGCTAGAACAGGCTGAGGACTGTTTCAGCCCAGCCCCACCCAGGTGAGAGACTTGGGGGGCTTGATTTTTATCATGGGAAATGGGGGCATGAGGATGGTACACAGTCGGTGGTCTTTGTTCTGTGGGCCCTGAGAACACACGTCACACAAGAACATGAGCAGATTCCCCACTCTCAAATTTGCACACTGAGCCTCCTTATTAGAAAGCAGCTTTGGCAACTCTCCTGATGTCCCCAAGGTCCCTCCATAGCCCACATGAAGGTTATGTGGTCACCCATTTTCTTCTGAGCATTGATGGTTTTAAGTCCTGTTGGTAACAGTTTTCTCTCTCAAAGGTACCAGACAAGAGCAAGAGCACTCGATTCTCCCTTTTGCCTTGCCATAGCAGTTGAGAGGACCTGGCACGTGGTAGGTTATAATGTCCTACTGATAGTCATTATAACACAGGCCACTTATAACATATGAGGTTACCTATGTGGAAAGACAAAAATCACAACAATTTAGTTTAAAGATCTTAATTGGCTTTATTTTTAATCCTACAATCTGTCAACCCTTTATTTCACAAGATGGAATGAATACTGCAACCAGCTAAGCAGAAGAAGTTGGTTTTATAGAAAGAGATTAGTTGAAAGGGGCAGAAATAAAAGAACCAAGAGCACATTGGTCATCTGAAAGTACTTTCCTTGTAAGACAGGGACAGAGCGATAGAATAATAACCAACTAGTTAGCATCAGACAACATCAGGTTGGTTACTTTTTGTAAGGATTCAAGGCAGAGGCGACTTCATTATCATGACAATTCAAATGAGCCTGTTTGGGAAGTTTAGCTGCCACATCTCATTGCTCTTGGTTCTCTGAAGGACAGATAAACAGCTTAGTTTCAGTTTGGTGACAGAAAATTTTAGTGTGGGTTTTTAATTTTAGTCTGGTCTGTTGGGTCCCAATGTAGGAGCTTAGTCCAAAACAATGGCCTCCTCTTGTTATTTTTGTTGTTGTTATTATTTTGAATTTTTTGGACCAGGAACCTGGGGCACTTTATCACTGAGCCACATCCCCAGCCCCATATATATATATATATATATATATATATATATATATATATATATGAATGATTAATTCTACAATCTGTCAACACTTTATTCCACAAGATGGAATGAGTTCATATATGTGAACTCATATATATGATTTAGAGATTGGGTTTCACTGAGTTGCTTAGGGCTTCCCTAAGTTTCTGAGTCTTGCTTTGAACTTGCAATACTCCTACCTCAGCCTCTTGAGCTTCTGGGATTACAGGCATGCACCACCGTGCCCAGCCATCCTCTCGTTTTTATTTAACATCTATGATTCCACATCTACTTTCTTTCTTCTGGCAACACTCTAGGACAGCAAGTTAAGAACTTGAGAAATGCCTTCTGTGGTTCAGGCACTCTGCTAGGAGGCTTACCTGTATTCTGGGTCCTCAATTGTGAATACATTTGTAAGGGCTCTTGAGTGCCAGAAAAGTCCAATAGCTTGCCCAGGAAGACATGAGCTAACGCGCAGCAGGGCTGGATATTTATGGCCAGGTCTGCCATACTTCCCCACACCATGCCACCTCTAAGGCATGGGCCCTTTGTGACATTGTTCACATTGCCTAGCATTTGATTTGCCAAGAAATTGAGAGTTGACAGATGAGATGCCTCATCTCTAACAGGTACACCCATCAAGATGGCTTACTACGTTTTAATAACTTTAAGACTCTAGTAGCTCAGTAGCTGCAAAGAAAAGGCAAAGTCTTGCCCTGTCTTGTCTTCCCCGGCTGCTATTGATAAGCAAGTGATCAAGTTTTTTGGCACAACTAGTTGCATTTTAACTTATTGGAAGTGGGTCTAAAAATTCTATCTGTATATTTTTATGGCCTAAATGCATGGAAATCAGACTTTTGAAGGATGTTTTGTTACCTTCTGTGATAGTTGGAGAGAGTATTTCTAGCCATAAAAACACTGAATATGTAAATTTGGGAAACATTTATATGTTAAAAATACTGAAAAGCAACCATGTGTAAGCACTGCTAAAAGCAGGTAGAGGGAGATGCCACATTTGCAGTTTGTAGTCCCCCAGAGCTCTTTATTAATTCCATCATGTCATTTACATGAAAATGAAGCCCTCCTTTGTATTAAGATGCTAAAGCCAAATCACATGGACAATGCAAATGAGTCAAGAAGAGTGCTTTGTCATAAAAATATATCATTTATTCCCACAGTTTCTGTGGATTTTTGATACAGAAGTCTCTTTATGACACTGATAGCCATCAAGCGGATGTTTGTCAAAGTACATTTCCCAGATGTCCAAATAAAACAGTTTTGCTTTGATGAGTTTATGCTGAGAGCTGGAGAAAGGCTGGTCCCTATTTAAATTTCTCTCTTCTTGGAGCCTGTGTCGCATTTTCTCTTTTCCATTTGCCACTCACCCAACATTTGAATAGTTAAGGTTCTTGTGATTTGGACCCCAATTTACAAAAAGTCTCCTGTAACTGCTTCGCTAACACAGTAAGGGCAGGAGTAACGTTGTGGAGTCTAGAGAAGGGTCTTCAAAATAACTGATAAACATGCGAAGGCAAAAACAGGCAATTCAAAAGCAAAACAAAACAGAAAATCTAACAACTGACAAACAAAAAGAAATTTTTACCTTCACCAGCAAGCCACAGAACACAAAGGAGAATATCAACACCAGAGCTTGACCATCAAGTCAGCAAATGTTGCTTCTCGTGGTATAATTGAGCAGAGACCAGGGTGTGGTCTAATGGCCAACCGCAGTCATCCTAATGGGAGCGGCGGACCGTTGTTGGAAACTTGGGGTCATAGCCACACTTCCGTGGTTTGTGATCCCCTTAAGGATCTTACCCAAATTATGGAAAACTCCTTATATTCAAAGATGTTCACCCAGAGTGCTAGTAAAATAACAACAGTTATTAAAAACAGCTGAATCTCTAGCAAGAAATTAAGTCATTTATTGACTAAAAGAAATTCTTGGCCAGCATTGGTAAATTGAAAAAAATGCTCCTTAAATTCCCTTTAAGGTAATATTTTTTAAAATATGTATTAGGATGCAAATGAAAAAGTAAAAATATAAACATAGAGTGCAAACACTGGCCCTTGTTAAAAAGAAAAACACACTGAAAAATAATGAGTCAAATAAGATATTTAAATGTCAAAGTCTTTGGGTGGAGAAATGTTGGGAGACAGTCATTTTTAAAATTTTTTAAATGATTATTTATAGATATAAATGTATAAAATAAATATATCTATATTTTAAAATAAATATCTACCTGTTTCTATTTTATACTGTACAATAAATACATGCTACGTTGGAACTAGGGACAAAGTAAATTGTTAAAAGCCAAAAAGGACTATATAAGGGTGTTGGTAACAAGTTATCACTAAAGATAATGTTGCATTTGAAGTTTACACAACATGGATCCACACAGATTACAAACTCAGTTTGGAGAAGCCCAGTGTATACTCTATGATCTAATTAATGGCATTTTTACCCAATCTAATTTAAAATTTTAATGTTTTAAAACAATGTGAAAAATCTTGGGTATTCAAATACTTGGCACAACTTTCTGAGTAGACAGCAGATGTATTCCATGTGTTTCCAGAGACGCAGGAATGTACACATGGATGGAAGTCACACCAAGGCCGGGCCCAGCTTAGCATGTGGAAAACCTGCTCAACTCCAGAGACATCCAGGGAAGGCGTGACAACCTTCAGACACAGTCACCTCCTCCACCTGGGCAGGGCTCTAGTAGGGGCTGCAGGCCATGTGGCAGAATATGAGAGAAATTATTTTCTCCCACCTCTGAATAAACCCCATCTCAGTAAATGACACCGATATTCACATAGTTGCTGAAGACAAATATTTGAATTTTCCACATCCATTACCACCTATCTCCAGAAAATGACACCTCAAATCCATCCACCCCCCATCCTCACCACCACCACCCTAGGACAGGATCATGTCTCCCATGCACCTCAGACGGAGCCACCTAAACCATCTGCACAGCTGCCTGAAAGCCACATCTACAGATCTACAGCTTGGCTCAGTTAATACACTCCCCACCAGTAAGCCCTTCAAATGTTTCCCAGAGCTGCAGAATCGAGTCCCCAATTGAACATGGAGACCTCTTTCCCTGGCCTCCAATGCGTTTATAATTCTCAATACCTCTGGTAGGTAGCAGGTAGGAGCCAGGCATCCTTGGCTCCTACCTGCTAGTTCTCCCCCAGGATGTTCACAGGACTGGCTTCTTGCATGTAGTTTTTGTCTAAATATCAGTTCCCCAGGTAGAAGAAGTGCCCTGACCACCCCATCTAAACGCCCCCAAACATTTTTGCCCATCCCCCAGCTCTGTTTTTTCCTATCCCTGAATCACTACTTATTTACTTTTCTTTTTTAAATTGATTTCATCCTATGAGAGAGGGACTTTGTTCATCTTATCCACTGCTTCATTCAAAACGCCTGGCATAGAGCAGCTGTTTAATTAAGACAGATGGAATGAATGGTAAACACGTTCTCACGACCAAATTCCAAACTAGAGGACCACAAAGACACCCTCAAGAGACCCTGAGACCCACTGGGAGCCTCCCTAGAAAGCAGAGCAACTTCCTTCACATCCCCCAATTTGATTTATTAACTCTTTAGAAGGAATCTAATAATATAGTGACGAATGGCATCTCACAGGAACACTTCATGACGTGACTATTTTCTATTTATCCAAAAATAACACATTCTTTGAACTACAGTTTTTGCAAAACAACTATCAAGTACACAGGAGCACCTATTCCTGCTTCCCTCCTATCACCATCTGATCATCCATGAAAGAAGAAGGTCCTGTCCCCTTAGGGAGGGTCCACGTCTTAAAGGCAGGTATGAGCTTATAGCCTTACATCTGGTCCTTGTTTGTTCTACCCTTTCTAGTGCACAAGATAGTCCTAGAGTATGCCTTTTGATACTCGTTAGTAACTTAGACACACACACACAAAAAAAAAACAAAAAAAAAAAAAAAAAACCAGGCATGCCTTTGACAATATTCCTCCAGAAGGAAGCCCTTTCAGCCTGAAACTGCAACAAAAACCAGTAAACTTTGCATCCTCCATTTAGATATTTCAGTGGGCAATGTGACACCTAGGTTCTTGACAGGGCAAGCCAGGTGCTGTACATGGAGGATCTAAAGGCAGCACTAGAGAGAGAAAGGACCCCTGAGCCCTACACATATGAGGGTGGAGGTATGGGTCTTATAGAAGCTCCAGAGTGGCCACTTGCCCTTCATATGGACACAGTTCACCAGAGGGAGCAAGGGCTAATGAACCAATCATAAACTCTGGAGTACAGGTGCAGTCAGATCCCAGCCCTGCCACCCACTAGCTGAGTTTCTACTAATAACCCATTTAATTTAGGTGAGACTCAATTTTCCTTACATGTAAAAAGTTAGGTGGTTATACCTACATCATAGAAATATTCAGAATATTAAGTAAATTTATGTATGGAAAAGCTCCTAAAAGCCTTGGTCCTTCATGGGTATTTCATTTATAAGAGTTTATCCCCCCATCCTTTCCTGGGCACAGAGAACTTGAGAAGTCAGCATTGAGCCATTACAGAAATTTGATCAGTGTACAAACCAAAAGGAAAACCTATCTCATTCATTATCCAAAATCACTATCTCCACTTGGTCCCAATGTGGCTTAGAAGACAGAGGTCTGGACTGGATGGGAGGTGGGTGGTTCAGCCATTCATTGAAACAGGGGTCATGAAGATGGTGCATTCAGTTTGGAACTTGGGAACTTATGGTGGCTGTTCAACATCAAAATGAGCATTTTTAGGAATTATTTCCATATACAGGTTTGAAATATATGGAAATACACTTGAAAATATCCAGAGATGGATACTGTGTGTGTGTGTGCGCGTGTGTGTTTGGGGAGGGGAAGACATCATCCAGGGAGAACACATTGATGAAGGGAAACTTGTTTTAGATGACTGTGGCTGAATAAAAGCAGTGGGGAGCAGGGGAATAGTTATCAGCCTGCTCTTGGCATTTGGGGACATTCAGTTTTAACATATGCCGGTTTCCATGGTGTAAATACTCCACCATAGGAAATTTCAAGTGACCAACGTGGCATGAACAGGCCCACAAAAGTCATGAGAAATTACCCTCTGGTCTCCCAAACAGCATGAGCCAGCGCCAACCTGACCACGTGGGCAGGAAGGAGAAGGGGAAAGGACTGAAGGGAGGCCACAGCGAAAGCAGTGAAGTCAACAGTCACAGAAACCGAGGGGCTGGAGTTTCTCTCCAGAGATGGGGCCATCGCACAGAACGGTCCAGGGGTAATCACAAACCGTGTCATTGCCCACAGGGGAAAGAGCCTCCAACCCAGAGTCAGACAAGAACCAGGAGGGAAGTCAAGCTGGCTCAAGATGAACAAACGGAGAGGAAATGGAGACCAGAGTGAACGATCCTTCCAAAAGACTGGCTCAGGAAGGCAGGAGAGAAGCCAAGCAACATCCACATTGGGATGCAGGGTCCAGGTAGGGCTCGAGCATCATCTGAGAGGCAGGAACCACTGGAGAAGAGCATCGCAGCCAGAACCCAGGGGAGGTCAACGGCCACCCAGTCCATAAAGAGGAAATGGGTCAGGTGGCGAGACTCCACGGTGGGCTGGAGGAAAAGGAGACTTCTGGGAACCGCTCTTCCATCTAAACTGTTATTACTACCTCTAGCAGGGAAGAAACGAGTGGCCCCACTTGAGTCCTGAGGTGACAGACAGAGGGGAGCAATGCTGATCCCCTCTGCTCTAGCTTTGGATGAGCCAAGACTCACTTCCTCAGCTGGAAGATGCAGCCTGTGATAACCTCACTCACCTGGATGGGTTTTTATGAAGATGCAATTATCTAAAACATGCAAGGACCTCGAGTTCCCGGCCTATAGTAGACCCTAGGTACACTTTAGCTTCTTTATTCCATGCCTTACCGACAACACTAAGGCATTTTAAACTAAAATTACAACAGGATCCAGTGCTTTATACAGGGATGGGGAGGAAGGAAATGTCGCTTCTGCGATGGAAGTCATGCAGTGTCAGGCACACAAGAGGATAAACAGGATGGATCTTTCTTCCCTCTCACACGCATCCGCCACACATTGACGTGGTAAACTTTCACACAAATGGGCTAAGCTGGGGACTCCTACCTGTAGGGAAGTCCATTCATTAAGTACCTGGGGAATCCTCTGGACCAAAGATGCTCTGTGACTATCTAGGATCTTTACCAACTATGTTTTCCATTGGTATGGCTCATAGAAAGATAGTGTGTGTAACTTCAGAAGACAATACCTGGGAAATGAACTTGATCCAGCTATTCCTAATTTGACACTAGCTACTTTGAAGATTTTATGAACTCATTTCTTATATATGTACTCAATTCAGTGACATTTATTTAAATCCTTTAACTGGTTCCCTTGGGGCTGAAAACTTTATTTTCCTGTTAAATGTCAGAAAGTTAAAAGTCAGTCACTAATATGTAAATTCAACAAACTGATCCAAATATATTAAGAAAGAATGGTTACTGTACCCCAGATTTCATACAAATATTGGATTAATTTTATTTATATTCATTGGTCAGAATTTGGAAAATTGAAAAAGGAAAGATCACTCAGAGTTTCAGGGAAGATTTATAACCAATTCTCCACAGAGCAAAGGTGGGTAGCTTCTCAGCAAGGTACAACCAAAGAAAGCCCTTTCTCTTCCAAGAAAATTCCACTATTTTTTTCAAATATGCATGTACTTCAATTTTACAAAAGCTATAGATACATTTCTTCATGTGTTGTTACAGAAGAAATACAATCGATCAAGAAATACAGGAAAAATGTTCATCATCTCTAGCAATTAGAGAAATGCAAATCAAAACTACTCTAAGATTTCCTCTCACTCCAGTCAGAATGACAAATATCAAAAATATAAGCAACAATAAGTTTTGGCGAGGATGTGGGGAAAAAGGTACACTCATACATTGCTGGTGGGACTGCAAAATGGTGCAACCATTATGGAAAGTGGTATGGAGATTCCTCAGAAAAATTGGAATAGAACCAACAATTGACCCAGCTATCCCACTCTTCAGTTTATACTTAAAGGACTTAAAATCAGCATATCACAGTGATGCAGCCACATCAATGTTTATAGCAGCTCAACTCACAATAGCTAAACTGTGGAACCAATCTAGGTGCTCTTCAACAGATGAATGGATAAAAATAAAGTGATACACACACACACACACACACAATGGAATATTACTCAGCCTTTAAAAAGAATGAAATTGTGGCATTTTCTGGTAAATGGATGGAGCTAGAGAATATCACACTAAGCAAAATAAGCCAACCCCCAAAACCCAAAGGCCAAATTTTCCTCTGATATGCAGATGCTAATTCACAGTAAGTAGGGGTCGGCTAGGGAAGAACAGAGTTATCTTAGATTACAAAGACGGGGGTGAAGGGAGGGGAGGGGGTATGGGGGTAGGAAGGATAGTAGAATGAGTCAGACATTATTACCCTATGTACATATATAAGTATACGACCAATGGGAGTCTACATCATATACAACCAGAAGAATGAGAAATTATACTCCATTATATGTATCAAAGTGCATTCTATGGTCATGTATAACTAATTAAAACCAAAAAAAAGGTAAAATAAAAAAAAATCTACTTTTCTATACTCTTTCTCGTTATTCATTTCTATGACTAAATCAATGAAATGAAATGATAGCCTATGGACTGGGTAAAAAACAATCTGCAAACCATTTATGTAATTAGGGTTATATGAGTTACCTTTTCATCATTGTGACCAAAATACCAGACCAGAACAGTTTAGTGGAGCAAACATTTTTTTGGCTCAGACTTTTGGAGGTTTAGTCCAGGGTCAGCAGGTTCTATTGCTCTGGGCCCAGGGTGAAGCAGACCATCATGGAAGAAGGGCATGGCAAAGGAAAGCCCCTCAGCTCAGAGCAGCCAGCAAGCAGAGACAGCAATGGGAGAGCCAGAGGGACAAGATATAATCCCCAAGGGCAGGCCCCCAGTGGTTCATCTCCTCTAGCCATGCCCCATCTGCCTACTGTTAGTAGTTCTTTCAAATTAATCCATAGAATGGATTAATCCACTGATGAGGTTACAACTCTCACAATCTCATCACTTCTCCTCTGAACATTCCTGTATGAACACAGGAGCTTTGGGGGGGGGGGACACTTCATATCTAAACCCCAATAGAGATTAATATCAAATTTAAAAGAACCGATACGACTTAATAGTGGCAAAACAAGTAAGTCAATTAAAAAATGAGAAAAGACTTGAGTGTTTATTTCTCCATAGAAGACATAAAAATGGTCAACAGATATATGAAGAGATACTAACATCATTAACCATTAGGAAAATGTAAATCAAAATCACTGTAGGATACCACTTCACATTTATTAAGACATCTGTTATAACAAAGTCAAAATCTGCCCAACATTTGCAAGGGCGTAGAGAAAGGGGAAACCTTAATATACTGTTGGTAGAATTGCAGATTCGTATAGCTGCTATGGGAAAAAAAGATACGGAGTTTTCTAAAGAAATCAAAAGTGGAATTACCATATGACCCACACCCAAAGGAAAAGAAATCTTTGCATCTCATAAAGGTATCTGCACCCCCCCTGTTCATTGCAGCACTATTCACAACAGCCAGGGCAGGGAAACATTTCATGTGCCTGTTGATAGATGGATGATAAAGAAACCAGGATACTTACACAAGAACATCATTCAGCCTTAAAAGAGAACAAGATCTTGCCATTTGCCACATCGTGGATGGGCCTAGGGCTCTGTATGCCAGACACAGACACACAGACACAGAGAGAGGAATACTGCATGACCTCACTTATATGGGGAATCCCCCCTAAAGTTGAATATGCAGAGAATAGAGAACAAAACTAACACCATCGATGGCTCAGAGGCTGGGATGGGAAGAAATGGGGAGATGTAGGCCAGAGGTTCCAGAGTAGCACATGTGCAGTTTGAACAAGCCGAGGTCTAACACGTGACACCGAAGCTATAAGTAAAAAAATTGTACAGGAGGTGGGATTCATGCTAAATGAGCAGATTTTAGCCATTCTTGCCACAAAAATATGTAAAAAGATAACTATTTGAAATGACAGAATCAATTTGCTTTACTATAGTGTTTTTTAATTGTGTGTATTTCATAACATCATGTTATATACCCAATAAAATATACTTTAAAAAATAAATTCATAAATATATTCTCCTTTTCTTATAAATAGTAAAAATATCAAATCAAAGGTCACAATTGATATAATTGCTTATGGTGTGTTTTCTCTTCATCTAAAATAATGACTACTACCATTTTATTATGTGGTTTCTTTGTTTGTTTTTACTTTGGTTTGGTTTGGGCTTTTTTTTTTTTGCACCAGGGATTGAACCCAGGGGTGCTTAGTTGCTAAGCCACATTCCCAGCCCTTTTTATTTATTTTTTTAATTTTGAGACAGGGTCTCACTAGGTTGCTTAGGGCCTCCATAAGTTGCTGAGGCTGGCTTTGAACTAGTGATCCTCCTGCCTCAGTATGTGCTTTTTACTTCCATGTGCATTTAAATAAGTATGTATACATACATGTAAACACATACATGTACAGTATATATATGCAAATATAATATACTTATTCAGTTATGTGTATTTTATGTTATATATAATAATTATGTGTACAGTTTTATTTATGTAAGTATTTTTGTAGGACCCTGGAATTCATACTTAATACACTCTACATTTTTTGAAACTTGCCAGTTTTCTTACAATACCCAGTATCCTTTGAGACTTTTGGTGTTAGTAAGTACATTCAGTGCCATGTGCATCTTACTATGTATAGATGCACATAATTATTTAGATTTTCTTTTCCCTATTCATGAAAAAATAGTTTCAGTACATGCACCAATGATCAATACACACACCATGCACATCACTTTTACAAATCTATAAAAAAGAGACAAATAAGCCAATGGGAAAATGGCAAAAGATATGTAAAGAAACTTTGCAGACAAAAACAAAGATGTGCTCAGCTTCAGTTTGGATCTAGGGTAGCAATTTTCAAATGGTTCCCAAGATCAATTCACAGGACAGACAAGATAAAAACCATGTTCATCAAATTCTACACTCTTTGCCTGTTTCTCTGAGTCACACTACTGGCACACAGCAATGGTGGGAAAAACTGGGGAGACTTACAACAAATCAAGGTGTTGGTACCAAACTCTACAGGAGTGACTGCGATCTTACCCGCCCCAACATACAGAGTTTAAAAGAAACTTCTTGATGAAGCAGTAAAGATTATAAGTTGCACTGTATTTATACCTTGAGTGCACAACTTTTTGAAATTCACTGAGACAAAGATGTGAATGGAGACAATCCTATAGGAAAGGCCTCAGGAGCTTGTAAGTTCAGCTGGAGTGGCTTATTTCATGCAGGTTCATTTTAGTTGAAAGAACAACAAACGAGTCATAGTTATTCAGACAAGTATTTGGCAGACACTTCCTCACAAGTGAACTAAGTAAGCTGATCCTTTCAAGGAAAACAATGGCAGCACCTCTTGCCAACATTAAACTTTGAGCTTTCGAGAAAAAGTTAGATTCAAAAAAAGTTACATCTGCCTCAGCAACCTTGACGGCTTTCTAATACTACGTAAAGATTTTTATAATGAGATTGATGGTGATATTAATGAATGTGATTTTTTGCTATTGCATAATGAAATGTGTCAAATTTGGAAGATGTGCAAAACTCAGTGAACCGAAATTTTCCAAATAACCAATGCGTGATATTACAAATTCATGAGTGGATAAAATATCCATTTAAAGTGCAAGACAGACTAATGGATTTCACTACTACAAAGCATGAGAGGTTTATTGATATGTTTTCAGATTCCACACTAAAACCAACCTTTAAGAAACCACCACTTGTAGACTTTTGGTCTAGCAACAAAGAAGAGTATTTTTAAGAACCTCAAGAAACTGCTAGAATACTTCCCCCTTTTCCAACCACTTGTCTATGTGGGGCCAATTTTTTTTTTTGTTTTGTTTTTTGGCCAAAACAGCATATCAACAGACTGAATGGAGAAACTGACACGCCAACCCATCTATCTACTATAAAACAAATATTAAAATATGTTCAACAACAAAATAATCCCCAACAAAAGTTCTCTAGATCCTCAAACATTTTTAAGAGTGTCAAGGAGTCCTGATACCAAATCTTTATAATCCATGGTTCAAGAAATGCAACTTTAATTTAAATAACATTTTTGATCCATCAACTTGGTTTAAATTTTCAAAACTAGTATTATCAAATGTTAGTGAGAGGATCTGGAAGTGGATATTCTCCCATTCTGAATAGTGAAGGCATGTCAATCAGCACAGTCACTCTGGAGTACAACTAGACTGTGTCTTTTCTTTTTCTTGCTTTGTTTGTTTGTTGTTGTTGTTGTTTGTTTGTTTGTTTTGTTTTGTTTTGTTTTAATTTGGTGCTGGGGATTGAACCCCAGGCCTGGCACATGTTAAGTACTTCCTGCAGTGTAGCTATACCTCCAATTCCTACGCTGTGTCTAGTACAGGGATTAGCCAACTTTTTCAATAAAGGTTAGATGGTAAATACAATGGTTCCCCCTTACCCATGATTTTTCTTTACACAGTTTCAGTTGCCTGTGGTCAACCACAGTACAAAAATATTAATGCAAAATAAGCAGAGATAAACAATTCATGTTGCAAAACACAGGACATTCTAAGTAATACAGTGAAATCTCATATACTCCTATCCAGGACAGGAATCATCCCTTTGTGAGAGTATCCACACTGTATACACTATCTGCCCTTTAGTCACTTGGCAGCCATCTAAGTTACCAGATTGAGTATCACAGAATTAAAGTATTCATGTCAAGTGATGCTAATTTTATTAATAATGACCCCAAAGTTTAAGGGAAGTGATGCTAACAATTTTATTACGGTACAGTTTTATTTCTTATTGTAACTATTATTCCTTATTATGAGTAACCTCTTATTGTGCCTAATTTGTAAATTAAATATTGGGTTTGGTACTCACCAAAGTTTCAGGCATCCACTCCCCACCCTACAGCTCAGGGGGGCGACTGTGTCTGAGGTCTTGGAGTCTGCAGGGTCACTTTGTAACTATTCAATTCTGCACTGCAGCACATCGCAGCCATTGAGGATTTACAAATGCCTGGCCACAGCTGTGTTCCAAAGAAAACTTACTTATATTAAAGTTGTATATATTTGGTGAAAGTTGTCACCATCAAAACGGAGTCACTTGTGTCAAACCCTAACAAATAAATAAACAAATCCGAAAGGTTATGAACCTCATGCATCTACAACTAATGCAAGAACTATCACAATAGACTCTTCAAGAACCACAAACTTGCATGCAAGCCACCACCACCTTAGACAGAAGATTCCTCTGTGAGGACATCTTACCCGCAGCTGCCTGACCGGAGCCATCTGGTTATTGATCCTTGTAGCCAAGGATAATTGTTTCAAAACAAGTTATGTAATGCTCGTCATCTTACTTTTAAAAATACTTGTCTTCCTTTGCCTCCCTGAACATGCCCAAATTTACCATGGAAGGCATGCTCCATATTGCAATGCTCATTCCCAATTAAACTCATTATCTTTAGAGAATCTCTGTTTGTTAATTAAGTTGACACAAGTAACTTGTTTATGTGGGGCCAACACCTTTCACAATTCTATAACTCAGTAATTCTGCTCTTAAGTCCTTGCTCTGGAGAAACGCTCACACCTACATACTGTTTCAGAGGCTCTGAGCAACACTCATATTAGCAAATTTAATCCTCACAGGATTCCTATGGGGTAAGTACTATTAGCTTCTCCGTTTTATAGATAAAATTGAAATCAGAGGGACCAAATAACTCACCTAAAGTCACACGGCTGATAAGCAATGCTTGCTATAGCACTGTTTTATACAGCAAAGTCCTAGAATTACCTTAATCTTTAGAGCATTGAACATCATACTTGAACTAGGTGGTGTCTTTCTTTGCACAGGTTTCTTAAAATTAAGTAGTTTCCTGCCCTCATTTTTTTTTTGCCTATTCAACTTGTCTAAGTATGTTTGAGGTCTTCCTTTCTCTCTTTCTAAAACTTCTGTTGACTGTGGAGCCCATGGTGACCCCTGTTCTTCACCCACAAAGAACATTATCTTCAGAATTGATGGAACATCTATGGAGTTCATGTCCCCAGTGGTGACATGGTGTAGGGCAAATAATACGACATGGGGAACCAGCTGGTGTTTCCTTGACAGGCCGCCCTCCCCTGGTAGACCAGCAGGACTAGGCGTGAAGGGTCTAGGCTCCTTTTTAATCCTCAGTCTGACACCATCTATCTCTACCACCTCCACTGCTATGATTCCCTTCCAAGCCAATGTCTTCATCAGTTTAAACTGAAAAAGTCTCAGGACCAATACCCTCCTCCCAGTCTTCCAACCTGCAATATGTTCTTTGCATAGTATCCAGGGTGAGCATTATGCTAAGTTTAATGCAGACCCAAAGCTGAGCTCAGGCATCCCCCAGGAACCCTCACTGAATAAACTCAGGAGCCTTCACCATGGCCTTCAATATCAAATTCCACCGTTCTGCCCACCTGCCCACCTGGACCTGGCCCACTGGGACCCAGACCCACAGGGGTCCTTGCCACTCCTGCCCTGGGCCTTGCACTGATTGCTCCTCAGCCCTCATGCTCCTCCCTAAAAGGCTGGCAAGGCTTGTCTCTCACTTCTGGAAGGTCTGCTCAAGTGTCCCCTTATCAGTGAGGGCTCTCTGACCACCAGGTCTAAACAAGCAAACCACCCCCACCCGGCTCCTCACTGGGCTTCAGCCCTTCAGGTCACTATCAGAGCCCAGCAGGCTCCTCAGAAATGTACCACCTGTCTCTCCCCTTGCCCAACCTAGAATAATGCCCCGGCTGTTCAGCCAATACCCTGGAGGAATGACCCTCAGTTTCCTCACTTCTAAGAAGGAAATAATACCACCCTGCACAGGATTGTTATTAATAATGGTTTCTTTTATTTTACCATTAAAATAGAGTGAGTCGTGCCCAGGATGCTGCTACACACTTGGCTGACATTTTCTCACACAATTCTGATGACAGCTCAGTGAGATGGATGAGAGCCCTGTCTCCTACTGTGCAGGTGAGGAAACCGAGGCACAGAATCAATGGGGTACTTGCCCAAGTTCACCGTTCTGCAAGAGGTTGTGGAGTTCAGGGTCTAAGCCAGGAGCTGCCTGCAGAGCTAGTGGAATAAAGACTGGGCAAGCACGCTGAGCACAGAGCTCTTTATAAATTCAAGGCACTGCTGTGTACATTGCTGCTCCAACAAGGGAGATGGATGTGCGCACCTGTGTTCATGATCCAGGGGAGACAGACTCCCCTAGCAGCTGGAGGGACTGCCTCCGGGAGAAGAGGACTTTGTGCACACAGGGACTTTTCTGGAACACTAGTTGGGACTGGTGTTTGCTAAGTCCGCCTTCTGATCAGATAACAGTCTGACACTAATTCTTCTATTTTCAGCTGGCACCAAACCCGGCCCTCGACTTTATCGCCCATCGGTTATCTGTGTCGCCTGGAAGGAACTCGGGGTAAGGTACAGGAAAAAGGTGGGGGTATTGTTGGAGCTTCCTGCTGGCCAGCACTCTGGCCTATTGTTGGGTTTATTTTATTTTATTTTTTTTAACTATCACATCACAATTATTTTGGCAACATCCTTTTTCCATCCTGGACCTAATACAATATTTATTGAACTACACAAATTGCGTCAATACCCAATTCCTTCTGTATTGTTGCCCAGTTCTTTAGGATATCTTTTTTTAATTGAAGCTGTTGAAAGATTTTGATAATCGTCAGGTGGTCAGCCAACTACTCAAGCTTGAAATGATGGTTTTTCTCTAAAGAAAAAGAGGCATCCGGTGAAAGCTTGCTCAACACTCATGACAGTTTTTAAAAACAAAATAGCATTTTGGGGAGTACTGGGTGCCCAGCACTATGCAATGTTTTATCTCATTAAAACACATTAAGGGCTGGGGTGGTGGCTCGGTGGTAGAGCGCTCACCTAGCATGTGTGAGGCTCTGGGTTCGATCCTCAGCACCACAAGTAGATAATTAAATAAAGGTACGAAAAACTGATAGTCCCATTTTACAAATGAAGGCATAGTTAAGGAAAGCAACACAGTGGAACTCCCCAGGAGTCAGGGATCAGTGTTCTGCTCCCTGTAAGTCCTACTCCAGACTCTTAACCACACCTCAGAAAAGAGGAGTGACTTCTCCCAGAAGATTCTGCCATTTTCCCTGTGTTCAGCTGAACTCTGACGTAATGCACACCCCAGGCAAGGAGCCCTCCATGGAGGTGGGTGTGTGGGGGAGGCTCATCCACTCACAGAAAGCCATTTAACTAGATAGTGAACTGCATTCGGGGCATCATGAGGCCCGTGGCCACAGTGAAGCTGCCACATGCCCCATCTCTATTTACCTCTCCTAACTATTTCCATTTGATTATCAGACCAAGGCTCCACAGCCCAAGCGGCGTTGTGAGCAATGCTTTGCATCCTCCTTCGGTTCTGGTACTTTCCCCAGCCACTGCCACTTCAGATGCTTTCACTGTGGTGTGCCCAGAAGTCACAGACTCGGAGGCTCATCACAGACAACTTGGGCGGCTGGGAGAGGCCATGTTCATTCTGCTGTATACAGGAGGCCCCAGAGGAAGGTACCTTTTCTCGAGCCACACGGTCACTTAGCAACGGAGGACTCGCTCCAAAGGAAAAGCCAAGTTTGTCAACAACCTACTATGTAAATTGCTTCAAATTTGTAGGAAACGATCCAAAATTCTAAATGTGAATTTTAAGACTTTTTAAATTCTCTCCAACATAATGACAAGTACTATTATTATTTCCATTTACCTCTCAGAGAGGTCAGTCAATCAGGACTCAAAGACCCAGCAATACCTAGAACTTGCTTTACTTCAAATATGGGGATGAACCAGAGTATAACGGTCTTAAGTAAAAAAAAAAAAAAAAAAAAAGTTCCTCCCTATGAATTTCTGCTGAGACAAACACTAAGAAACAAAGTTGAATTTGGGTAGCCTGAGAGCCCCAAGCTTCCTTCCTTTACCTACTCTTTGTGCTTTCCTGTGCCATTTAAATACTAAGGAGACCTTCAAGGTCTAATTTGGAGACTTGGACACTGACTGGTGCACCACTGTCACAAAGGAAACAAAGCAGTTCACCTGTCTGAACAGATAGGCTCATGTGGTCCTCTCTGATCACCTCTGTATGCTAACTGGGCCACTCTGATCCAGCTAGAGGACCTGGCACCCAGTCGTCTATGAATATAGAATGTGAGCATGGTATAGTGGTCTGTTTTCAAATGCCCATTCTCTTGTGAGCTACCACTCATCTGCTGTGTGACCTCAGGCAAGTCACTAGGCATTTCGGCTTCTTGGTTTGTTCATCCGTAAAAGTTGGGGGTTACTGAACAAAATCAGTAGTCTCTTCCAGACAGATGCTCTATGGTTCCTTGATAGAGTGTTCTAAGTTGATCTCATTCAGTGAGCACTTGTTTCATGACCAAACTATTCAATGAGACACTCTGTAATGCTGAAGTAATATTGGCAGTGAGCCACATCTGTAGGCTAAGTCACGGTTGGTGAATTTATTGCACGTCCAGCAACACAGTAACTTGGCACGACTCTGACTCCTTCCCACATGAGTCCGTATCTGCTCCAGGCAAAGACTGGATGCCCAGGAGCATGACTACAGCTAGGAAAATACCAACTGAGAATGATTTGCTGGTGAGGCAGGCCTTAGTCTTAAGAAAGGGTTCTGAAGCCTAAGTGTCATGGGCGGGGTAACTGAAAGACCTCCCCAGCGCTGTGCTTCATTATGACAAGGAGAACTTCCCCCCACTTGGCTCTGAGACTATAAAGAACATACTGTGAGAAACAGCCACTGAGTGTTCTTAAACACTTTTGTCTTATGCCATTCCCCTGCTCCCCAACAGAACAGGCACAGTCATCCTCCCATTTGTATCTACTCTGCAGAGAAGGAAGCCCGAGTTCAGACTCAGTGAGCTGATCAAAAGGGGTGAGAAAGAACCTGGGGACTGGCTGTTGATTGGAACCCAGCAGTTACACCCTGAGTCACGGAGGTCAGGATCATGGCTCTACCTTGGCCCCACAGACACTGGGGTGGCTGATTCACTGTTGTGGGGACTGTCCTACATTGTCTGATGTTCAACAGCATCCCTGCCTTCTCCCCATTGATGCCAATAGCTCCCTTCCCTAGTTACGATGACCAAAATCATCTGCAGACATTGACAAGAGCTGCACTACAATATTCCAAGACTGCAGCGGGAATTCCAGCTCTTAGCTCCCCTGAAGACCAAAACCTGGCCCAGGCTCCCCCCTGTTCCCTCAGGGTCTCCATTGACTTCCAACAGTCCTCTTTCTAGTCCTGAGCATCATCCTACTGAACCCCTGCTTTAAAACACCAAGTCCAACCCTCCCTGGGTGCAGAACACACCTGCAGCTTTGGGGCCTCCAGCCATGTCATGCTCCAGCCCTGGTGCTCTCGGACCCTTGACAGGCTGCCATTCCTCCTTCGTCCACATGGTTCCCTCTCCTGCAATGTCATTCCCCCGCTCCCCAACAGAACAGGCACAGTCATCCTCCCACCCTGTCCACTGAACACTCCACCTGTGCCAGGAGTGACTCAGGCCAGGGGTCCAGCTCCTTGCTCAGTTGCCGCAGCGTCAACATCAGTCAAGTCACCCAACACCCAACACGTTAGACCTCAGTTTCCACACCTGCCAGATGGGCACAGAAAGCCTCCCCTGCAAGGCTGTTGGGAGAAATAAAGGACATCAAGCAGCTGCCACACTGTGAGTTCTCCGGGGAAACTTGCCATTCCTACTGTTTTCTAAGAATGGGTTCGCTCTTTGGGCTATAATATCATCACATGTTTGCTGTACAGAAATAAAACAAAAAGCCCTTAAAGTCTCTTTCTTTTGAATCGTGGGGGATACTCCACCTTTTTTCCCCCCATTTTTGGTTTTTAGATTTCTCCGCTACATATTTGGAGAGAGGAGTCCAACTTTGATACCATGTAACTATAGAAACGCCCTATCTTGTGTGAATCAAAGAGCCCTCTGGCTCTGGCCCTGAGTGAGTTCTCTACAAATAGTGCTATCTGCATCCCCACACTGTTTGCCACCGTCAGTAGTTTTTAAAAAGGCTTCCAGTTTCCCACGGGAATATAAGGAAATTGGAATTATTAAAGCAAACGATAAGAGAAACGGGAACAAAGCCACCATCCCCCGCCCCCCGAAGTCCAACAAATCTGACGTCCTTTGTGTAAGGTTTATAAAGATGCCAAGCCCTCCAGAGAGTGGTCACCAGGGAAAGGAAGAGGACATGGGAAGGGAAGAACTCACGGGGCCACGGCCAGCCCAGCAGAGGCGCCATCCATCACCAGGGCTTCCCGGGCAGCCTCCCTCTTTCCAGTCACAGAGGGCACCTGCTCGGGCCGGCCAAGGACGGAGGGGAAAAACAACCTTGGCTTTGCTCGTTAAGTGAACAGACTCCTTAAAAGTAATGATGTATTGACTAATGATTCTGACATCCAGCGTGCTGAGTGCTTACATGCTTAAAGGGCAAGAGTTACAAATCAACAAGTTATTAATTTAATTCCTCTTTGAAAAGGTGCCAAAGGTAGAGAAAGCAGAATGAGAATAGCATTTATCATGTTTGCTTCAATCTCACTTCGCCCTCCGCTCTGTCAGCTAGGGAATCGATGCCTCCATGGCTTAGGCTGAGGGCTTGAAAAGGTACAGATTCCTGGGCTCCGGGTTCAGGTACTCAGTTCCACTAGGTCTTGCTTTGGACTTTGGAATTGCATTTTTTTCTAATTACCATCCACTCCCAGTGATGTGATGCAGGTGGGCAGCAGACCACATTATGCCACAGCTCAGATCCTTGATCTCTCTCACTGGACAACTGCTCCTGAACTATCTTCTCTATCGGCTCTGCATGGGGCTGGAGCCACGTGACTGATCTCTGTCCAGTGGGAGTAGCAGCAGTCAGTGTGCACCCTTCCAGGCCTGACTCTAAGATCCTGCACCTTCCTCCCATGCTCTTTTGGTGGTTGGCTGTTTGGATGCAGAGCCTCCAAGGAGGTCCTGAGCAGGGGAGCAGAATCCCAACACTGTTTCCATCAATCCTGACTGCTCGGTCACGTGAGTCACAGAGAGGGAGAGGGAGGGGAGGGGGCGACCCTTTATTTGATTAAGGCCGTGAGTTCGACAGTTTTTCTTACAGTAGCTGCTCGAACCTGAAAAATAGACTTTACTTTTTTCTACTCTCCAAATTTTTTTGGATCTTCATCCTACAGGGTGAATGCTTTAAGGATTAAACTGGGAAACAAACACTGGAGAAAATCCAAGGGTGACTCATCACATCAAGATCCAACCCTGCCCTCACATATGGAAAGGGAAACTCCTTAAAACGTGATACTTCTCCTGGACTTCCTCGCACATCCAAGAAGATACCGTAGGTCTTAAACCACCTTGGTGTCAAATGAATACAGTGGTGGAACACTTAAAATTTAAAGTAGGCATTGAAGATTAGGGTGGGTCAATTATGCCCAGAGAATTAAAGGCCCCTCCCAGGGCACCAGAAATAAAAAAGAAGGTGTCATGGGGAAAGGAGCAGGGGACAGTGGCTATCTCTTTGGAAATGGCCCTGTCCCAGACTTCTCATGGTTACTTTGAGACCTCCTTGGGCTTCCCTCACAGTGCTCAGAAACTAAAGGCCTCAGCCTCATTGCAGAAAGCCCTGTGTTCTTCGTGGAGGAGAAACAAGATGGCGCACTGACTGGGACTTCTCTGATTGATAGGGACCCGGGACTGGAAATTGTGTGCAGGGAATCTCCCTGACAGCTACTGGTACAGTGAGAATGCCGCAGCCTCCAAGAGAAGGACCATCTTCCATCTGGAAATGTGTTCCTGCCCTCGAAGCCAACCCTCTCCACGGAGGGGGAGGCACCTCCAATCTCCATCTTTGTCTTGAAACTAAATCCACCTCACACCAGAAGAACAGTTGATAACAGGGTTCTGCCCTCTGCCATGTCCCTGTCAACAATCACACAGGGAATGATCCAATCTTACTTTGGAAAGCAGAAGAGAAGGAACATTCATCTCATGGAGCCCAGGGATGGAATCTTCCATTCATGCTTCCAGTCGCCCTGACCTTGATGCTGCCCCAGAGACACTTCAGACCCATGCCCGCCTTTGCACTTCTGCTTCCTCTTGCCCAGATCTTCACCTGCCCTATGCCTTGGCTTCCTGCAGTCGCCTGCTGTGATGCTCCTTTGGGGCCCTGTCCAGGCTCCCTCCAACCCCTTGCTCCTTTCTGTTTCCCTTGACAGCCTTATCTCCACAGGGAAGTGTCTGTTGTTCTAGCCTGACAGGATATCTACTGCCTGATAAGAGCTGGGTCCTGGGAAAGGGAAGATGATTGTGCACATTTTTTTCCTAAACACCATTTTAAAGCAACCAATACACAAAAAGACATCAATATAAAGACTATACATGACATAAGGTTAATAAAACTTAGGTGATGAAGTAGCACACTTCATGCACAACTAACTGGGAAGGACCAGGTTGAAAAAGACAAATGTCAGATGGAGTGATGGGATAATATGGAATAGTTCTTTGCTTTTCAAAATCTGGTATGCTACTTTATATTATTTTGCAAATTTTAAGAAAAGACTTTATAAATAATATAAATACATGATAGACAAATCAACTAAAGCAAAGACTTACGTAACAATCTGGAAGACAATAGAGGATATCTATACTCTTATTTGCCAGAGGAAAAAAAAGAACCTCAAAGAGAGGTGAATTACCCAAAGCCATATTCAAGGCTAGTCAATCTTTAAGAGAAAAGAAAAAGCAGAACTTGGATTCCAGGCCCAGTTCAGTGTTCCCCTCCCCATATTTTCACAGTTGGTGAATGAAAGAAGACATACAGGCAACCAGAGACACAACACAGAACCTTCATACACTGGCATGTCAATTGATAAAACACTGAGGGTCCTCTTCCATCCATAACACCAAGACCACTATTTTGTATCAATCAGATCCAAAACACCTGAAGCAGTGATGGGTCTACATGGCTTGGGTAGTGTAACAGTCTGTATTTTCCAAAGATGGTCACATTAGCATGCACCTTATCCCACATGCTCTTCTTACCTGGAAATGTAGATATTCCCACATCAAGAAATGGAAGATTCTTGTTTCTCGTCCTAGAACTTGCATGGAGCTTTGTGACTGTCTTGTCCAACAGAAGCTGACAAAAGTGACACATTCTGATTCTAGGTCCTAAAAAGACATATGGCTTCTGCCTGGCACACTATATATCAGATGCTCACCTTGGAACCCAGCTGCCATATTGTAAGGAAGTCCAAAATCTGTAGAGAAGTCATGCAGGTGATTTGGCCCATAGGCCGCCCAGTTGAGTACTGCCCATGACCACCATCAACTGCCAATCATGGGATGAGGGAGCTTCCATCTGACTCCATCGCTCAGCTTTTGAAAACCCTAGTTCATATGGAGGGGAGAGGTGGGGAGCTCTGCCAGCAAAGTCCTGCCCCAATCAGATGCATAAGCAAAATAAATATTGTTGTTCTTTCATAGCAATGGAAAACCAGAACAGCTAGGGAAACAGCAAGGTACAGAGTAGGTGATGCCCAAGATTTGTAGTGTTTCCCATAAAGAGGGGCTACTGGATATAGTTACTTAGAGAACTGCCAGTTTGAGGTGGTAGAGAAGGCTGCTTGGGATTAGAGAAATTAGCGTTGGTGATTCTCTCTCAAAGGAGGACAGACAACAGCACTAAGATTTCAAGGTGTGTATGGAGCCAAGAGAGGTCTGTGATCAGACAGTTAAAAGGACACTTTAACATAATATAGTCCTGGGACAGAAAATATTAAGCATTCAAATCCAATTGGCTCTCTCTGCTGCAGTCCGGCTGCAGCAAAATAACCAGGGGGTGACGAGCAACTTGTGTAGATTGATACAGCAGGAGTAGGAGCCGTTTATTGTAGGACAGGAGGGGTATATATACATTCCACACAGCTTATCTTAATTAACATAAACTAGATACAGCAGTCAACCAATAAGGAACCTCCACACTTAATGGCTCGCTGGCGTTACTTCACAAACCACTCCCTCTGGCAAAATGCCAGGCATGGCCATCTTGACTTGTTTACAGACTCTAACATCTCTCCTGTACACATAGCTGATATCAATAACCAGTGACAGCATTCTACCCTTAACCAACCTGAGAGCCTCAACAACAATCCACTAGTGTCTATTGGAATTGTCACCTGAAATGAAATCTATTTGCCATCTCTTATTAAATCCAGACCTCTCAAATTACTAAGTCCCAGAAAGATTGTCATTATGAGGTCCTGCACTAGTCACATGTGCATTTCCCATGCCTTTCTTTAAATCACATTAGAACTGTTTATCTTAATGATTTGAATAAATTTTAATTGATTATCTGATCTGGCTCTATCTTCAAGACAGTAGAAATCATTCATTGCATTTTACATGTGGTCATTTGAGCTCCAGTCGAGATAAAAGACTTGGCTAGGATCTCCAGCTTTAATGGGTTGGGCAAGAATAGGGACAAGACTTCTATATGTTGGGTCTCCTGATAGTATGAAGATATTATTATTCAAAATCTCTAATTGCTTCAAAACTAGATTCTCAATTCCAGGGGCACCATTTGCAGATGTTGGAATGCAAATTAATAGCTGCCAAGCTGGGTATGTTGTACTGATTAAAATGCACAGCAAATACTATCTGTATGGAGTCTTAATATTGGAAAGGCCAGAATCACCACCCCCACTCAGCCCTGGAATCAGAGCTAGCTGGCAGAATCTTACAACAAAGCAAAGCTAATATTCATCTAGACAGATGGAAAAGGTTGCAGGTCATGTGACTGCTTTGCCCCTCCTCCTCTTTTACCCGGACTTCTCCTTTCAAAGAATGTAGACCAAAGTAGTTACAACCCTGCAAAGCATAACACAGAAGAATTGCTTGCTCACTGTGCCACTCTCGTCGACCCAAGACCTTCACCTCCATGTTTTTCTTAAGCCCAATCGTTTAATCTTTTGGAGGCTCTGTTTCCTCTCACAGGATGCTGATGGTGGTGATGGTTTATTGGTGGTGATGTTGGTAATAATAATATTGATAATGATGTTGGTGATGATGATGTTGATGAAGACTGATGCTGCTGCTGCCGAAGATGATGTTATTGGTAATAATACTGTAGGTGATTTTGGTGGTAATGATGATGACAGTGTTGAAGAGAATGTTATTGGTGATGGTGATGAACGTGATGATGATGATGGTGATTGGTATTGGTGTTGATATCACCATAATCTCCACTGGTGCCCCCATTTGTCACACACCATTCTCAGAGCCTTGGTGTTTCATAACAATTGCTTTAATTCTCAACCATACGATAAGACAGGCATTGTACTCTTATTGTTATCTCCATTAATCAGGTGAGGAAGTCAAGGTCTAGAGAGGTAAAATAGCTTTCCCAAAGACATACAAGTAGGAGATTGTTTCCAATAAAGAATCAAGCTCAGACAGTCCAGTTCCAGAGGCAGAATTACAATACACAAATAGATAAATCCTAAAAAACAGTTCACAAATGTCTCGAGTTCTGAAAGGGAGATCATGCTATTTAGACTGCTTTGAAATGGAGGTTGTTATACCAGCCAGCCTCTGGAAAGGAGGCTGGTCCAAGAGAAAATGAAATCGTAAGTGTGACGGTAATTCCAAAACTACCATGTCATGTGAACACCATATAACAAGACTTACTCATCTAATCCCAATAACACCTGGAACAGGTAGTTACTGTTTTCAACTTTGCATTTTTAAAATGAGGAAACTGACTCAATCAGTCAGATGACTTGGCTGAAGGATGGTTAACCTACAGACATAATTTGTAGTAAGGCACAAAATGTTTATTTACCACTACAGTATGGACATTTCAAAAAATTGTAATTTTTATCCACTTATGGAGTTCCTTCATCACAAGGGTAGAGGTCATGAGCTCAATGAGTCTGGACCTGGTTATAACTAGTTTGTAGATGTTCACATTCCCCAGTGAAATCTGTCATCATCCTCCACTGAGTGTCCCAGGTTCCGAATTTGGAAGTGATCCAGAAGGCCAATGCAGAGATCCAAGAACTGCACTCAGTATGTTCCTTGGGTCTGTTTCCTGCTTTCAGCCTTCTCTCAGCCGTGCCTCTCAATCTCTGGGGACTTGTTTGTTCAGACTGGCGGTGACATGGCCGACATGAGTGGGTGGCCCTGTTGGGATGCCAGCCAGCCAGCCAAAGCCTGGGAAATGAATGAAGCCTCTCCTTGCCTTCCCCAAATGCTCTCCTGCAAAAGGCAGGCCAAGGGCTCTTTAGACAGCAGCAGAAAAGGCGGGCACCAAACCCGAGGTGACATTCGGAGTCACAGGATTTGGAAGACGGATCATCACCTTCCCAAGAGGAGGGAACTATGAGGAAGCCCTGAGTCATCCAGGCAGCCAGAGCCCGAGGGCAGCAGGACCCAGGACCCAGGGCCTTTGAGACAAAGAAAGAGCTGAAGTCGCATTCAGACTCAGGGATTGTCAGAACCAGAAGGAAGTTTAAATGTCACATTAGTCCAACTTCCTCATTTTACTGATAAGAAAAGTGAGGACCAGGAGGGAAGTGGCTCCTTGGACGTCACGGCGCTGACCGACCGGGGGCTCTGCGTGTGGATGGAGGTGGCTGCACTTGCAGGTGCCTGAGTCACCCCACTTCCTGACCCCTCCTGCTGTCATGAAGACCTTTCTCAGTTGGGCATGACCATCTCGGCCTCCCTCCCTCCTCGCCTCCCCCCACTCCTGGCCTCCACCTTGCACCCCGCTGACCTCTTTGCTTCCCTTTAGGGCTTCAAGCCAGGCTCTGCCTGGAGTGCTCTTTGCTCAGATCCTCCGTGCCTTTCCCTCAGTTCTGTGCTGCAGCCATCTCCTACCAGCTCTCATATTGTTAAATTCCCAGCGATTTTGTGAGGCAGTTGTTAACTTACAATTACATAAATTACATTGAAAACAAAGGTAATAAACAGCCCCAAACCTCCCAATTATTTGGCTGAGTTTTACTACTATGGGAGCTCTTGGGTGGTTTATGTCTATTGTGTCTACGTGGCGGAGAGATACACAGTGGTGTGGGTCTCTTCTCAATTCCACGCTCGGTGACTTCAGCTTGATAGCTGGAGATGGGCCATAGAGGGAGTGCAGACAGTCCCCAAATAACGATGGCTTGAGTTATGAGTTTTCGACTTTATGATGGTGTTAAAGCAATATGCATTCAGTAGAAACTGTGCATGGAATTTTGAATTTGGATCTTTTCCCAGGCTAGCAATATGCAGTTCATACTATCCTACAACGCTGGGCAGCAGCAGTAGCAAGACACAGCTCCCAGTCAGCCCCAGATCACAGGGAAAGTGAGGGGACCCCTACATGCACCGCATCACCAAGGTATGATGTTTGATCACTCAGGTTTATTAAACATTTTCCACTTGCAGTATTTTCAGCTGATGGTGGGTTTATCCAGACATAACCCCCTTGTAAATCAAGGTGCATCTGTATTTATAACACAGAAACTGACAAACGTTACAACTCAGGGCTTCATTTTTTTCTTTCTTGATTGTCTAGACTTAAAGTGATGGGGGAGATGTTGATAATGCAGATTAAGTATAGAAGTGTGTCATGTCAGGAGCCCTTACATTATAAACAGCAGAAATTTTGAGGAAAGATTCTTCTAGTATTTGGAAACGATAATCTGACTCAGAGTAGCAGTAACTCTTGACATTAATGAAAGAATGAATTTCATATTCACTTCTGTTGCTTCGTTTCCTTTTTACACTGATGTAAAAGAAAACATCGGCCAACATTCAACGAGAACAACTCTTATTCATCTATTAATATAACCATTCGGACTGGACGTGGTGGCACACACCTGTAATGTCAGCCACTCAGGAGGCTGAGGTAGGAGGATCACAAGTTTGAGTCTAGCCTCAGCAATTTAGTGAGACTCAGTCTCAAAATAAAATTTAAAAAGGGCCAAGGATAATAGGTTGGGGATAGAGTTGTTGTCCAGCCTTCGTGAGGCCCTGGATTCAATTTCTAGTACTGATAATATATTACTATTTGGCTCTGGCTCCAGAAAATCAGCCACAATCCACCAAAGCATTTGGAGAGAGTTAATTGGCTATGTGGCATGTATAATAAAAAGTACTATTATATTAGTATTTACAACTGTAAACTATGTGTCTTCTTATCACTAAAATTTATAACAAACTTGCGTCCACATACACATGGGCTTCTTTTAGTAAACCCACACCAGTGTCCCTCCTGCATCTTAAGGAGGTCTCTGCTCCAAGGCCCCCTCGTGAGAGGCTCCCCAGACCCCATCATCTCTTGTGTTATCAGAGCTCTGTCTTCCCTGACTCCACTTTATTTTTCTCATGTTATTTTTAATTTTTTATCTCTATTTTTATTTCTGATCTTCAGTTTTCTTTACAACAGAGATAAATGTTCACACCTCATTCATTAGCGACTTCAGTTACTGCTGTTCTGAATGGCATCATACTTTTCAAATATCACCAAAGGCTGCATCATACATGGATCTCTCCACCTGTTGGCCATGGTTCCTCCAATGCACTGCATGTTATATATGTGTGTGAAAAAAAAAAATAACAGCCTTTTGCTTTTGCAGCTGCTTCTTTTCCTCCTGACTGACAAGGTATGCCTGACACACAGAACACACAATAATTTTTTTTTAAAGAAATCCGTGATCGCCACGGATCTTTTCATATTCTCAGGTAAATTCTTGATACCTTTTGTTACAAGTCAATGTATGCAGGACCCGAGGCCCTTCTCATAGTGTCATAATCTAGAACATTCACAAACAATCTAACAACCAGTAGGAGAAAGAAAAACACCAGAGGAAAGTTGTCACATCTTCCCCCACCAGGGCTGTGGCTGTCACTTAACTTTCAATATTTTTTCAACTAAAGGTGACAAGATCTACCATGAAGTCTCTTATGATTTATCCACACAAAGCAAGAAAATCAAAGGTCCCACAGTATTCGAACCCAGACTGGACGATCACTTGCAGGACACACTGCCTGTTGTTTCCAAGGCCACAGTCTGGGGAACCCACTGAAATGCTGTGCCTGAGAAAGGCCACAAGAGGAAGGCACTTGCTGCCCCATGGGCCAGCCTGGTCGAGGAGCAGTTGGTAGAAGGCTGTGCAGGATGACAGCACGCGGGGCTTCACGCTGCAATTAGAGAGCACAAGGCCCCTGAGATTCAGCCCAGCAATGAGGAGACCTAGAGTGTCGGGGTAACTGGACCCCAATACTTGGAAAGTGGAGACCTAACCTGAGGAAGAGAGAATGAGCTTATTTTGAACAAGCTCAGGAAAGGACCTGTGATTGACAGTGACTAAGAGACACACTTAATTCTTTACATTTCTTTTAAAAACTGGAACCTTAAGACAATAGGATGGATTGGCATACAATGAGGTGGGCCTCCATCATGGGGGCAGAGGGCAGGCCTGGGCTAGGAATGCTGGAAAAGAGCACCTAGCATTCAACCTGTGGTCACCCTTCATGGTGTCAGTGACCTCTATCCGCCTGGAAATCCTACGACACAAACTGCTCTTTGTCTTTACTCTTTCTGTCCTTCACCTTATGCCTTCCAAAAATGCAAAGAGACAAATGACCCCAATGCTTAAAAACCTTCATGAAACAAAGAACATTTCAGCATATCTTAAAATTATTTTTCTGTTTTATATTGTTTGGTACATTTTTAGCCAAAAACTTAATATTCTGTGAAACAGCAGTCACAGCAAGGAGCATTTTTAACCATCTTGCTGTCGTCTGGAACTGGAATGTCCCCAAAGGCCTACATGCTGAAGGCTTGCTCCCCAGCCTGTGGTGCCACTTGGAGGTGGAGGAACCTCTAAAAGGTGGAGCATAGGGCGTGTGCCCTTCTTGAACGGGATGTTGAGACCTTGGCCTCTTCCTCTTTCTTTTTGTTTTCTGATGGCCATGAGGTAAATGGCTTCCACCATGATGTTCTGCCTCACCACAGGTTCCAAACCCCAAGGCCGGGTCATCATCATGAGTGGAAACCTCAGAAATCATGAGCCAAATTAAAGCTTGCTTCCTTATGAGTTGATGATCTCGGGTATTTTGCCACCATGACAGAAAGCTAACACAATCTTACCGAAGTACAGTACACAGATCCTAAAATTCAGATGTTGGTTTTAATACTTAGCAGATTTAACAAGTTGTAAAATCATTACCACAACCAGTTCAGCAATCTTCCATCGTCCCAGTACGGTCCCCCATGCCCTCGGCAGGGATTCCTGTCCCAACCCACAGAAACCACATGATATGGGGGTCTTTTGTGACAGCCTTCTTTATTTAGCATAATGTTTTTAAGGTTCATCTCAGCTTCACCAAGTATCAAAATCCGTTCCTATATGTGGCTTCCTTGTATGGATAGGCTACATTTGTTTATTCATCAGTATATAGACATTGGAGTTATTTCTTGTTTTCGACTGTTACAAAGAAGGGTACATTGTCTTAAAATAACTCTAACTCTTTACATAATCCAAACAGAGCTATGTAAAACCAAAATTCTATGGAAAATATGTACAATAAATATGACTATAAATATTGTACAATAAAACATTTCATCTTAAGACAATGAGATGAAAAGGTATTGATTATACAGACCATGTTAATACAAAATTGGAAAATATGCAAATTTTTAGATCATGGTTTTATATCATATTTAATGAAAAAATGATTAGAATATATTTTAGGTGAGAAAAAGGGTAATAATAAGTGCAGTAAATTCCACATATCTATGTCTATATATGATGTCGCTAATTCTAAGAAGCATGCTTTTTTCAATATCATTTTGACATTCCAAGGCAAGTTTTATGATCAGATTATGATCTGCCTTCCCTGTCAAGCCATCACTATCATTATGCATATGCAAATGCTAAAAACAGAAGCATCATACACTGCTGAATGGGTGTGAAGGGCTTAGAAGAAAATGGAAGGGGCTGGGGATGTGGCTCAAGTGGTAGCGCGCTCGCCTGGCATGCGTGCGGCCCGGGTTCGATCCTCAGCACCACATACAAACAAAGATGTTGTGTCCACCGAAAAATAAATAAATAAATATTTAAAAAAAAAAAAAAGAAAATGAAAGACAGAGGTGGATCACTTTTTCACTTCTCAGAATCAAATCGTCGAGGCTAACAGTGGTCAGGGAGAGTGTGCATGCAACACAATGAGTTACTTTCCTGAAAATGGAACTGAAACTTAGGCAAGCTTTGCCTAACACCAGTCATGCTCAGAGCCCAGAATCACCCATGCCTTTTGTTTTTTATGAGTTATTGAAAAAGTGCTCTCTCACCAATGTCTGGCATAGTGCAGAGGAGATACTATATGAAAAATCGTGGACAACTAAAAACAATTCTGAAAAGCCATTTCTGTGTATAGTTAGTCTTAGGAATACTTAACCAATTTGTTTCATTTATGTTTCTGAATGCATAACAGTGATATGTGAACAAATTTGTCTAGTTCCGTCTAACAAAGGTCTTTAAATGAGTCCAAAACAAGAATAAACAAGAATTCTATGTGTTAAAAAGGGTAGGGGGGGACATAAACCCCAAAATATAAGCCAGTAGGACACAACTCTTCAGCCACAGAGCAAGAAAAGGCAGAAGGAGGCCAAGGGACATCTGACGAACCAGAAAGCAAGGGAATCAAAAACAGCCAACAGCTAGGTGCAGGGGCATGCGCTTGTAATCCTAGCAACCCAAGAAGTTGAGGCCAGAGGATCACAAGTTCAGGACCTACCTCAGCAACTTAACAAGACCCTCAGCAATTTAGCAAGACCCTGTTTCAAAACAAAAGGGGCTGGGGACTCAATGGTAAAGCACCCTTGGGTTTCATCTCTAGTACCCCACCCCACCCCCCAAAAAATAGCCAACAAGAATTCCCTGGAAAATGAAGGCAGGCCAATTTGAGAACAGCAGCAATACTGGTTAAAAAAAAAAAAAAGTCAATAAATACTATACAATTAAGGAGCTGTGATTAGGATAGGCTTCTGGGCCGGCTGACAAGAATTCTGACCTGGATGGTAGCCAGATAATTCTAATTCCTAAAGCTATACAAAATTAATTGATTGATTTAGGAAAAATTTTTTTCTCATTACCATGGTTACCCGAGAAAAAGCAGATCCTGTGGCCTACTGCAGACCTTCTGATTCAGAGAGTTGAGAGCGAAGCCAAGGAACACTGAAGAATATTTATAGAATATTTATAGATGAAAAAATGCTAAAGAAGTTTATGGAGAACAAAAACAAAAACAAAAACTTCTGATTAATTTTACTTAAAATTATTTTTAAAAATCAACTGCATTTCAGAATGAGTCAGTCATGTTTAATCACTGCCATAATTTTATCAAATTTTATAAGAGAATATTTTGTCCAATAGTGGAACCTCTCTGTCTAGTTATCTGATATAGACTGATCGGGTGGAGGCAGAACAGTCCTCTCGGGGTGACTCAGAGCCCTCTACCAGAGGCTGGGTGGACCCGCAGAGGAGCAGGCAGCCAGGGAAAGGCCCTTTCCAGGCATGACAAGTCAAAGTCACGGTAAATTTTGGGGGCTGATGCTGGCCTTAAGAAATCAGCATACACAGCAGCAAAACCATTGTCCATACAGAGGACTTCAGAGTCCACAAGCCCCCCATATCCCTCCCCTCCTTCTACTCCTATTGCAACAGCTAGGTGCAGTGTGGGCAAGGGATGCACTGTAAGAAGAAGCTCAAGGCCCAAAAAGAAGACCTGATGTAAAGAATGGTGAGCTGAAGCTCCCACCCATGTCTCTGGTTCCAACCCTACTTCAGTCCCATGTGCCTTTCCACAACCAAATCCAAGTCCCCAAATCATCTCGCATCACCAAGTTTGAGAGGCATTGGTGGTTTTGATAAACTGACTTATGCTGGGCAGAAATTATCCTAATACCCTATGTGCAACCATTTCATAAACCTTTAGTATTCTTTCCCTGAAACACCTACCGAGTTGATTGATAATTTATGCAATAGTGATGTTTCACTGCATTTGAATTTAGGGCTATACACACCTCTGTCCAAATGCTGCCTCTAATTTTTTCTACCTCATTTTCCTTAAAGAAGTCAAAACTTGGTAGATGCAAGAATTATAGCAGACAGAACCTAAAGTTCCAAAGATTAAAAAAAAGTTGTTAGGGTCATCCTAACATACCCATAATGCACCTGTTCTATAGAGAATTTTTTTTCCCACTAATAGATGATTAAATGTAAATCCTAATGTACATTCTATTTTACTTGCAATATGGGTTAGTTACTGTTGCTATGGAAACCTTCACTTTTGCATTTACTGATTTTAATTCTGTGACATTTGCTGACTTTAGTACAATGTAAAGTTTATAAATATAACATACAGGTTTGTGGAAGCTTTTTTTTTCTTTTTTAAAGATTCAATTTGCATAGCTAATTCCAATCACAAATCTCTAGGTACATTAGGGGGAAAGACATTAAACGGATCCCAACTAAGAATATTTAGAAAACAACAGGCAATTACCAGAAATAACTATTTCAATCCATCTCCAAATTGAAGAGCTTTGAGAGCACGTATTATGCATCCCACATATAGGACCTGGGCTAGATTTCAAAGATGGGAAGATAACTAAACTGGGAATAAGGAGGGAAGAGGGGATGGCAGGTTGCCCTCTTAGAAGCCTTTTAACCACTGAGTCAGTGATAATTTTTCAAAGTGAAATTTTTATTTTTATTTATTCAAAACTCTTTCAAAATCGGTTACCGCCTTTATGTGTGTGATTAACCTGACAACAGAAACAGGCCAGATCTGGTTTGAAGAAAGAGCAAGACCTCACTTTGGAGGCCACTTCCAATCTGCGGCAATCCTTTGACTTTCAACGGGAGCGTCCAGGTGCTCAGGGCAACCTGCCATCCCCTCTTCCCTCCTTATTCCCAGTTTAGTTATCTTCCCATCTCTGAAATCTAGCCCAGGTCCTATATGTGGGATACATAATACGTGCTCTCAAAGCTCTTCAAAGGTTTTTTTTTTTTTTACTCTTAGCGAAAGAAAGAGACCCCTTATGCAGACAATCTAAAGTCATCTACCTACTTATTGGGAAAGCAAATGTATCAATAAGGGTTTACAGAACTGATGTGTGTTTCTGATGCACACCCAATAACTGCTCTTTAGGTCTTCCTGGTTGTTTGTTTGTGCTGGGGACTGAACCCAGGGGAGCCTACATCAGAGCCACATCCCCAGTCCTTTTTATTTTTTATTTTGAGACAGGGTCTCATCAAGTTGCTCAGGCTGGCCTCAAACTTGCAATCCTCCTGCCTTAGCCTCTGGAATCACTAGGATTAAAGGAGTGAACCACTGTGCCCAGTGAACACCCAATAATTTTGAGGATATTCTCATGAGCATAAGTCACCGCTGGGCACCATGATATACATTTGTAATCCCAGCTATTTGACTGAGGCAGGAGGATCCCAAGTTGGAGGTCAGCCTGGGCAAAATAAAAAGTAAAAGGCTGGGGCTATGGTTTAGTGGTAGAGCACTACTGGGTTCAATCCCTAATACCAAAAAAAAAAAAAAAAAATCTTGTCACCATTACAGATCCACAGAGAGATCAATTCTTTTCTGACGTTCTCTAGGAGAAGACTGGATCATTTAAGCAGGTGTAAAAGGAAGTACAGAAGCATTTTCTGTGACGTCATGAAAGTCCCCACATTCCGTACAAGGAACAGAGTTGACCAGTATTTGTGGAGCTCTACGCTGCCTTGGGAACTGCTTAGCAATCACGGAAGAGCAAAGTGTCCACAGCTGCACCTGAAGAGGAGGAGAGGAATGAAAGAGAACCCGAGGAGCTTCCAGGAAAGGAAGACAGGCCAACCAAGTGCAATGGGCTTAAGAGAATCACGAGAGCTTTTCAAAGACAAGAGGCACTTGAAAGCAGGACCACTAATAACCAGGGAGAAACAGGAATAATGAGGCTCGGGAAAGGGGAAGAGAATGAACACTTAAGCTTTGCTTTAAAAAAAAAAAAAGAAGAAGAAGGATGTTGAACAAACTGGAAGGTGATGAAGTTTACAAGGTAAAGCCATTCAGAAGTAGGTATGGGCAGTGAGGGGGGACCCCCCGCCGCTCAGGGGAGGCCGAGGAGGCTGTCCGGGAGTCAGACAAATGGATGTCCCTGGAGGAAGTCCTGTTCCGGCTCTTCCAGGTGGACTCTGGGAAGCAGGTCAAGTGAACATCATCGAACCGAACCCTGATGTGCCTGCTGTTCATGACAACGAAAGAGAAGAAACCTGAAAAAAGCCCCCACCACCTTATTCCAGCAATGCTGGAACCTGGCTGAAGCCCACACCTACTCAACACCCTCCACAGCCAACCCTTGTCCATCAAGTTCACAGTCACCTTTCACCTGAAAAACTGCAAAATCTCTTTAACCTCTCTTCCTGCAGCTGTTTTTAATTCTTCCCAACCATGTTCCCCTTAGCAGCCTGAGACATGTGTTCAAAATGCTATCCCAATTATGTATATTGTCTTAAACCCCCAACAAGAGGAGCACATCTCCCACTGCTCTAAGGATTAAAAAACAACCAGGATCACCTATTCGTAGTCCTCTTTGGTCTGACCCAACCTTGTCTTCAGCCTCAGATTATACCTTGTATCCTTCCTTTGCTGTCCGAGTTACAGACACCTGGTCCCTTCATACCACAGGACCTTTGCACTTTTTGTTCCTCTTTTGGAATGCCAGAGTGGCACCCCATTTCCCATTTATTAATTAAATCTCATTGTTCTTTAGTCTCAGCTGAAACTTCACTTCCTCCATGAATTCTTCCCTGACCACAACTCTCCCCAGTGTAGGATCAGTATTTTTTATGTTTTCATAGAAACATACTTGATTCCTCTATGAACTGATCACACCATTATAAAGTCTGCATTCTACCCATTATAACGGTGAATTAATTACTATGACTATTTAATTGCTGTGCATCTGTCTTACTTGATTTTTGGCTTCCTACAAGAAAGGCTTATCTTTGCTTTTACTCATCACTGCATGCTAAGTGCCACTGTCTACTGACTGGATTGTATAAGGGAATGAATGATATGTTAAAAGATCTTCTCAAGAGGTCAGACAGTGGTTCCCTGCTACTCTAAAGTAAGTCCCAGTTTCTCAACCAAAAGTTTTGGATTCCAACACCAGCACCTATTACAGCCGAGAAGGCAGAATTTGGCCATGAAAGAAAAGATGGTTAATTTATATGTAGACATGGATGGGCCAGGGGAAGCCAGATATCTGGTTAGACGACATGATACTTCTGGGTATGTGTGCAAGGGTCTTTTATCAGAGATCAACATAGGCATTGGTGGACTGAGTAGAACAGAGGGCCCTCCCCAGTGTGGGTGGGCCCCCTCCAATCTGTGGAAGGCCTGAATAGATCTAAATGCCAGAGGAGCACTGGCGTGACTCTGCCTGGCTGAGCTGAGTCATGGACCCGACCCGGGTGCTCCGGTGCTCTCAGGCCTTCAGAAGCAGACTGGAAGCTACCATCGCTCTGGCTCTCAGGCCTTCCAACGGCCCCACGTTCCTGGATCTCGGTTTGCAGATGGTGGCTTTTGAGACTTCTCGGCCTCCATAATCACATGAGCCTACACCCTATCAACACTCTCTTCCTGGGCAGATGTCCTATTGGTCCTGGTTTTCTGGAAAGTCCCAACAATACAGAGGGGAAGGGAAGAAAGAGAAGAGACTCACCCCCAGAAACACAAAGCCTGTTTAACAACTTCACGAGACCCCAGCCTCCTGCCTTCTGGGGATGTGGCACCTGCCATAATTCGGATGTCAAATGTCCCCAAAGGCCCATGTGCTAAAGGCGTGGTCCCCAGGGTGGCACTATTTGGAGGTGCTGGAACCTTCAGGAAGTGGGGTTTGCTGGGCGATTCCTCAGAGAGGACTGCGGGGCCCCGGCTCCCTCCTTGTCTTTGCTTTGTGGCCATAAGGTGAGTCGGCCACTTCTGAGTGGACTTCCCACCATTGTCCTCTGACACCCCCACCAGAGGCCTAAAACCCGCTGGGTCCTCCTGACCACAGTTGAAACCTCTGAAACCATGAGTCAGAACAGACCTTACTTCCTGACCTCGGACCTTCCTTCACAGTGAGGGGGAGCCGACAGCACGCGCCCAGGCGAGGACCGCAGTGGCAGCTGGGTCTCCTTCAGGTGGGCAGCTGTCCTCACATCAGGAGACCTCCCCGTGCAGAGGTGAGCCCACCGCTGCCCACCCTGCCCACACCCGCTCACTCAGTGGCACCTGAGGCCTCATCCCCTCTGACCAGGATGGCCTTCTTCTCCCACAAATCCAGTCAAACAACTCCAAACTTCTCCACGACACCAGACCCAACACCCTCTCCCACGCCCTGTATTCTAATGATGGAAGACAATCAGCGCCATCCTTAGGCTTCTCCGTGTGTTCAGTCAGTATTTAGTGAACATCAGTAGATTTCAGCTCCTGTGTTAAAAACTCTAGGTAACTAAATTAAATAAAAACAAATCTTCTCATGCAGTTATTGTCTGCACTGCAGTTGACCAAGGAGACAGGGGGAGGGGGCTGGAATCCGGAACATGGGGCCAAGCCCCGTGGGATTAACGTTGTCCAGAGAGACCAGGAAGCCTGCTCTTTGCACAGATGCCTATAGGCTCACTCAGAGGATCCCTTTTCTAATTCAGATAAATGTCTTAGGTCTGAGCTGCCAGCACAGACAGGCAGGCCTTGTTTCTGTGTGGAACTTATTATTAGTTGTCTTACCCACTTGTTTAAATTTCAACTTACAGTCTCTACTCAGCCGAGAATATTCTAGATTAGTTTTCCTGTGCTGTTTTGTGTTGCTGATGCAGGTGGATCCCCAAGCTCAGGAGGCCCACAGTGGTGTGGCCTGCACAGCATCCTCTCTGCTGGCATGCTGGGCCCATGGCTGTGCCCAGTCACCCTCTCTGGGCTTGGGCTCACAGGTGCCAGCCCAGCCCCCATGTGCCTCTTGCTGCCTGTAAAACCCTGCATCAATGACTGAGCCTCTCTCTGCCTGCCTTCTCATCTGAAAAATGGAGAGACTGTCACTACTGACTTTATTGATGTGTGGCTTACTTGGGACAATGGTGTAAAAGCATGTGGGACTGGCATGCAGCAAGTGCCCAATAAATACGCATCATTGAGACTGAAGTTCCGAGATCCTGCTTCCTTCTCATCCAGTCTCCTATCTTCGATTTCATGGATTCCTAACCATTCAAGTCTTTGGATGATCCACTTCTTCCTAAAGTTCTCTGAAACTTGTCTAGGGAAGAGGAATTTGGGATCTTTTTTTTTTAAAAAGATTTACTAAATAACACCCTGGAAGTTTCACAAAATCACCTGGGTCAATGCCTTGTTGAGGATTAAATTTTTCACCCTACACTCAGATGCTATCTTAACGGCCAAGGAGAAAAAAAAAAAAAAGGATTAATTTTGCCACAAGGTAGCTTTAAGTGGGCTTGGAAGAGCCGCCTGGCCATTTTCTTTCTCCCTCATCCAGAGTGTAGATTACAAGGGGCGAAGGGACCGGGCAGGCAGCAGCCACCAAGTGGGCATTTTTGCTTCCTGCCTTGATCTCCCTCTTTGTAGATGGTTAAGGAGCTTAAATCCTATGAAGATCAGAAACACAGCATCAACAAGAAGTTAACTGTGCCCTAGATTAGACACATGAATATTTGGGTCACCATTTGCTCCCTAGCACAAGCGACTTCTAGGAGAGAAAGAGAGAGAGAGAGGGAGAGAGAGAGAGAGAGAGACAGAGAGAGAGAGACTGTGTGTGTGTGCCTGTGTGTGCCTCACACCACACTGCCACTGAAGCCACTTCTGCCCTTGCTGCTCCTGAGCTCCAGGGCACCTGTCGCCCCTCATCATACCTGGATGCTCAGCTGGCTGGCTTCCCCAGAGGGCCCTGAGCATCCTGAGGGCAGGCCCTGCCTGGGCTCTGGGCTCCTCCGTCACTGAGCACCAGTAAGAAAGACTCAATTCGCCATGAAAGAATGAAGGAGTGAGTCCAGGCAGTCCTATCCTGGTCGCCACAGGTTGCCACCGTGAATGCGACTTCTTAAATGGTTTTAAAATCAAAGCCGTAATAAAACTAACAGCACAGTTCTTTCTTCTCTGGGTTTGCCTTGCTTCCATAAAATTTAAAAAAAAAAATCACAGGAAATATAGAATTAGGACTGGAAACCATTCCCCCCACCTCCCTCATTCTCTTATTATGCCAAGAGGATCCGATAGCCCTTCCAGGGGTCCCCAGAGACCGGGTAACGTTATATAGGGTTGAGCTCTTGGAAACACAATGGACTGAATGCAGGCTGAGATTTCAGTCTCTAACTATAAATGTCTTGACATATTTTCCTTTCAGACAAATGCCTGGAAATATAATAAACTATATTTTAATGTTTATTTGTTTTGAATACTGTATTTTTTTTTCAACAGACAAATGCAAAGTTTGGAGTCCGGAAAAAAATAGGTTTGAATCACCTCCCCAGCAAGGAGTTTTTAAAATAGTACACACAAGTGATCATTTCGGAGCAGTTTAATGCACTTAGCCAACAGGCATTAACAATCTTTTCAGAATAACCTAACACCTTAAGCTTATTTTCTAGTCTTGGTTCAGATAAATTTTAACCTTTCTAAAAAAAAAATTTAAAAAAAAAATGGCACCGGGCACCCCCTGGGGTGGCACCCCCTGAACTCTGTAATTTTAGTAAATCCTGTATTTGCATTTGAGCTACTTCAAGATGACAGGAAAAAACAATCTCTGGGCCTTCCTCCACGCGCATGTTTCAGGACAATGGTGCACAGGGCATTTCCAGGCTGAGTGTGGTCCTCCAGCGGCAGCCAGTCTGTGTGGAAAGGCCACACTGTGACTCAGCAGGATCCTCCCCCAGAGAGGTGGGAGAAAAGGCACCGGAGGAGGCTCCACGGACTCAGAAACACCCCTGGACCCTGATGAAATATGGAAAGGGAGCGCCCACCTCACTGCAGTCGGAGGCTCTGGGGCGGAAGAAAGAGCCTCCAGGTTCCCGTCTGCTCTCATCAGGAAGCTGGCTCAGGAAAGGGGCAGATTTCCCCAGGGCCACTGAGAAGCATTCAAGAAAAACACCTGTGACCGGAACAGAAGCTGGGGTTCTGCCATGGGATGTGAAGGGCCACCCAGGAAAGGGAGGAGACTCCTCCTGATACCCACCTCGAGCCTGGCCATCTGCCTATGTGGTCCCACTTAGCACTCACACTGTTCCTTTGATGAGGCTATATAGCTGCTCCCATTCTCCTAACTTGGACACTGAGTCTCCGTGGCGTGTCCTAGAGGGGACAGGGCTCAGCACTTGCTGTCTTTGTCTCTTCCCCAAGCAGCCATCTCACTTGACTCACTGGGGTCCTTGGGCCATGCTGGCTGCCAGCTAAGGGAGTCTTCCTGGAATCGAAGGCAAATCCCTCTGGTTTCCCACACAGGTCCTATTCCATCAAAGCAAGAAGACCCAGGGCTGGAGACCCTGGGGACCCACTCTCTAAAACAGCTAAAAAGTTTCATGGACCAGAGTGGACCTCAACAGTGCACCAAATGGAGTGTCATTGGGCAAGCTGCATAACCTTGGCTTACCGTAATTTTGCATCTTTAAAAAAAAATGCCATGAAAATCCATCCTTTGCCTCAGACACACTAGGCTAAAAATAGCTCAGCCAGCCAGTAAGTGTGTATAATTTTTCTCCTATATATCTCCCCATCCACTGATTCCTTCCTCTCGGCAGATAGACATGAGTCCACCCTCCACAGAGGAACCAGAAGGCTCTTGAGTGACAGCAGGTCAAATTATTTCACTCCTCTGGCAAACAAAACAAAGCAAGAGAAAAAAAAAAAAAAAAACCCTTTCTTCAGTAGTTGGTTCCCTTTGCCTAATCGTAGAAGCTAACACTGACTGAATTTTTACCATGTGCCAGGTATTAGTCTAAAAAGTCCTTGTCTCGATAAATTCCCTCAGACAACCCAGGTAGTGGCAAATACTATTATCCTATTTATTCAGAGAAGGAAATCAAGGCACTGAGAAGTGAAATAATTGTACCAGGGCCCTGCATGCATTTACTGTTATGGCCTAAGATGCAGTCCCTAAAGAGCAAGGGCCAACAACACCCCCGGCTCAGCACACCAACGCCTTCACACTTCGGCCCCCACTTCCTGTCCAGATTTATTTCCTCCTCCATCACCAGCTCCACCCGGCACACACACACACCCTAAGCCCCAGCCTTGCCCAAATCCTCACAGGTCTTCAAACACATCGTCCCCTTTCCAGGTTCAGTGTCTTTGAATCTAGGGTTCCTTCCTGCCAGCCTGCCTAAACTGGTAAATTTCCACTCATCTGTCAAGAATCTCCTTCTCTATACATATCCTTACTTGCACCCTCACCGAGCTCCTTTGAGACAGGAGTGCTGTCCTCTTCCTCTCTAGACCCGGAATAATAATCAGGGGATGCTCAACATCCATTAAACAAACAGGGCATAATGATAACAGTTAACTCACACCAGGGGCAGGCACTCTGCTAAGCACTATATAAGGAAGATCTCAGGGCCTGGGGAGGTATGTCAGGGGTAGAGTGCTTACCCAGCCTGTGCAAGGTCCTGGGTTCTATTCTTAGTTGTGTGGGCAACACACACACAGAACTCTCGCTCATAACAATAACCAGAAACAATCTTCATAAAAACCCAGAGACAGAGATTCCATCATCTTTCCCCTCTGAGGGCAACCCAGGCACAGAGGGATAAATTAACTTACACAAGGCCACACGACCACCAAGTAAAAAAATAAATTAGCGTGACTCCAGAAGTTAAGCACTTAATGCAAATGCTGCAGTAGGGGACTTAATCCTGTGGCACAGGACATCACAGTAATAGAAGCACATGCATGCAGCTTATTTATAGAATGCATATAACCTATAGAAAAATAGCGATAACTCAGAAACTAATTACAAAATGGTGGCCCCTGTGAAATATACCTTTAAGAAAAGATGGCTCTTGGACACAGAGAATATCAATTGTCATGAAGAATACCAGCAAGAATAAGATGGTACCTGACCCGAGGATCTCTTCGATCCAGTGAAGAAAATAAAATGACATTGTACACAACTCACAACACAGCCCACCTTTCGAGGTACCCTTTTCTCCTTGAAGCAAAGAGATGTCCTTCAAATGGTGTCATAAATTAACCTGCCATATCCCAACCTGATGGTTCTAGATCAACACCGATTCTTAGCATTAATTCCGTCTCCCTCTTCCCAGTATGAATTGTGCAAAAATCTTTGATTTACAGACCCTGAGCAAGGTTGCCTGCTTCTTCACTCAGAAATAATACAAAAAAATGAAAAGCAGGGAAACAAAGGGTCTTCCCTTGAAGGGGCAGGGAGACTTTCCTCAAAGGTGGCAGAGCCTTGAGTTCAAGACATCTGACTAGTACTAGTCACTAATGGCAGTCCCCACAGTTGACCGAATTAACCCCAATGCTGGCGCCCCTCTACCTCCCTGGGAACAGACGGTTTGTTAAAAACACTGAACTCCTGCAGTACAAATTATGGTAAAGGAGGTTGAATAATTTTTATACCATCTATATGGTGTTAATTTTTAAAATGTAAGCAAGTATATGAATAATACAGGCAACTTGAATGACATTTTAAGACTTCTTAACAGACAAGCTAAAACACTGGTAATGTTTTTTAGCAGAGCTGAATTCAAAAGGGTGCTCAATGAGTTCCTAAACAAATAAATTTTTCTGTGTGTGTGTGTGCATTAAATTTATTTTTCAAAAAATGTTAGTAATAAATTTTTATGTAGTGAAATTAAAGACTTTTTATTCTCCACCTTGCCATTGCTGTGTTTTCCAAACACTCCACGTTGATGACATACTGTGTTTTTAAATTCAAAAGAATAGACATTATAAAGCTATGTGCAACTCTCCTTTAAATAGTCAAGGAAAACAATCTTGAATTCAAAAATAATAAAGGTTAATGATGTGTTTTTCACCATCAATAAAATGTTGCTAAAGATCAATACCGTTTTAAGGCAATTGGGAAACTAAAAAGGGAGAAAGTGGCTTAGAATGTAAAAGTTTTGGCAAGGTTGAAATACAAATTAGCTGTTGGTAAGATCTGGCTAGCTTTTGGGTTTTACCTGGTGGCAGGCTAGTTTTATGCCAGGAAAACTGAGATGGCTTATGAGTCAGCAAGCCACGTGGTCCAGGTAAGGCCCACTGGGTCTGGGTTCTGCACTTTGGAAATTAGGAGCTTAAGTTAAATGCCCTCTCGTATCTATTTCATCCCTGAATTCCAGAATTCAGCTGATTTGGGAATAGCAGGCTCTACCAAATCAGAACCTTTCAAAGGCAGGCAATGTACTCGGATTGCTTGATTTCAATTTCAAGTAAAAAATTTGAGCCAACTTCAGGTTAACCAGGATGGAAATTATAAAGCATACGGGTTGCCTTTTTGTACCTACTCCCAAATGGTCAACCTTGTTTACTGGCTTAGCTTTTGCTTGTCTACAGATTTTCAGTACCAAGATAAAATCCTCATGAGTCCTAAGAAATGACCTACATTGAGAAGCAAAATTTAACAAGCACTAACCCTCCCCCACAAAAAAATTGTGCAAATAATCTAATGTTTATTTGAACTATGCAACATATTTCTCTAGAGAGGTTGATAACAAGTATTATTAACTCTATATAAAAATCTCAAGTGCTCTGGTCAAGGAAATGAACTTTAGGAAGCTATATATCATTTAAAGAATTCAATACAAAAAAATCAAGGAGCTTCTGCACTGAAATGAGTGGAATAGATCAGCACAATATTGCATCTGATAGGAAAGCAGACACAGGAAACACTGCTACCCACCCACCTGGTCCCTCTGGCCAGGAAGAGAGCACATGAGACTAGGAGGCACGACACCTGTTCCACGCGCCTGTTCTCACTGTGTTAGGGACTAAGCCACCAGGTGTCACAGTGGGTCAACTGGAGGGCTGTTATCAGTCCAGGCACAAAGGTGGTGCTTTCGTTTTCCACCCAGCACCAGCCCAGCTCCCCTGGAAAAGTCTGTGCCAGGCTCTGTATTGAGAAGTGCGCTTCTTGTGGCACACGCCTGTAATCCCTGCCACTCAGGCAGCTGAAGCAGGAGGATTGCTAGTCTGACGCCCATCTCAGTAACTCAATGAGGTCCTGTCTCAAAATAAAAAATAAAAAGGACTAGGGACGTAGGTCAGTGTCGAACGCCCCTGGGTTCAATCTCTAGTACCACCCCTTATCAGAAAAGAGATGGATAGAGGGGAGTGAGTCCTCTTTAGAAGACATGGCTGGTCACTGCCAGCAGGGGCGTGCTCTCCAGCCCTCACCTGGGGCCTCCATTTAGAAAGCCTTCAAAGGTACTGGTGAAGGGGGACACTTCAGTGTTCTGTTGTCTCCTCCCAGTTCTCATGGAACAAACCCCAACCACAGCTTTTTCCCAACACAATGGAGGATGTGGTCTTATATGCTGGTCATGCTGGTCAGCATTTAAGACTTATTCACAAGTATTCTATGGGATAATAATATAACCTGGGATGTGTGGAGATGGTGGCCACTGTGACAAAGACATTACCCCACACACATACACATGCAAGATAGAACATGATCATTATGTCATTTTTACAAGACAACAATAACACCAAACCCACAGTTCCTACATATGTCATTGCAAGTTTTTTTAAAAATATATTTATTTTTTAGTTGTAGTTGAACACAATACCTTTATCTTATTTATTTATTTTTAAGTGGTGCTGAGAATTGAACCCAGGGCCTTGCACTTGCTAGACGAGCACTGTACCACTGAGCCACAACCCCAGCCCAATCATTGCAAGTTTTGTTCATGCAGTATGCTAGTGCAAGCCAGATAAAAAGCATTTTTCTAATACTTTTTTAGTTGTAGATGGGCCTTTATTTTATTTATTTATATGTGGTGCTAAGAATCTAACCCACGGTCTCACACAGGCTAGGCAAGTGCTCTACCGCTAAGCCACAACCCCAGCCCTGGTAAATTGTATTTTTAAAGACATTTTTAAGTTTTGCATGACTCGTACCACTTATTTTCTGAAAGAATAGAGAATAAGGCCATCCTCATAATCATCATATTATCCCACTGTTACCAGGATTTTGCATTCACCAATCCTTCACAATGCAACACTCAGGCTAAGAAAACTAATAGTCAGAAAAGCTAAAAAATTCCCCTCAGATCACACAGCAAGTAGAAGACACAGCCAGGATCTGGACTCAAATAAAAGTCATATTGAGGTTCAGACCTGTGTATTCACAGCAGGTCTTTCTTTTCACTCTGAAGGGAAAAGAAGCAAATAAACAGGGGAAAAAAACTGGTGGAAAAATATTGTACAGATTTTCTAAACTTAGTTGCACATCGTCCCCCTTAAGCCCCCCACCCCCTCTGGATAGCAAACACATAGTGATTATAAACCACAGCATCATATACTGATATAACTTCCCATATTTCCTGTTGTACAAATCATTTCAAATAAGCTAATTAATGGCCCTGAAAGCACTTTCTTAAAATGCAAAGTGCTCTAGGAAATGTAAGACACTATCATGATTCACATCATAATTCATGGCTATAGGCCCTCAGGTAGATTCCAGAGAGAGAGGCAGAGAGAAGTGGTAGCAATATCACACGTGAAAACACTACTAGGATAAGTATAAATATTTTTAATCAGAAGTCAGGAGATTCTCAACAGATTCACACCAGCCAGAGGGCAAAATTCTCAGGTCCACACTTCATTCACAAAGGAAATTCTCCTTTCCCAGGGCTGCTTCTCTGCAGTCAGGGAATGCTCACTGAGCTATTAGGCTCATAGATTCTTCTCTAACTAGAACCTCAGGCAGTTGTTGGTAAGATTCAGGGCAAATTCCAGTGTCAGCCTGAACAACGGCTGGAACACCTTACATTTCCTTTGTTCAGAGGATTTATTCTGCATGTCAGCCACGTGCCACAGAAAATGGGGAAGAACAGCCAGGCCCCTGCCCTCAGGGAGCTTGTAATCTATTCAGAACAAGCAAACACTTAGGACCTAAACAAGAAGCAAGAAAATATCAGATTGCAATATTCTGTGAAGTCAGGGAGGAGGGCACAGGTCCCAAGGCTGCTGTGGAGTCATTGTAACTGAAGGGCTTAAAGAAGGACTGAGAAGGGGACATTTACCCTGATCCCCGGAGGACCTCCTGGGGGCTGAGACTCTCTATCTTCACAGTCCTTCCTTCTTGGAAAAGGTTAATTGCCCACCTGCAAAGAAAGCCAGAGGCAAGCCAAACTCTGATTCAGATGAGGTCTCTAAAGAGTTCCATGAGTTATTGTGGTGGAGGCCATTTGTCCATTCCACCATGGAGGGCAAAGGCCTTGAGATGTGAGCGGCTGGGTGAGTTAATGGATCCAAAAGAAGTCCCTTGTGGCTGGAGTCTAGAGAACTGAGCCATCAGGAAGGAACAGATCAATAAGGCCTTGAAGCTGAAGCAAGGAGCTCAGAGGTTATCCTAGGTGTGAGGGGAAGCTGGACAGTCATGTGATCTGATTTATGCACCAAAAATATCACCTGGACTGCTTGTGGGGAATGAGTTGGAAAGAGGGAGCAGGGAGAGCAATCTGAAGGCCATTCGGTCCAAAAAAGAGACGATGAGGGCTGACAATGGCAGCAGGACCTTGAAGGTCCGGCTTCAGAGGGGTCTGCCACATCTTTAATTCAAGCCTTCTCTTTTTAATTAGAAGACTAAAGTTCCAATTAGGCTGGTGGAATGTGGTCCCAAGGTGGGGGCCTGTGGCAGCTCCCAGAGCCAACAGGAGTGGGCAACTGGACGCTTTTTTCTTCACCAGCCTGTTCCAGGAAAAAACTTTTACACAAAGGAGTTAGAAGATCCAGACTCTGGGTATTCAATTCCTAGGATGTCCAAACAGGGCCTCAGACAGCTTTCCTGCCTCTGGGCCTTGGTTCCCTTATCTCTTAAAGGAGAAGTGAAATGCGTGCATCTCAGGATTTGGGGTAGGGCAAGTGAAGAGATGATCCATCTTGCTCCATCATTGCCAGGCATTTTCTGTAAGGACCACGGCAAAGAGGGCTGCAAGGGGAAGAAGGACACTTCATCTTCTACAAAGAACTTCTACAGAGAGACAGGATGTGGAGATACAGAAGACTTCTCCCTCTACATCTTCATTGTCTCTTAAGGTTTTAACTCATTACATGCAAAGGAAGCCAATGTTATTTCAAATTCTAATTCTGATTCAGTCTCCTAACAGTTGTATTGGTGAGTGTTGCTGAAGGAGCAACACCACCAAAAATGGAGTAGCCTCTGTTCATCCCCCTACTGTTTAAAACAATCAGGGTGGCGCCATCTTTCTCCTACACGATGAAGAAGAGTCAAACACTGGATGGAAATCTAAATTTTTTTTAAGTTAGAAAGTAAAACTTCTAGATGACAGTGCCTAATATTCTACAATTCCAGGCACTCTTCAGATGCAATGAGTGTATTAAGCATTCTTCAATAGAGAGAGTGATTTAGGTTACTTTTATTTTTCTGTAACCAGAATAGTTTCCTTTCCTAATTCTATCCCCTGAAATTTCACATAGCTTCTTTTGAAATTAAGTCAAGCTTTTGAGAGAAAACTAGAATCTTCTTAGGTATGGGGGTCAACTTTCCAAGACACCTCTGAAATCAACCTGTCCTAGGGGAAAAAATGAACACATTCCCATTAAAAAGTTTTACAGGTTAACTAGAAATCTGCTAGTATTTATTTCAAGAGGTGCTATAGCATAGTAGCTGGGAGCACAGCCTCTGAAGCTGAATTGCCATCTGTTTGAACATACCATCTATTTGGACAACTCATTTAACCTCTGGGTTCCCAGTTTCCTCACCAGTAACAACATAGAGGCCAGACAATGTAATAATGTATCTCTGTATTTCCAGATACTGGGTAGCCATTGCTTCAAGTGAGGGAATTCTTGAAAGAATGACCGAGTTATAAATATCAGTAGTTGCCTATGTTCAAATGCAAGGTGTCAGAATTTACATTAAAAAAAAAATCAAGACTCAAAAAGATTAAAAAAAGGATGAAACTAAAAAGCAAGAAAATGTCACAGACTGACAAAGGTATGCTAGTATCGACATCAGTTGAACAATCTTTTCTAAACGCTGTTTTCTGATACTTAAAAAAAAAAAAGATTATATTTGAGCCCCAACAAATAAATCCAAGTAAGTTTATGAACCTGGTTCTTGACCATTTATGAAGCTGGATGCTGTGATTGTTTGTTTGCTTGTTGAGGAAAGGGGTGCTTTCTGTTCCTCATGAAAAATGAGTTAATGTGAACAATTGTAATAAAAGGAGATTTATGGTCCTGTTCTCCTTACAATTTAATTTCTTTCTGAAACCCAAACAAAAAGCTAAATGCTCAAAAAATGCATAGCGTTTAAATCCTACATCATAATTTACACCCAAAAGGGAGAAACTGAAATATGCATTGATTTTCAGCTGATAAGCATCTCTGTTGAATGGAAGCTGAAAGATTTTTTTTTTTTCTCCTTGGTCTCCTACAAATAGTTGGTTTGCAGCAATTTTTAATTAAAAACAGTTCCCATAGTAAGAAAATGGAAGAAAAGAAGAAAAAAGATGTTGGGAAAAATAAAATCAGTAGAAGAGTCTTGCAATTTGTTTTCTGAGGCCATGTAGAGAGCCTAAAAAATAAGGAGTTTGGAAGTTCTCATTTTTAAAACTGCACTTTTGGTTTCATTTAACATTTTCAAAATAGCTTTCCTTACCACTACCAATGCCCCTCCTCCACCCCCACCAACCCCCTTCAAAAAAACTTGGAAAGTTCTCTGAACACTGAAAATCAGTCATATACCTCAGAGGACCAGAAACTTTTTTCTTCCTGAATTTCTAGGGGGAGGAGGGGATCAATCCTCCTAAGTTATCAAAAGCATTTTTCTCTTTTTCTACCTATCCAAAATACCTAATCTCATTTTAACTAGATTCCATCCAAACATCAATGATACTAAGCTATTCCATGAATAAACATGATGTTACGACATGAAACCCTGGGACCGCGTGTATAAAAAATGTAGCTGAAAGAAAGGGGGTGAGAAGCCCCTTCCCCTCCCACCCTCTCCCCATGGAGTTTGAGAGTCCTGCTGAGAAGGGGTGAGAAACTGCAGATTTAAATTTCAAGGTCTCTAAGCATTTTTAATGTTCATATTAAATCCTGTAAAACTAAACACTAGAATTCTAATAAAATCCTCGTGTGAACTGCTTCCGACTGTAATCACAGTTTTCTCTTTTGGAATGGGATGTGTAATACTGATAAAAGAAACAAATCCCAAAACATAAGGGGACTGGCACTCTTCTGGTGTTTTATGGTTTTTTATTAAAATTAGCATGGTGCCCAATGAAAAAAAATATATGATTTAAAAATAATCTTTCTGCAAATGAAGACATTTTTTAGTCATCTGAATGAGGAAACAAGTCCGAAAACTTATCTACAATAACAAAGATTTTTCTAACTCTACTTGATAAACTTTCTTCAATTCTATAACAATCCAACATCAGATAAATCCCTTCACTTGAAGTAATGTTCCTTATGATGTTTCTCAGAGGCAGGCAGCACCAATATTTGCATCCTACAGCACAGAACTCCGGAAGTAAAAAAAAATATTTATTGTTTTTATTTTTATTGAAGCTTTTTACAGTGCAAATTCTGAAGTCTTCAGAGCATATTTTTTATATCCTGACTGTACTCAGTGTGCAATGTTAAACTGTATAATTGTGCAGTTGTATTCTTCCAAACTACATTTGGCACAGCAAGACCATTCAAATATATGAATTTTGGAAGGCATCGGGTCAATTTATGGTAGCATACACAATGGAAGAAGTAACCCTTTTTTCTACTGTGGAATTACAGTGAAGAACAACAAAAGTGACCACAGATCAAAGTTTCTCTTGCTTTATTTTAAAGGAAAGGGAAGGGAGCCCCCATTTCCTTACCTAAATTCACTGAGTTCTGATGTTGCCAAGACATTTTATTCCACAGCCACAGCCAGCAGCATTCAAACTATATTTTTGTTTTTGTTGTTTGCTTTTAAATGCATTTGCACTCTTTTCAAATAATCTCTTACACTCTTGCTTTGCTTTGCCACAAAGATTAGATCTAGATGACCTCACCATAAAATCAATGTGGGGGGTGTAGGGAGAACACTTTAAGGAGATTGGGAAACAAATGCCCAGGGCAACTGTAGCTCCACAGGAGGTACCAGGCCCCTAAACAAAGCATCAGAATTTGGGTTGCTCAGGTTGTTAATCTACAGCTCACTCTCCACTTTTATCTAATAGATTGATGGACTGCTAGTCAGCAAATGTTAATTGAGTACCTACTTTGTCCAGGAACTGCTTGCTCTAAGTGCTAACTTTTAACAAGACTGATTGGTTCCAGGCCTTCAAGTTTTTTTTATTACAGATTATTCCAGTACCATTTGTGATGTTGAACTAAATACCATGAGCAAATAATCATTATGATGATAATCATAATGTCTGCACCCTTTACTCTGTTTCATAATATTTTCTTATACTAAATAAAACCAAATTAGAGAGGTATTGCAGCTAATTTGCAGATGAGAAAATCAAGACCCACACTCACTAGTTAATAAGTGACAGAAGCAAGTTAGAAATAGGCATAACTCCCAATTCAAAAAAAAAAAAAATGCTCTTTTAAACTAACACTACCCAGTATCTGAAAGACTTTTGATTTGATTTAATTGGAAGAAATGCCCATGAGAGGATGACCTGGGGGTCAGGAGAGGAGGTAAACATCATGGTTCTTCTATACTAATTTCTTTCCATTTAAAAAAGGAGGTTTCTAGGAAATCTCTACAAACTTTATTATAATTTCTCCATCACAAACTGATTTGCCATAATGTCTTTCTAGCCATGTCTGTGTTCCAAAGGAATGGAGAAAGTGTTACCCAGGTGGGTGGGGGTGGGTGGCATTAGTAGTTTAAAGAAATAATATTATGTACCACATAAGTGGGGACCAGGAGAAAGAGAGGGAAACAACCAAAGGGTTGTATACATTGGTCAAATTCTAAAAGTAAACATTCAACAATCTGTTTGATTTTTTTATATGTGAACCAATTGATAACTCTCGCTGGGTAGCATTGTATTTTACTGTAACCAATCGCTTTCCAGGGCTCGGAACAGCTTTATCATAAGTAATCACAGTAGGTAAAGCAACATCACAACTTTTTCATGAAAAGTAATTTTTTTCTGAGTACACATCATGATCAAAATTTAACATTTCATGTTCGCACTTAAACATCATAGGAGAGATGAGGATTCCTTTTTTCATATGAAATGAAAACAAATTTGGGGGGTTGGGTTCATGACACTGTTTATGGGATTAAAAGAGGTATCATGTCAATTATTTGGATAATCATTTTGAAAAAGAGCTAATTAGGGGGGGAATGTGCAGGGACTGGTTCTAGAACACGTTAGAAAGTGGGTTATCATGCTTTATTGTCACAGACAGATTTTTAGAATCTTTAAGATCTGTCATAACAAGCCTTCCTCTCTTGGTTCTGGAACTAGGGAACAGTTTCTACTCAGAGCAAACTCTTTCAAAGTCATAGTCCATAACCTAAAAGTTAGGAGTTCCTGAATTTTGCTGCTCTCAGGAAAAAAAAAAAAAAGTGCCCTTTTTGAAAAACAAGCTACTAATAGAGCACTTTTCAAATGTCTTGATGCCAACACAAAACAAACAGGAGAAAGCTTACTGCATTCTGCATGTTTTCTTGAGGGCCAGGCAGGGAAATCTTCAGAGAACCTCCAAGCTCAGAGCTGCCCAAAACTAAGGAAGGGCACAGGGTGCCTGGATTGCAGAGACAGCCCCATCCTCCTCTCTGCAGGATGGGAGCACACCCCTGGGCAAGGCCTCAAAAACTTTATAAGATGTAAGTTCCACACAGATTATTTTTAAATCCTGTTGATGTTCAAGAATTGAGTCACAGTGGCCTTTGGTCTTTTTGTTGTTGTTGTTCTCTCTTTTAATTAATATTAATTTTTAAAACTTTAAAAAAAATTGGACTACAATTTTAACACATGCCTGAACATTTTCTATACCCATAATTCTGAAAGCAGGCTATGCCAACCAATCACTTATGCAGGAATTCAAGATTCCAACACATAGTTGCAAAGATCTGAATAAAAGCTACAAACTGTAACACATACACACACACAAAGCAACACCCAAACAACACACACAAATATCATTTACTGCCAACAGCTCACCACCCTAACCAAAACAGAGTTTCCACTTCTATAATAGCTACTGGCTTCTAGAGAGAGCCACAGTAGCAGCAATTATATTTAACATCTATGATGCATATAAAAAATAGTAGTGATAAAGACAACCCAGCTTTTAGAAAAACACAAGTCCTTGTCCAGCAGTAGCCAATCAGAAAGCAGGTCACATCTTGTTGGTGGTATTAAATACATTAAATGTCGTGAATTCTCTATAGTTCCACTGACAATTTAGGCAAGTGTGTTTTATTTTATAATACAAACTTAATCGACTTCCTTCCCAGAGTTGAAAGTCAACCTTAAACCTAAAATTCCACCAAAGCTGTTCCCCAAATGCTTTTTGACATAAGTCCTCTGGGTGTTTGTACTCTGCAGACAAGACTCAATTTCCGGGGAGGTCTACTTCCTAAAGTGACTTTGGGGCACCTAAAACAAACTCCTTCTCAGAACACTTCAACACAAAGCCCCAACTTCCAGGCAGAAGGACAGTCCAGCAGCATGCCCTGCCAGCCCAGACAGCACAGAGGAAAAGTCAACTGACATTAAATATTTAAATTGCAGGAGGCCAGTCTGGAGTTGTGCATTTAGAAAGTTCTGAAAGTCCTAGGGACTCTGTTCCCAGTGTTGCTCGCTGCCTGGGAGGTTCAGTATCTCTCTCTCTCAGGCATAAGATCACAAATGTGCATAAACTGTAAGTGGCTTGAATGCTGAGCAGGCTCCTGTCCCAAGGTAGAGTGCTTAGGGGGCACACCAGCAGGGAGAGGAGGAAGTGTAGAATACTCTTGCCCCAAGCAACTGGTTTCTGAATATAACACGGAAATATACAAACATGTGTCCCTCCAGGGCTAGTTCTGAAAAGTATGCTTGGCCACTCTTTTACCCCCTTTTCTTGGATTTTGGTGACTTTGAAAAGCAAATGCAGGTCAAAAACAGACTTGGAATACACACACACACACACACACACACACACCACAGAAAGAGAGAGAGAGAAAGAGAGAGAGAGAGAATTTAAAAAAAAAAAAATGCCTTGGAATTATATCTCAAGAAACAGGACCATCTCAGAGCCAGCAAACACCAGAGTTCTGGGAAAGCAGCATTTCTGGAGACCCGGCATGGGGATCCGGTACTGGGTTGTGTATTTCAAGATTCTGGCAGAAACTGTCCCCTGCTCCAAGAGTTGGTATCCCTGCAAACCCAGCGATCAAACTAGTGTCTTCATCCTGGCGCTCCTTTCCACCTATGTGGGAGTAGCTGGTGGGACACTTCCCACAGAATTCGGCCAGCACCCCCAGGAAGAGCCCAGGCATAGTTTTAAGAAATAATAACAATCATCCTAACAGACACACAGGCAAGGTTGGAGTACTTACCTCCGTGCGAGACTGCAGCCTCTTGTTCATCTCATAGATTCGGTACTCTGGCTGCACCATGTATGGTGTATGTCTCCTATAAAATGGGCCGAAAGGAGAAGAATAGAAGGGGTCGTGTGGCGTGCTGGACATCTTGCCTACTTGTCGAAAATCAAGCTAAACAGAGTATCAGTAACGTCCATGCAGAGCACATGGGCTGTGTTCTCCCAGTACGAAGTAGACGCACGCACACGCTGCACACCGAGGCGGCAGGCAGGCTGAGCACACTGGCTGGGAAGTGCTGGGGGAGCCTCTAGAGCGAGAGGGAGCGGGCGCGGGAGGAGGGAGCGGGAGGGAGCACGGGAGAGGAGGAGAGGGAGAGCGCAGGAGCTCGGGAGGGAGGGAGGGAGGGAGGGAGGCTGGTAGGGAGGAAGGGAGGGAAAGAGGGAGGGAGAGAGGGAAAGAGAGAGAGGGAAAGGCAGGATCGCTGGAGGCACCCCAGCTTGTTTTTAAAGAAGCAGTTTGTGGAGAGGTCATTTCCTGTCCACACTGTAGACTAGTTCAAAAATATAATTCTCCTCTTGGTCTGACAAGAGGGCTAAGACTGGGGTTTAATTTTTTCCTCCAGCCAGGACCCTTCACAACCCGATGGCTAAAGCTTGTCAGCCCAGAGGTGGTTTAACCGCAGCAGGAGCCACGCGCCCCAAACAGCCACAGTTGAAATGTTGCAGAAATGCGATTCCTAACAAATACAGAAACAGGGCACTGTGGTCCCCCCCCCCCGCATTGGAGCTGGGGAGTCGCTCCCATGCGAAGAGCTCTCTGGGCTCCAACCTCCACACAGAGTTTGGACTCCACTTGGGGTCTTTGCAGGAGCCTGGACAGCCTTTGCATTCCTACTCCCCACCCCCATCCTTCCAAATCACCCTCTGCCCAGCCCCCTCCCTCTCTCCCAAGACTTCAATGGAGCTCTTTAAAGGTGGTGCCACGGGCCTGGATTTAGGTTACCTGAGCATTTGCAGGTAAAAAAAAAAAAAGAGAGAGAGAGAGAGAAAGAGAGAGAGATCATTCTGAAAGTGGAACATCTAAAATACATCCTTGGGGCAACGGTCTCTTTTTCCTAAGGAGGAAAAAAAAAATCCCAAAGCAGACCTCCCAATAAGATAGGAAAGGCAAAGTAGGAGAAAACGCCCACAAAAAATGACCATGGAAAATTCTGTTGAGCAGGAAATTGTAGATAATTGAGTGGATCATCCCCAAATAGCATGCCCAACTCTGATGGAGACAAGGTCTTTATTTTCCAAGATTGGTCAAGTCTATAAATCTTTTCCTGACTGTGGTATATGAAAACCCAACCAGCTCATGGGAGGGGGGGTGGGGTAAATCTCTATAGAGAATTAAGAGATCAATGAGATAATCAAATTCTGCTGGAACCAATGATAACCAGACATATGACACTTACACAAAGCCCAGCCACAGAAAATGTAAATGCATTGAGCTCACACCTTAGGTAGGTCACTGGTATTAAGGAAAGAAAGCCAAGGACCACCAAAAAGCATGAGGAATGCAAGACCTGAATGCAAATGCATGCAAATGAGACCTTTCTTCTTTTTAATAAGCAGATTAATTAACTTTCTGCCCCAATCATGGCTTGGGGTATCTCCAAGACACTAGCCAACAGGGGATAAGGGATTGCTAATGCAGCAATTTACACTCTGAAGAATACTCAGGCGCAAAAATGCCCCCAAATTGCTGTCTCAATCAGTCTTGTTCCATAATTGCATGAAGTGTTTGCAGAGTCCACCCCAAACTTCAGCAGCACAGCCCAACACAGTAATGCTGCTTGCCAAGAGGAGATTAAGAGAGGTTACTCTAAGGCTGCTTGGAACCTGTGCGAGGAGACCCCAAGGCAGGCCAGCATGCTTGGTGTCGGGTTTCATTACAAATCCAAAAGCTGGACCAAATTTGCTGCAAGGTTTGTCAAAACACACAACCTTCTAAAGACGGGATTTCAAACAAATTTGGCTTGATTTATGTTTTGGTATGGCGGCCACTGCAAACCCTAACGGTTCCTTGTGTTTAAATTCCCAAATTTAAAGACGTTCCAAGAGTTCAATGCCTGCCTGAGTTTGTGTTTACGTGGCCATTTCAGAGCAAGAATCAAAGTAACTCACTGGCAGGGCATGAATGGTAATCAACCCTGACCAGCTCAGAACTCCATTCCATGCAGGAACCCTTTCCTGAGCAGGCAAAGTTCGGCTCTTATTCATTCCTGCAATTATCTGAGTTACCATTAGAAATATCTCTTGCTGTACATACAAAGGACTCCAAATTCAGAACCACATGAAATTCTCTAAAGCTTCTGCCACATCTGTGACTTCTCTTCCCTGCTTCAAGAGTCTCCAAACTGGTCTCCCAGCTCTGATTCACAGCTGTCTTCCAACTCACCACCCACCATCCTCCTTGTAGTCAGGATGTTGATTGTAGAAAAGAAAAATGGATCATGCCCATGGTTTCCCCTTTCAGTGGCTTCTTGTTACCCATAGGGAAAGGTCTCTGAGCTCTTTAAGCTCAATATGCAGAGCTGGAGGTGCTGGCTCTCTTTCTCACCCACACCCTCACAACTGTATGTATGTAATGTGTGTATTCTTTTGTTAACTTGTTCTTTTATTTATTTACTTGCTATTTCTTATCCTCTGGAGGTTGCAGTCTCCTTTTATACACACGACCACATTTGCCCTGTCTTCCTTATTCAGTTGCAAACTCCTACTCCTCCTACCACCCAATTTAATGATATCCCATATGAACCTTTTTAAATTCAATATTTTTATTTCAGCTGACCTTCCATTCATAGTGAACAGAAGTATCACCCAGAGTACATTTCAACCCTGCTGCACTGTGAACTTGAGCAAGCCACTTGACCTCGGTCATCTTATCTGTTAAATGGGGACAATGGTAGTAACAGGTCCAGAGGATTTTTGCAAAGGATTAAGAACTACATCTGAATGTACCAGAACTCCCACATCTAAATGCTCAAGGAACATTATGATTTTTTAGGTACCTGGTATCTGCTTAGATGCTAAGGAGCCTTGGAAGGCCAACACAGATGGCAGAAAGGCAACTAATGAGGGAGAAACCTCCTAGAAGCAGTAGTTGACATTTGAGAACATGGATTCAAATTATAGTGCATGGCATGATGGAAATAAATGAAAGAAAGAGAGACAACTATTCCTCCCCCCCACCTTGGCTCAGCAGTACTTCTACATTTTTTAATTTGAAGATTTCCACATAAAAGTAACATAACAATTACTGTGATTTGTTAAGTATTCACCGTGTGCAGATACTGTGCTGACTGCTCTGCTCAAAAACTCTCAGTTAATCTCTCTAGGGACCTACAGGTTTGATTTCATAACGGTCTCCACCATAGATATAGAAACTGAGGCTTCCAGAGGCTAAGAAAGTTTTCCAGGTCAGTCAGTGGTTAAGTGTTAGGGGTGCCATCACATGTCTTGCCTGACTGCCTGGTCCCCATGTTTTGTTGCTCGGAGCAGAGGTCCGCCCTCATCCTGAAAGCTCTCTTCTTTGTCCCTGGTGATCAGAGTGGACCTAATTAAATGGAAGAAGAAGAAACAAGGCAAAGAAGCTCCCTTCCCTGGCTGTCAGACGTCCATCATCCCCCACTCTGACCCCTTCTCCTGAGGCCTTGCCAAGCCCCCACCCTCCTCAGGGTCAGAAATCTGCCCGTCCATATTCCTGGAACTCCTAAAGCTCTCAGCTAAGGCAGGACAGGAACAGACCCCACCGCCCAGAACACTTCTCTTCCCCACAAAGCCTCAGCCAAGCTCATTTGCCTGTTATTCTGCATATCGACATTGTCACTCATTGAGTAAGTTCCAAAAGGCCTGGCACATTGGAGTGCCCTAAAAGCCAGCTTGCCCTAAGTTCAGGACTCACCCAGCTACATTCATCTTAATTTCCTCCACAGTGGGTTTTTTTTTCCCTTTAGATACTTTAGTTCAGTTTAAGAAGTGAAGGAATTCATGCACATTTCTGATCTTCATCTTCTCTTGAAAAACCATGAGCTCTGGTGATCCCAGCTCCACTCTGGCTTCATGGCAAGATACAACTGGACCTGACACTTGGTGACCTGCAGCCAACAGAGTGCCCTGGTCTCACCACTCAAGCCCCTGATTTCCACTTGCATGGCTGGTCCTTCTAGGTATCCAAGTCATTGTCCTTTTCCTTAATCTATGCTACTGAACACTTTCCAACTCTTTCTACCAAGCTCTTTTTACTTAGTAGAAAGCTAGTTTTCTTGCTGTTCTTCAGGTCTCCATCTCTGCTCTTTGTCCCCTGTTTCTGCACCCTGTATTTTCCTTCTGCCTTTACTTTGAACAATCATTTGCATAATAGGTATATGCAAAGTGCAGCTGAGGTATAAGGGTGATAAAGATAAAGACAAGCAAGGCATGGTCTCTGATTTCGATTGGTTTACAGTTCTACAAAAATGTGCTTCACTTATTTAACAAGCATAAACTTAGTCCCTACTATGAACCTTAGCTGGGAATATAGCCCCAGGAGCAAAACCAAAGGAAACAGAATAATGCCCCAACAAGTGTCTTTAGAGTGGAGAGTCTGACTTAAATACTCCTTATGAGCATGAACTTTGGAGCCCCACCAACTTGGCTTGAATCTGGACTCCTGCATCTAAGGCACTTAACTTCTCTGTACCTCAGTTTTCTCATCTGCAAAACGGTGCTAATAACAATCCTGCGAGTCTTATGAGGAATATATAAACTAATGCATGTAAACTGATGATAAGATTCTGGCCTTTAGTACATGCTCATAATCATTTCTGTTTTTCAGTAGACAAAGTTATAGAAATTAATTAGCCTCAGACATTTACATAAAGTGACTCTGTGGGGCCTAGAGGATGTGCTGGGACAGGGAACAGACATGACGGTAGAGATGGGACAGAAAAGAGTCTAAGCCATAACAAGATATGCATCTTCGACTTGAATAAAGTAGTAACTTATAAAGAGCTAAGACTTCCTCTATGGAGGAAGGAGGGATACATTCAACTTGCTCAAATCAAGGAAGTCCTCATAGAGGACTTGGCATCTGCATTCATTCTTGAAGGATCAGCCAGAGACAAAGATAAAAGTTTGAGAAGGATTTTGCCAAGCAGGGGAAACACTATGGAAATGAACACGTTTGCCCTCAAACAGTCAAGAAATCTGGTGTGTTTGTCAGCTTTGTGTTCTTGTGACCAAAATACCTGACCAGAGCCACTTAGAGAAGGAAACTTTTGTTTTGACTCACAGTTTCAGAGATTCTGTCCAGGGTCAGCCAACTCCAGTGTTCTTGGCCTGAGCTGAGGCAGAACATCATGGTGGAAGGGCATGGTGGAGGAGCTCCACTCCGCTCATGGGGCCACAAGCAGGGAAAGAGCAAGAGAAGCCAGGATCAGAAAAAATATATAATCCCCACATGCCCCCACTGATGTACTTCCTCCAGCGAGGCCTCACCTGCCTAGAGTTACCACCCATTCAAATTATTAATCCATCAAATGTATTAATCCACTGATGAGGCTATAGCTCATAATGCAATCATTTCACCTTAGAACATTCTTGCATTGCCACATGAGCTTTTCCAGGGACACCTCAAATCCAAACCATAGCACTGAGAAAAATGAAGACAGTAGGTCGATTCCATATTGTTTTAAAGAATCTGAAGCTTATTGCATGGGCACTGTGGAGTCAGGAAATAAGGAAAGTGTTTTGTTCAAGCAAGAGGAGCTTCGGGAACCAGGAGGATGGACTAGTTTCACACAGACTGGAGAGCTGAGCTCATTTTGAGAAGTTGACTTCATCAGCCCACAGAATCCCCAGCCTACATCTGCCCAGAGACCTCTCGGAGCATATTAAACAGAGGCGCAAAAGCTCCTTCATTGCTCTTCCCTGTCTCCTAGAATTAAGAGGTTTGATGATTTTGTGGAACACTTGAAGGCTATATTCTCAATGGCACTGTTAGTCATTACTCAGGCATTTGAGATGCACAACTTGAGCTCATAGTTGAGCAGGGCTTTGCTGAGGACAGCAAAGAGCTGGGAACTCTGTCTCCACCCTGCAGTCTTAGAAGTGGCCTGGATTTCCCTTCTTGCAGTGTCACTTCACTCTGTGATGTCTACTTAACTAAAATAAACCTGATAAGTAATTGCAATGATGGAGGAAGGCAACCGCCATGAGAACAGCTCTCTTCTGGGAAACCAACAACAAAGCCTAACCCCAGAGCAGAGACCACTCAACATGCACTTAACCTTCAACAGGTGTTCCTGGAGGGTCGGTGATGTGTTCTGGGCCCTCCTCTCTCAGAGTCCGTGCCATCTGGTCCTCTCCTACCTTTCTAGCCACATCTACGCCTCTCTTCCCCCTAGTCCCCAACACTCACCATGATTGTTCTCCTATTTCATTCCTGGGACACCTCAAATTCATTCTTCTGGATTCTAGAACCCTTCATCTGCTCTTGGGCCCTGGCATGGCTAATTCTTCCTCAGCCTTCAGTTGTTCTTTTCAACTCAAGGAGCCCTCCATGAGTTATCCAAATAACCATCCACAGTCTATCACTGTCTGTTGTCAGATTCCCGGTTAGGGCTCTGCGTGGGCTGCCGTTTGTAGTTGGGATTGCATTTGCTACCTCTGGGCATATTGACTGTATCTATCTACTATGAACTCTAAACCACAAGTGCTGATGATATGTGGGTTTTACACACCAAAGCACACTTGGAATTTAACAGGAGACCTAGCACATGTGGGTGCTCTCTGCATTTTGGTAAGATAAAAGGGTGAAAACTTATCAGAATGAATTCCAGGAGCTGTCCTACCAAATTACATCCTAATTCCAGGCCAAGTTATCCAGGAACAGGGATGTGTGAAAGCTAGCATTCAATTACTCATTTATTTGTGCAGGATGCATTTGGGTACTTCCTACATGTTAGGTACTGGGACAATGAAAATGGGCAAATTTGATAATTGACAGATTTCCCCCCTAGCAGTCATTTCTCTAGAAGCCTCATTATCATCACGAATTGTTTAATACCCAAAAAGATCTCAGAACTGCTATTGAGACTTCTGTAATCTACTTCTGACCTGTGGAGGACCACATGGCCAAGTGTTAACTGGGTTGGGACACATCAGTGCAATTAGCTTTAGTTTTGTGATTTGTAAAATGTAGATAATTGTACTAATTTCATGGAGGAAGTCAGGAAGAATATTTTCTGCTCAATAGTAATATATACCTGTTACAAAGTATCAGGCACTAGTCTAAGTACTTTGTAAATATTAACTCATTTAATCCTTAGAACAGTCCTATGAGAAAAAGATGATTACTGTTCCCATTTTCTAGATGAGGAAACATACTTACAGAGAGACTGAGTAACTTGCCTGAGGTCACACAGGTAGTGGTAGGATAGAACCCAAACCAGGATAGTCCCGCTCCTCCCGGTTGATGCCCTCAACCAAATGTTCCACATCCTCTGTCTCCTCATCTGATTGTCAGCTGCTCAAGAAGCAAGCCTTTCCTAGTACATGGTTACATGATATGCAACATGCTTCTTTCCTGAAGGCAGAAAAATATAAATGAGAGAATAAAGACAGTGTATCATTCAAGAATCTTTTGCTTGGAAGTAAAATAACACTTATTTCCACTGCCTCAAACAGACCAAAAAAAAAAAAAAGTGAATGTATTGGCTTATGTAATTTTATGTAATTGGAAAAGTCAGAAGCGTCTGGAATCAGTTGCAGTAGGATTCAGGGTCCCAAATTCTGTCATTGTGTTTTGAACCCTGTGGCTGCTCCTGCAAGTCTTCCTCACCCATTGGCAGATTTTGCCCTTGTGGTCACAGTGGGCAGGGCTGGGATTACATTCTCCCAATTTAGCCCAGCTGAGAGAGAGGTTTCCTCTGCAAGAGTTCAAACAAAAATCCCAGTCTAGTGTCTCATTACTTGGTGTGGACAGAAATGCCCACATCTGAGCTAATCTCCGTGGCCAAGGGAGTCGCCAATACCAGGTCATATGCCCACTTTTGCAGCCCAGACCAGAGCTGGCTCTTGTCAATCCAGGGGTGTGATGAAATAGCCGGGTCCTGGTACCAGAAGGTGGGTGTAATGGGTTGATTGTGACCCCTCACAACACATGTTCAGGTCCTTATACTCAACACCATGAACTCCAGTTTATTTGTGAAGAAGGTCTTTGTGGATGTCAACCAATTAAGAGGAGGCCATGCTGGATGGGATGAGCCCCAAATCAATGAGTGATGTCCACACAAGGACAGACCCGGAGACAGGGAAGAGGAGGGCAGGAAGGGTTGGGATGCTGCAGCAGCCAAGGAAGAGCCGGGACTGCCAGGAACCACCAGAAGCTGGGAAGAGGCAAAGAAGAATTCCATCCGGGAGCCTTCATAGGAGCGTGGTCCAGCCTACACTTGGAGCTCGTAGGACTCTGAGGGAGCACGTTTCTGAGGCTACAAGTCACTTAATGCACACTACTTTGTACAATAGTCCTAGCAAACTAACTGAGAAGGGAAACGGATCCAGTGTGCCAAGGCCCTGCTATTTAGCCACAGAGAGGCTGATTTAGCTAAAGACCACAAGAATTGGAGGGAGTGAAAGGAGACTCTCTGCCTGTTGTCTTTTCCTGTTCTAATAAGAGTAATAATAATAACAATAAGAGCACCCTTTACTGGTGGCCTACTAATTGTCATGCAAATGTAAAGTCTGGTGCTTTACCTAGAATCATATCCTCAGAGGCTCCCAACACTCCTGCTGACTTAGAGCTCTTTTCCTGTGTGCCTGGAGAGCTGTTCTGCACCCAGCACTCTGCTCCTGGTTCTGCAGGTGAGACCCATGAGAGTGAGTTCTGTAAATCTTACCAATCTTTGTATGATGCCCTCCCCCCAAATCAATCTCTCTCTCTCTCTCCCTCCCTCTCTCTCTCTCTCTCTCTCTCACACACACACACACACATCACACACACATCACACCACTCAACTGGGATTGGACCAAATAAAGTGGGTGGCGAATATTTCACAAATGAGTAAATGGCAGCTCCTGTTAGCTACATCTACATCTCTGATTATTATAAATTTTGTTCTAACACACTGAGCAGGATCGCCGGTGACATCAGTCTCTCTCCTTGCATTCCCTTTACCAGACCTCACTGTTAGCCTCTACCCCCTCAATCTTCCCCAGACACCTGCCTTCTGCCTCCCTCTCCCTCCCTTCCAGCTCCCCAGAGAGCCTTTGGGATTGGCGGCTTACACCAGGATCCTACAGACTCCCTGCTGAGGAGCGACAGTGTGCTGCACACTGTCCCCAAACCTGCTGAAGACAGACTTCCATGGGATGGCGTAGCTGGGGCCTGGACAATTATTCCAGAACAAAGGAGCCCCCAAGCCCGCCTGTCCTCGGAGTTGACTTCTGTGTCCCTTTATTACTGGGACTGACATCTGAAGCATGTATGTGTTTTTCTTTCATAAAAGCCCTACCCTAATCCAAGATCAAACAATTTATTTTGGAAAATAACTGTAGATAATGGTACATTTTCCAGAACCGGCCAGGTTTCCACCTGTCATTCGCCATTGCCTTTGAAGAGCTTAATAGCTGAGGTAACAGAGAAACTACCATGTTCCCCAAACAGCAGTTACGCCGGTGAAGCCAGACTCAGACAGGCAGTCAGCATCGAGAGGTAAGTCGAGTCAGGCTGGATCAAGGAGGCCGATTTTGAGTGAGTCGGGCAAGTTGGAGGCTGTACCCAGAGGGATTGAATGTTAATGCCTTCAGAGCCCTTCCTCCACCCTCATCAAGAACCTGCCCCTGCTCCTACCTGTTGCCAAGGTAACCTGTCCCAGGAATTGCCCTCCCTACAGGGGAGTTAACTAATGTGTCCTGGGCTGCTCCATCCTGCCCTCCCCCTGCAGCCCTCCAGCCCACCTGTTTCCCACCTCTTGGCCATCCCACCTGAGCATCTCCTAGTCCAAGGCCTAGTCAAGTATGAAGGAAGGAGAAAGATAAGGGGAAGAGGGCAGGAGAACAAAGGAAGCCTGGGACATAGGAAAAGGGCAGACACCTTGCTTCCGGGGATACCAGGATTCCAGCTCTGGCCCACTTCTCCCTCCCAGGACAAGTCTATGTTACCCTAAATAAACCCTGCTTTATATGCTTGCCTCGTCGTGCTTCTCCAATGTTTAAACTTCAACATGTGGCGGACCAGAACCCATAACAAGCGATATCATCAGGACTGTGTGCAGGGATGCGTCCTTCACCCACTGCTCTGACCAAATGGTCATTAGATACTTCTCTACACATGGTGATGTGGAAGAGATGTGGAGGATTCCTGTTGTGAATTATACTCCAGAACTTCTTAAACTGTCTAGTTTATAAAGACAGACATGCAGGGAAATGTGTGGAATGGATATTAAGGGAGTGGAATAATCTTAGAGGGAACATACAGTTGGATCAAGTCAATTTTTTTGATACAGGATCATTGAACAAGAGCCTGCATCTAATGCAGCAACTGCTCAGTGACTTAGAAGGGGTCAAACTGTTTGGTTGGTTGGTTGGTTGGTTGGTTGAAACACAGGCCCAAAAGTGATCACAGTGAGCAAGTTGGAAATGCCAGGCCTACCTTGATTTAATGGAGAAGAAGAGATTCCAAGGCTTAAGGCAATGGAATGTTGGCGTGGATTCACCCCTTAACATCTACTCACCCCCCTGGAGGGACCGTAAAACATGCCTTTCCCCACAACTGAGAAATAACAAATGAGAGGAGCCCCAGCATCTTGGAAGAATCCTGTGATTCCTCTTCAATGGAGGGCAGACCTTACAGTGGGGACTGCAGTCTCTGATTGGGAACCCCAAATGACTCAGAAGTTACAAGATCCTGAGGTGGCAGGGACTAAGTGGCAGCAGTCAACCACCACGGCTGGGTGGGCATGGTGACAGCAGCAACAGAGTCAAAGAAGCCACCAGAGCACACGGACTCTCACAGACCCATGGTGTCGGCCAGCTGATCATCATGCTTCTAAAAGGGAAAAAGAAATAAAGTCTATTGAATTCTTACTTGATATGTTTAAAACAGAAAAGTTCTAGAGCGAGTGAACAAAAGTCTAACTTGAATCCTAAAAACAGTCATGCCTCCTCAGTAAGTTCAAGCAAAGGCCAGGTCCTCTGGAGGAAGGATGGGTCTCATACACTGCCAAAAATTTACCTTGTTCTTCTTTTTCCCAGCCTTCTCCACACAACCTTTCTTTCTCGTGTGTGTCTGTGTGTGTGTGTGTGTGTTTCTCTTTTTTATTTTTGTTTTTATGAGGGTACCAGTGCATTGGAAAAAAAGGAAATCATCAGAACTTTCAATTACTACCGGACACTGGCCCTGCGTTGGCAATGATTCCAGGAGACTGGAACTGTCACTGCGGTCCATCAGTTAGAGGAGAGGCCCAGAGATGGAACTTTAGCTCAGGTTCATCTCACAGTGGGTCTTGTGGCGACTGGGTATTTATTTTCCCAGTTCCCAAATCATAATTGGAATAGACATACTGAGCAGCTGGCAGAATCCCCATATTGGTTTTCTGACCCACAGAGTGAGGATTATTTTTTGGTGGGAAATGCCAAATGGAAGCCATTAGAGCTGCTTCTACCTAGAGAAACAGTGAACCAACACCAACCCACATTCCTGGAGAAATGGCAGAGATAGTGCCACTATCAAGGACTCAGAGATGCAGGGTCACAGGTCCTCACCCTACCCCATTGCACTGCCTCATTGAGTTTGCACAGAAGACAGATGAATCCTGGAGAGTGGTAGGATAATCATGAGCTCAACCAGGTGGTGACTTCTACTGAAGCCACTATACGGATGTGGTTTCATTGAGCAAATTAACATATCCCCTATACCTGGAAGTGCTTCCCCCCATATCAATAAAGATTACCAGAAGCAGTTTGCTTTCAGCTGGCAAGGCTAGCAACACACCCTTAGTGTCCTAACTTAAGGGTAAGTTAACTCTCCAGCTGCATGTCACAATTGAGTCTGTAGAGATGGTGAACACCTTTCTCTTTGAGAAGATATCACACTGGTTCATGATATGAATGACATTATGTTGATGGGGCTTATGCATAAGAAGTAGCAACTACTCTAGACTTATGGACTTATTGGTAACACACCGGCATATCAAAAAGGTGAAATAAATCTTACAAAATATTTGGAGAACTTTCCCTACTACATCAGTAAAATTTCCAGGGACCCAGGGTTGCAAAGCATGTTGAGCTGTCCCTTCTAAGGTGAAGGATAGTTGTTGTATCCAGCCTCTCCTAACACACACGCGTGCACACACACACACACACACACACACTGCCTCATATGCCTTTTGGGATTTGGGGGAGCAAGCAAGACATTCTTACTTTGGGGTATCACTCTAGCTCATGTATAGACTGACTCAAAAAAGATGCCAATTTTGAATGAAGCCCAGAAGAGAAGGTTCTGAAACACACCTTGGCTTCCATGCAAGAGGCTCTCCTGCTTGGCCATATGATCCAGCAGATCCAATAGTTATTGAAGTGGCAGTGGCAGACGGAAATAACGTTGAAGCCTTCGACTGTCCCTTACAGGTGAATCACAGCAGCACAGCCTGTCATCTGTGGATATACTTTGAATTTTGGAGCAAGCCCTGCCCTCCTTGAAGAAACAGTTCTTTGTAAAGACTGAACTCCGGACCACCAAGTTACCATGCAACCTGAGCTGAGTGTCACCCGACCCACCAAGCCCTAAGCGGAGGCACGTGCAGCAGCATTTTATCAGCAACAGAAGCTGCATGTATATGGTCAGGCCTAAGCAGACTCCAGAGGTACAAGTCAGTTACTTGAAAAATGGAAGGAATAAAAAACATTATGTTAAGTGAAACAGGACAGGAACAGAAAGTAAAACATCACATGTTGTCCCTGGTATGTGGAAGCTAAAAATAATTGATTTGAAAAAGCAAAAGAGATAGAATAGTAATCTATCTAGAAACTAGGAAGGATGGGGGTAGGGAGTAGAGGAGGCTGGATAACAGATACCTAAATAGACAGATGGGAGTAACAGGTCCCGTCTATGGCACAGGAGGGTGACTATAGTTTGCAATAACTTATTGTCTACTTATGAAGGACTAGAAGAGAGAAGCACATGCCTCCAAATGGAAGGAAGTGATAAGGAGATGGAAATATTAATTACCCAGATTTGGTCACTATATACTTAATGCATGGATTGAAATGCCAACTGGACCCCATAAGTAGGTACAATTATTATGTGTTAGTTGAAAAGAAAAAGGCTAAATGGAGAAGTGGTTCAAATGCCTGTGGTCCTCATTCCTACTGTGTTGCCTTCTTTCCTCCAGCTTTTACCTATGACCTCATAAGGAATCCCCTACAATCAGATGGCAGAGAAATTCAAGACTTGGGCCTGGTTTGCCAATGGTTCTGCTTGATACACAGGTACCACCCAATGTGGACAGGCTCGGGGCTGCAGGTCCTTTCTAGAGCATCCTTGAAGGACAATGGTGAAGGGAAGTCCTTCAGCACAATTTCCAGCAGCTCACCTGGGCTATTGCTCTGTGTGGAAGGAGAAATAATGAGATGTATGATTATACATCAATTCAAGAGCCTCTAGCCAATGTTGTGAGTGGGCAGTCAAGGATTTGGAAGAAACATGATTTAAAAGCTGGTGACAAGGAAATTTATAGAAGAGATTTGAGGATAGACCTTTCTGGGCAAAAACTATGAAAACATTTATGTTCCATGAGAATGATCACCAAAGGGTGAATGCTAGGAATCAGTGGACAGGATGACCATTCTCTAGATACCAGCCTCCTTCCCTACTCGGCCAACCTGCCATTGCCTAGTGGGCTCATGAGCAAAGCCATCACAGTGTCAGGGTTGGAGGTTATGCCTGAGCTGAGCAACATGGCCTTCCACTGGCCAAGGCCAACCTGGCTACAGCCACTGCTGAGAGCCCAACATGTCAGCAGCAGAAATCAACACTAGTCTTTGATATGGCACCAGTCCCTAGGGTAGCCAGCCAGTGATTGGTGGCAGGTTGATTACATTGGACCATTTCCATCATAGGAAGAGCAGAGTTTTGTTCTTATTGGAATAGACATTTACTCTGCATATGAATTTGACTTCCCTACATGCAGTGGTGCTGCCAAAATTATCATCCATGGACTCATAAGATGCCTCATCCATCATCACGGCATTCCACACATCATTTCCCCTGATCAAGCAACTCGCTTCCCAGCCAAAAGACTGTGCCAGTGGGCCCATGATCATGGAATTTGCTGTTCTTACCATGTTTCCCACTATCCTGAAGCAGATGGCTTGATAGAATGTGGGAATGGCCTTTTGAAGTCTCAGGTTCAGGACCACCCAGGTGGCAATATCTTGCAGGGGTAGGATAAGGTTCTCCAGAAGGCTACAAATGCCCTCAATCCACATTCAGTATATGCCATTGTATATCCCAAACCAGGATTCCTGGTCCAGGAACCACGGTGTAGAAATGAGCATGTCAGCACTTGCTATCACCCCTAATAACCCACTAGCAAAAATGTTTGCTTCCTAATCCTGCAAGCATATGTATGCTCTGCTGGCTTAGAGGTTTTAGTTCCAAAGGGAGGAGTTTCACCAGGAGATACAAAAAAGATTCTATTGAATTGGAAGTTAGACTGCCACCCAGCTACTTTGGGCTCTTCATGCCTTTGAATCAATCAACCCACAGAGAAAGGAGCTACTGTGCTGACCCTGACTACCAGGGCAAGCTGGGCCCCTGCTCCACAGTGGAGGTCAGGAAGAGTATGTCTGGAATGCAGGAGACTTTCAGGTGTCCCTTAGTGTGACATACCCTGTGACATAGCAACCCAATCCAGGCAGGATTTCTGATTACCCTAATACTTCAGGAATGAAGGTGTGGGTCACCTTACTATGTGAAGAATCATAACTGGTGAGGTGTTTGCTGAACACAAGGGGAACACAGCACAGGTAGCCGGAAAAGGTCATTATAAATACTAGCTACAACCATGCAACTAGTTATAAAGACAAAGACTGTCATTATCCTGGGTATCTTCTCCTTTTTTTTTTTTTGCTATGATTAAGTGTGCATGTGTGCATTAAGCAAATATATTTTCCCCTCTCTGATCTCCCTCTCACATAATGCAATATGCATTGGCTTTACATCGTGTTACATAAGTTTTTTTAACTTTACATCACAGTATTTAAGTTACCAGGAAAAGAGTGAATTTAAGTTACCAAGGAAAAGAGTAAATACCACCCAAGAACTTTACTTTCACTTCTGAGGAAAGAATTAATGCATTTCTAATTACACAAAGAATAGTTGTGTAATGTTTGGCAGAATGTTGACCTCACTATTGTCTTTATTTGACGATTAAGTGTGGTTTAAAGAGATGTATACAGAGGCCAAGGTGACAAGGGATGGACTGTGATGATTAGTTTAATGTGTCCACTTGACTGGACCATGGTGTGCCCAGACATTCACTCAAATATTATTCTGTGTGTGACTGTGAAGGTGTTTCTGGTTAAGAGTCACATCTGAACTGGTAGTCTGAGTAAAGCAGATTGCCCTCTCTACACCTGTTAGTTGAAGGTCTAAATAAAACAAATTGCTAACCCTCATTCCAGTAAGGGAGGATTTTTGGTTTATTTTTGGTTTATTTATTTATTTATTTTTGCCTTTGATCTCAAAGTAAATATCAGTTTTTCCTGGATCTTAACCCTTCAGGCCTTTTACTAGAATTGAAGCACCGGCCCTTCTGTCTGCAGGCCTTTGGTCTCAGATTGGAACTTGGTAATTGTATTAGCATTCTCCAGGGAACAAGGAACCAGGAGGAAATGGCAGGAGGGGAGTGAAAGGAAGACAGAGAGATTATAGGGATTAGCTTTTGTGATTACAGAGGCCAAGAAGTCCCAGCATCTGCTGTCTGCAAACTGAAGATCCAGAAAACCTGTGGTATAATTCATTAATTCAGTCTGAATCCAAGGGCCTGAGAACTAGGAATGCAAACAGTGTAGTTTCCATTATGACTGGGTCCCAACATCTGAGAATCAGGGATGGGAGGTGGGAGGGGTGCTGGTTTAAGCTCAGAGTCCAACAACCCAAGAATCAAGAGCTCTGATGTTCAAGGCAGGACAAGATAGATATTCTAGCTCAAAAAGAGCAAATTCACTCTCCTCTGCCTTTTTGTTCTGTTCAGGTCCTCAACAGATGGTGCCCACTCACTTTGGTGAGAGTGGACTTCCTTCACTCAGCCTCCTGATTCAAATGCTAATATCTTCTGGAAATACCCTCACAGGCACCCTAGAAATATTTTTTTTTTTACAAGCAATCTAGGCATCTCTTAGCCCAGTCAAGATGACATAAAATCACCCAGTTAACCATCACATAGACTCATCTTGCAGATCTTGGTACTTATCAGCCTCCATAATCACTTGAGCCAATACCTGTGATAATAAATCTCTCTCTCTCTCATACACACACACACACACACACACACACACACACACAGACATACACACATAATACAACAATATATCTAGTAGGACAGATATACAAATAATTTCAATATAATAAGGGATAGAATAAAAGCAAATAAGTAGAATGAAGAAAGAAATAATTCAATTGTCTCAGGAGGTCATAGAAGACCTGAAATAAATGAGTTACAACTGAGCAGTGCATTGATGAATGAGTAGAAGTTTAAAAGACTGATAAACGTTGGCTTCTGAGAAAATGGAATCTGAAAAATTACAGAAAAATAAATCATCCATAGGTGATCAGGAATTCCAAATTTCCAAATTCCAAATTTTTGAGAAATGACCAAGGCATTAAAAAGTGAAAGAGACAGAAGAGACAGAATATCTACACACAGTTTCTGACATGAAATAACAGAGATAGTATGACAATAATATCGTTTAAAATCATATAGCATTTTTGTTTTCTTTGATCGAAACATATTTTAGATCTTTTATTGGTGATAGATAATGTAATGATTCAAGCCATAAGCCGGCGATAATTATTGAGAATGACACAAGATAAAGGCCCTCAAGGAGCTTACGGGATGGTCTTGCACCCATCGTGTGGCTCACGGTGAGAAAGGCTGCATCTTCAGGGTCAGAGGTGAGGGTCTGGGGAGCACAGAGGGATTTACCTGGATCCCCGGGAGCCAGGAGCTCTTCTCTTCACAGCGAGTGTGACTCCACGGGTCAGTCATGTTGAAATCATCACAAGTGTTCTTTTATTGACTAACTTCTTTTACCGAAATATCAACTCCCTCCCTGAGAGAGCAACACCAACACTAGGAAAAGTTGCAAAAAGGAACAAAGTGAGAAATCACTTCAAAAATGCAGGCAGTAAAATAGAAAAACCTCCCAGATAGATCTGTGTTATATGTTATGCCTATTATATTTACATCGTATTACAGCAGCATTCTCTAGTTTTTGAGTTGTGTAACAGTATTCCAATTGTGATTAGAACAATTGTAGAACATTTCAAAAACTAAAAATATTAAGTGACAATAGGGATATGATTAAAAAAACAATAATTCTACCCAGGAAAATAATTACTAACATTTTGGCACATTTCTGGGAATTGTTTATGTATACATATATTATTTTAAACTAGGATTGTGTTAAGATTATAAAGTTTTATATCTGCTCCACTTAACATTATAACTCTGTATCTGACCATTTTCTTATATCATTGATCTTTGAAAACATAATTTTAAATAATCACATGATATCAAAGTTTAAGGGGTATCATGATTGAATTAACTATAATCGGAGTTTGAAAAAATTTTCAATTTTTCCCTCTTTTGAATAACACTGTGACAAACATTCTTTGCAAATCTTCAGCCTCACTTCTTACGCTTTCCTTTAGATTCACCTTAGTCCAGGTCCTACGAGAAACAGAGACCAAGACGGGATTAGAAATGCAAGAGATTGATTAGATGAAGAACCTGAGGGAAAATGGAAGTGGGTAGAGAGAGAGGCTGAAAGACCTGTCAGATCATGACCTGCAAAGCAGAGAGAAGGGTGGAAGGCTGGGCAGAAGTCTCGCTCAGAGGCGAGGTTCTGAGAAAATTCTAGGAGTCCACTTGGGAGTGCTCATGCCAAAGCTGCCCGTCAGTGGAGTCTTGCAACTCTTAGCGGGAGTATCCTGCCTAAGTACCCTGCTGTCTTCAGCCACGGACAGGGGACAGGAGCAGCCCATGGGAACATGGCTGGAGCACTGAAGCAATGGTGGATTTCAGAGGGCACAGCAAGGACTGTCCGCCAACTGTGCTCCCAGCAATCAGAGAGCCCAAAGGCATGCCTTCCTGGCCCCTATGGAAGCGGTCCTAAGAATGGGATTCCAAGTTCTGAAGGCTAGGAGCAATGTTAAGACTTTTAATAACATTAAAAATCTCTTTCCTATTTTATAAACATCTAAACAACTCTGAGTACAATTTTTTAAAAATTTAACTTAGGTATTGTTTTCTTTGATCAGTGCATCATAGTCATACATAACCGTTGCATTCATTTTGACAAAACCATACAGGCATGGAATTTTATTTACTCCATTTCAGTCCCCATTACTCACCCCCTTTTCCCTGCTGACCTCCCTTCCCTATTTTCCTTCCTTTACTCTACTGGTCCTTTTTTCACTTGTTTTTTTTTTTAATTTTTTATATTTAATTGGTGCTTTATAGATGCACATAAAGGTGGAATTCACTGAGGTATACTTATCCATGCACAGAGAATGGTTTTGTTAAATGCATCCCTCATTTCCTTCACTTTCCCATTTGTCCTCCCTCCCTCTCAATCTCCTTCTTCTACTCTACTTATCTTCCCCTATATCTTTATAATATCTGATCTCCCCCTTTCCTCCTCATTTTTCTCTATCTTCCACATGTGACAGAAAACATTCAACCCCTGAATCTGTGAGTCTGGCTTATTTCACTTAGCATGATATTTTCCAGTTCCATCTATTTACTGGCAAATGGCATAATTTCATTCTTCTTTATGGCTGAGTAAAAAAAAAAAATCCACTCTGTATATATAACACATTTTCTTTATCCATTCATCTATGGAGGGGAATCTGGGTTAGTTCCATAATTGGCTATTGTGAATTGTGCTGCTATAAATATTGATAGGGCTGATTATCACTATAGTATGCTGCTTTTAGTTCTTTGGAATAAATATCAAGGAGTAGGAGTGCTTGTTCACTATGGTGGTTCCATTCCCAGGTTTTTGAAGGATCTGGGTATGATTTTTTAAAAATCTAGATTAAAAAAATCTTATAACCTGTCAACTGACTTCCAGAAGAAATCTGATTGGTGTGTTTTAGTGCAACACTGATAAACACAAATGAAAAAAAAAAAATTTCTGTTCCTATGATGAGCTTGTCTTTATTAAAAATTAGCCCTTGCTCTTACTTTTCCATTTTTGTTTATGAAAGGGATTTTTTTCAGTAACCCAAATTTAAGTTTAAGTAACCCAAGTTTTTTTTCAGTAACCTGGTGCTTGATTAAAGACTGTTAAATTCACAAGTCACTTGAACAGTTCTGCATCATAGTTCCATTCTGCAGAATCGCCTACGTCACAGTGTCTCTAACACTGGGACCTCCTTTTCCTTCTCAGAGACCTCCTCCATGGTTGGGTTCTTGATGTCATTGTGAAAATCTTTGTAGTCATCTCCTGATTTTTCTGTCCATTTCTAGGCATCCTACTTTATCATCTCTTTTATAATCCACTTCTTACTAAAGCTCAAATCTGACCTGCTTCATCTCTACTCAGAAATTAAGTCAACAACATGGAATCCCTACAAGACAGCACTAACCCAGAAGTTGCTAATTAGTGGATGAATTGGTTTCCTGGGGCTGCCATGATAAAGTACCACAGACGGAATTGCTTACAATCAACAAAATTCCATTATGTCACAGTTCTGGAGACCAGAAATTCAAAATCGAGGTGCTGACAGGATGGGTTCTTCTTGAGGGCTGTGAGGAAAAGTGAGCCCCGTGCCTCTCTTCTGTTCATGGTTGGAAGCCCCAGATGTTCCTCTGGCTTTTGCTCTCTGTCATCACATGACGCTTTTTGCTCTCTGTCATCACATGACGCTCCCCCCCTGTGTCTCTGTCTTCACGTGGTGTTTTCTTATTGGATTAGGAGCCCACCACACTCCAGCATAGTCTCATCTTAATTTAATTAATTGCATATGCAATGACCCGATTTCCTAGTGAAGTCGTTCTGAGGTATTGTGGCTTAGTACGTCAACATGTCCTTTTACAGGGAAACAATTTAACCTATGATATTGGGATATTATATAAAATGCCCCTAGTAGTAAAATATGAGGGACAATAGCATAGGTTTTAAGTAAAGCTAAATGCATTCAATTTAAAGGATTGAACTTTATTCAAAGAATATGCTTTTATCCTTTTAGCATTGAAACGTTCTTTGCTTTAGGAACAAAGATACAGTAACAATGACAGGAAATAATAGTGCACCTCAACATTGCACTTAAGATAAATAAATTCCATTTTTTTTACTATATAATATGCCTTTGTTAGGAAAACAAATGGAATAAGTACCTACAAAAATGTGTTTTAAAATTATATCTGAACATTAAATATTCCCAAATAGGGGCTTTAAAGGATTAGGTAAAGACAAAGTAAATAGCATTATTTTATTATTTATTAATGACATAATTTTGGAATAATTTTACTAAAATTATTATTGATAAGTATTTGGCAGTGTCAATGGATTTGACTGTGCTTTACTATTTCCAGAAATCATAGTTTAACACACAGATAAGGCAATTTAAATATCAGGTTCAACATTCAATTTATCTCAATACTTGATTATCATAGTTGTCAGGACCTTGGAAAAGCACAGGATCATGCAATATGTAAAGAAGAGGTTTATGGTTATTGATGGTAGGTATATAAAATTATATTTAAAATAGCCTTCTTGACAATGTAAGGTTTGAGTTTGGCAGATCAGCAGTTTTATTATTTTTAAACCTGATATAGTCTTCTTGATTTATCAATTTAAGGGAAGACCTCAGTATAAATTCACTGAAATATTAGTAACACTAAACTTTCTCTTCTTAAAAAAATAAAATCAGAAAATTGTCACTAGGTCAATACCGTAGGAACTACGGTTACAGGAAGGAACCACTGAAGGATCTAAACCTGGTCGGCAAAGATGGGAACAGGCTCTGGGCGTAAGGTCGGCATTTTCTCCCATCATGGAATTTTCAGTCACTGAAGAAGAACAATCACCTTCCAGTGGACCTGGGAAACACAATCTTAACCAAGTGATCAAAGTTTACAGCACCAGTAACAGAACCCACTGACGGGAGGAGCCCCCTGAGCCGATACACTGAGAAGGACACATCCCCTCCGGGACGTTCTTGCCAAAAGATTCTCGACCACTTCAACCATCAGACACTTCAGCCAAGTCCACAGTGAAAGTCATTGTACAAAACAACTGGTCCCTACTCTTCAAAGATGGAAAACAAGCACCGATAAACTATCACTGTTTGAAAGCGGCTAAGAAAACAGAGCAACTAAATGAACGGGGGATCCTGAATTGGATCCAAGACCAGAAGAAGAATGTTCGTAGAAAAACTGGTGAAATTCAAATTAGATCTGTAGGTTAGTCAATGGCAGTAATTATCAGGGGTCATTTCTTGGTTTAGATCATTGTGGCGTGATTATGTAACATGTTAATATTAGTTGAAGCTGGGTGAAGGGTATTTGGGAACTTGGTACTATTTGTGTAACTTTTCTGTAAGATTTCTTTTTTTAATTATGTGTACTAGTAGAAGTTGTAACATTTTCTTCCTGTTCTTGGTGGATCCTTTTGCCCAGTGCATATTAGAGATCCTTCCCTAAAATTCCCTAAACTGGGACTTCTGTGCTTCTTCATTTTTGTGCTTTAGTTAAGATATTCCCATCATTAGAAATTTACTCCCCAATTTCTTGCAAGCCTACTATGTATAGAAAGGGAAGTAATAAAGAATAAGATGTCTGTGGTTGTCCAACTGAGCACTATCATCACCAATCTCTCTCTCTCATTTTTGGTTGCTGAACATTCTTCTAAAATGACCCTCAGCTGGATGAACATTTTAAAACTATCTTGCCAACAGTTCAAATAACAAAGAGGGATACTATATCCTTGCATTCCTTTTACATTGAAAAGAAACAAATTCCAAGATGTCAGATAATTGGATGCAAGTGTGTCTGCTGCAGACCAAAGGAATGTTGTTCTATCCCTTCCCTTTCCCTATAGTCCTAAAGTTAGTGGACACTAACATGTCTGTCTTCAGTGAGTTCATTGTTTCTTTCAAGCTGCCCTGCTCGTCTCAGCATTAGGGCTGAAGAGAGGAGAAGGTGGAGTCAGCGGGGAAGACGGGGCTCAAGACATTCTCAATCAAGGGTGTTCTCTACAAATAGGCTCTTGCAAAAGTTAATTTCATCTGTCAACTTGCCTGGGCCACAGGGTGCCCAGATAGTTGGTCAAATATTGTTCTGGTTGTTTTGTTTTTGTTGTTCTTGTTTGAGGGCACCTTTGAGTAACATGAAGATATAAATCTGAGGATTTTGAGTAAAGCAGATTGCTCTTGGCTATAATTTAGATCTGAAATGTCCCCCCAAAGTCTATGTGCTAGTCTTGGTCCCCAGTCTGTGATGGTATTGGGAGGTGGTGGAACTTTTAAAAGTTGGGGACTAGTGGTAAGAAGTATCCTTGAAGGGGATATTGGACATTAGACCTTCTTCTTCCTCTCTTCTGTGCATCCTGGCCATGGGATAAAGGATTTTGCTAAGCCTCATGCTTCCTGTCATGATGCCCTGCTTCACAATAGCTTCAGAAGCAACAGGCCAACCAACCATGGGCTGAAAGCTCTAAAACTGTGAGCCAAAATAAACCTTTCTTCTTCATAAGTTGATTATCTCAGGTATCTTGTTACATAATAGAAAGCCAACTAATATATCCTCTCTAATATGAATGGGCTTCATCCAGTCAGTTGAAAGCCTGAATAGAACAAAAGATTGCCCTTCTTCCAAGAAATAATATTTTCCCACAGACCACCTTTAGACAGTCTGTGAGATCTGACAGCATTCCAACTGGACTAGTGGCTCTCCTTGGGTATTCAGACTGAAATATTAGTAAAACTAAACTAACCACCCTGCAGATTGAATTTCTCAGCCTCCATAATTGTATGAGTTGATTCCTTTTCACACATATATGTGTTCTCTCCACCCCCCCCTCTCTCTGGAAAGGTTTCATCCGGTTGTGCTCTTTGTTATGATATAAGTGTATTCTGTGGTCCTCTGCCTCCTGCTCCCATGGTCATATGTAGGAGACATAAGAGGGCAGCATAATTGGGGTGTTTTCAAGTCTGATTATAATTCCTCACAATACTAGTGAACACTATTGATTAACTTTGAAGCTTCTACTTGAAAATGTAAAATACATTTCAGTATGCAAGGAAATGGCTGAAATATCCACTAACATACTCTCAATACAAACTCCTCTCAGTATATCAGAAATACTTAGGATACATGCACACTTATCTTCAAAGTTTGGTAGAAATGCCACTAATGATGTTTGACAGCAAAATACTCATTTTTCAGTTGCTTAGCTTGTAAAGAAAACCTGTGATGGTCATTTACTTCTCCACTTCAGGTGAGGGAAGATTGCCACCTCTCAGTGATTGAATGATGCTGACTTTGCCTTTGGAGTATTTATTATAACAGCATCTATCCTAAAACAAGTTAAAAACTTCAACAGTCCTTCAACTCACCAACTAAATGACTGAAATGTCGTCTTCGAATTCCAGAATACATCAAGCTTCAGTAGCCAGGCTGGTCAGTGACCAGATCATAGGTCACAGCCCCTTCAGAGGAAGGCATTCTCCTGAGCGTAAAATGCTGAAGACATCTCTATTACTGTGGAGGTCTTCATACCAACTCCCTAGTTTTGAGTCCTGCTACATTAAAGTCTACAAAATAATCCCAATTGTTTTGCTGTATTATGAATTTCAATGCATTGATTTCCCTAGTTTTAAAAATGTTTGTTATCCACTAGAATCTGATGTGACCACACATTTTTCTTTCCAATGTGTTTTCCATAAGGGGATGTGGTCATACATTTTTGCTGTTTATAGGATGCAAGGTGATGCTGAAATTAAGCCATTACTTGAGATCCAGGTTGAGGTGTTTGGAAGGGAGGTGGCAAAAGTGGTCTGGGGGTTCCTGCTTTGGAAGGTAGGTAGAGCCTCAGTGGGGAGGGAACAGCTCTGTAGAGAGGTGTGGTTATCATGTGGTCAACAGGAAGTGACCTTCCCACACCCGTATGGGGAGTATGGAATTAGACAATGAAAATGAACACACAAAATAAAACTGGTCATTTGAGCATATGCAATAAGAGAGTCCACCAATCAGAAAGGGAGCATTAAATGCAGAATGGACAATTCCCATTGGTCAGTGTTTGGTAGGCGCTGGCGAAGAGTCAACCCTGCATCTGTCAGTTTAGGCTTACAACAGCTTTAGGAAGGGGCCACTCTTATTCCAATGGCCCTGTTTTAGAGATGAGGGTGGTGAGACTCAGATTAAGTCACCCGCCGAAGGCCTCAGAATTTGCAAAGGGCCGGTTCCAATTAGAGCTCTATTGTGTTATACCAACACCTTGGCTCTTCAGCAGCAGTCCTCACTTGCAATGAAGACAACCATGAAGGCAAACTCTTGTGTGCCCTTTCAGCATTGCCGGTGGAGAGAACCCCCAAATTCACACTCACCTGGTAGCCATCTCAACTATGAAAACGGACCCTGAAACCATGAAACATTTTCAACTTTCTCGACTTGTCCCCTTCTTATTTCCCCTCTGCTCACCAAACATGTGGCTGGCAAAGATTTGAATTCCAATTTTATTTAATCAGGAGAAAAATGTCCCCGAGCATGCAGCCTGCCTATAACCTGGTCCAGGTGGGTATCTTCTGAGGTGGCTTAGAGGTCAGCCTCTCTCATTCCCTTGGGGCCACTGTTAAAATATCCACTTCTCCAACTTTTGGGGCTATGGACCAGACTTCTGGAGAATTCCCCAGACTCCCTGCCATTCTGGGAGGGTTGTGTGGCCATCCGCTGGTCAGACAATGGGACATCTCTCTTTTTCAAAATTCTTTGCTTGCTATTGGAAACAGTCTCAGAAATTTATCTATAAAAATCCAATAGGTTTCTCCTTTTTAAAAATTAGATAAAGTTCTTGCCCTCTTTCCTTAGGCAGAAACAGTCTGTTTTCCTTCTGGACATTTTCCCCTCCTGAAGCAGGTAATGGCTTTCTTTGTCCTGGGGCTTTCTTTGTTCTGGGGACTTGCAGTGTGACTGCCCTGTCTCCTCTTGCCTCCCTCTAGTGGCAGTTTCAGGGATGATAGGCACACAAATGTGAATTAAAAATTCTGCCACTTGGTGCTGATGTTAAAAATCCTCCAACATTTCCCATTAGTTGGGGCGGGGGCGGGGGGAAACCCAACCACTTACCAGGTTCAGTGAGGCCACCCATTATCTGGATGTTTCTTGCCTCTCTCCACTTCCATCTCTTTGCTCCTCACAATACTTACCATCTTTGTATTTCTTTTTACTCTCTGGAGTTATTGTCCCCAGGACTCTTTAGCCTTAGCTTCTGTTCACCATTTAAGACTCAGCTTAAATATCATCTCTTGAGAGAAGGCTGACCTGATCTCCCAGTAATCTTTCAACATTGCATTGCAATGTTTTGTTAGTTCCTCATGGTACTCATCACTACCTGACATTTGCTGTTTTGTAATTTTTTAAAAAAAGATAGGGTCTTGCTGGCCCAGGCTGGCCTCAAACTCCTTGGCTCAAGTAATCCTCCTGCCTCAGCCTCCAGAGTAGCTGGGCCTGTAGGTGTAACACCTGGCTTCCCCCCCACACACACACACAATTTAAGCAGGAGCTCCATGAAAGAGCATTACTTGTTCTTCTGCTCTATATTCCCAGTGCTTAAACCAATGCCTGGTGCACAGTAGGAAGGGCTCAAAACCAGGTATTTAATAATGAATCAATTCTGGCATTCTCCTACTGAGCTTCCAGGGCAGATAGAATTGATCAACTGTCATGCTCTTTCCAGAGAATCTACAGTTCTGAGAAGACTGTTGGTTGGAGATCCTGAACTCGCCTGATATAAAAATAAATTCCAGGCAGAGTCCAGAGCTACATGTAAAGGAAGACAGAGATGATATTTAAAGGAGAATATTCCTATCCTGTAATGGAGAAAAATTTTAATGAAGATATATTCCAAAGTTAAGCATAAGACTCAGAAGCCAAAACAGAAAGAACCGACAAACGTGGCAATGAAAATGTTAACTGTACAACACAATAAACCAGGCCAAGAGATGACTAAAACATTGGTGAAAATGTTTGCAAAAGAAGTGGTCAAGGATTAATAACCCTAATTTTTAAAATTTTGTGAATCAATAAGAAAAAGAAAGCAATCCAATAGAAAATAAGCACAAGATATAAACAAACAATTTGCACAGCACAGATGGCCATTGAGAATATAGAAAGCAATTCAACCTCACTTATAATCAAGAAAATGAAAATCGACAAAGAATTGTTTTTCTACTGGATTAATAACAAAAAAGATTGAAGGCTGTCAGAGAAGTAGAGATGTGGCTGCTGCTATTGCTGGGAAAGAATATTCAAGAGTCCTGCTCTTTTAAAATGCAATTTTTCAATATTTAAAAAAAATGTTACCTGGGAACTGGTAACCTGGCTCAGTGGTAAAGCCCTTGTCTGGCATGTGCAAGGCTCGGGATTCAACACCCACAACACAGAGACACACATGAGAAATTATAGTGCATATGTTCAATGATTTCCTAGTTAGGTATTTTAAATAATTGACCTTTTTTTTTTAATACAAGTGAAATTAAGTACTTTTCATGTTATTTGCTCACCTGAGTGTTTTTTCGTTCTGAACTTGCTGATTTATGTTCTTTGCTGTTTTTTCTACTGTTAGAGTGTTAGATAAATAAGACTTTGAGGGAAATACAGAGGACACCAAAATGCTCTTTGCACAAGGGCTATTGGATTCCTTTACCATTTTAATTCCAATAGCAGAGCTGGGGGTGGGGGTGGGCAGCAATAAAGTGGCCATCATTTCTTAGCAGTAGCCCCATCTCCAAGAATCTGTAATCCCCCCTAAATTGTTAAAAGGATGAAATAATTTTAGTTTTTAAAAATGTGACGTGTCTTGCATTTTTAATTCAATTAGCGAACATTTATTGACTACCAGGTTCTGTTTCATCCAGCCTTCCTGGACTCGTGCCTCCTCTTAACTTATAAAATATGTACAACCCCTTAAGAAGCAGGGAAGAGGATTCACGGCCCGACACCAACTTCTAGAGCAAAGATGCCCAGGTTCTCCTTCTGAGCCTGGAGAATTCCTCTATTAAGATTTAAAAGGCAGAATCTCAAAACTTAAAAATTCTTCATATATTAGGTTTAAAAATCAAAAGTTAACAAAACTCTATATTTACTATAACTTCTTGACCACACTTGCTAAAATATGATCTGTGCTAAAATATCTATGCACATGTGTGTGTGTGTGTGTGTGTGTGTGTGTTTATATATAAATAAATTTAGGTAGGAAAAATTCTGGAAGAATACATTCTTATGAAAATAACTTCCAAGTTATTGTCATTTCTTCTTTCCTTTTTATTTTCTGAATTTTCTGCTACTAACATTTTCTACTCCAACTAACTCAGAAAAGAAACAAATTCCTTGCATAATAGTTAAAATTGTGTTCTGTAACCACATATCCCAATTTCCTTCTGGTCTCATTTCTGTTGCTTCCTTCTGTTGTGAATTACAGTCACTCCTAGAAAGTGACTTACCTACTCCAAGCCTTAATTTTTTCCCCTGAACAGAGGGAAGTCGGGTAATGAGTACTCTGACAGGCTCTGGGTTTGTGTTGAATGAGATGGAGTAAAAAGCCCTTAGCACCTAGCTTCACACTTAGCAAATACTTTTGATGCTAGTTCATTTCCCTTTTCTTCTCTTCTTATATGGACAAATGGCTAAAGGCAATTAAGCATTAGGGAGTCTATAAAAACCATAACTGTACACCCAGGTGCTGCCAGGAGAGTCCCAGTTTCAAACCTCTCTTCCTATTACCCACTAGTAGGTAAGCTGATATTGATTCAGGATTCATGATTTTCAGCAGGCTCCTGTTCCTTTTGTCACTTTGTTGTAAGAATCTAGCATTTTGAGCACTTGCTGCATGTTATCCAATCTTGCAGAATGAGAAGAAAACACCCTGAGAATCTGCAGAGTCATCTGCAGCTTCAGGCTTCACTCAGCCCAAGTCTCCTGCACCCTGAGCTGGATGCCATCCGCCTTCCTGCACCCTGGGCAGGAAGCCATGGCTACACGGACCAGCAGAAGAGCTTCTCTGTGAACATGTGATTTTCAACCCCTTAAATTAAATACAAAAAATAAATAAATAAGAGAAAATCTGAATCTATTTTATAAAGTGAATATAATATTGGTGCCAAAAGTTGACCAAATTGCACTGCAATAAAGAAGTCCACTCATACTATTCACACTGATATTCATGTGAAAATCTTTAACCAACTATCAGCAAACAAAATCCAAGAAAATACTTGAAAACATACATTATAACCATGTGTATTTCTTTTAAGGAATGCAAAGGTGGTTTGATAGATGTATTTATGTAATTTATTATATTAATAGATCCAAAGAAAAACAAACTATGCAAAGAAGGCATTTGTCAAGATCCAATGCACATTTATGGAAAGAGTACGCAATAACATAAGAATTCATTGATATTTCCTCCATGGATATAAAAACGACATACATGACATTAACAACAAAGCCAGAGACTTTTATATGAAAATCAGTATTAAAAACATGTCCACCATTTCCATACCAAGATGTTTATGAGGTTAATGTTATTAATTAATATTTTGTTGAAAGTATTAGTTAATGCAGTTAAGTAAGAAAAAACAACTACAGGCAGAAGAATTGAAAAGAAAGAGGCAAAACTCTATTCACAAATGAAATAATTATACATCTGGAAACCCAAGAGAAATAATAAAAAGAAGTCATTATAAAACAATAAAAAAAGGTTTTAAAAATGAACATTCAAAACCTAATAGTTTCCATTTATTAAAACAAAACCCAAGCTAGGTGCAATGATGCTCACCTGTAATCCCAGCTACTTGGATGGCTGAGGCAGGAGGCTGGAATTTCAAGGCCAGCCTGGGCAACTTAGCAAGACTGGTCTCAAAATAAAAAGTGAAAAGAACTGGAGGTATAGAGCAGTAGTAGAGCATTCCCGGGCTCAATCCCCAGTACCAAAACAAACAAATCAAATACAGAAGATTAAATGTAAGATGACATTCATATGATAAAAGAAAAATACCTAAATAATAAATTAAACAATCAGTTTTCTATTATTAAAAACTCCAGCCAGACCCAAAAGCACAATTAAACCCAAGTCAAGCCACGATTCAGGATGAAAGGATGCACTAACATACAGGTGAGTTTTCCCCACGTGCACTCATGATGTCAGGAGAAAAGCTGACAGTGTTCAGAGAATGTGAGTACATGCATGTACCTGCTTACATTAATAAATAGCAAACGACTGAATAAACCATAAAATTAAAAGAAGATGGTTAACCTTAGGGGAATTAGTTTTGTAACTTTGTTTCATAAAATTGGCTTTGGAATGATGTTAAAAATTTACATGATTTAAAAACAAAATTAAATTTTAAAAAATCAATTACTAATAATAAAAAGTCATAAAATGAAACAGATGAACTTCACTGTGTGTGCCGTTTGTGTCAAATTCACAAAGAGACAAAGAATGCTGCGTGATTATAAAATACAGTAATTTGGGTATTTATTCCTAGTGGGATATACCCTACAGACAAAAAGAACCGATACCCCACCAAATATGTAAACTTCTAAAAGTAATTCTACTGTTCACAGCAATGTTGATGTTATTCCAAGACTATTGTGTGTGTATTGAGAAATTATGCAATTGAATAATTACGCAAACTGTAAATTTTATTACCCTGTGAAGAAAGGACTGTGAACCAAATGGCCTATTTTCTTCATTAAAGAAATTTTAGAAATGAGAGAGAGAGAACCTATAGATTCAGATAAAATTAAAACATCAATCAAGTAGTCATAACACATGGATGGTAGATTGTAGCTTGGGTTGCTTTTTTGTTGCTTAATAATTTGCTTTTGTGGAGAGTACATGCTTTTTGTTGCCTGTTAAAATTTCCAAACAACCTCTAAGTGCATGAGAGCACGAGAGCTCTGCACCAAGGACACAGGGAGGGTTGGTCCAGGGGGATGGGCACACAGGGCTCTGGTCTCCTCTCCAGCCTGAGCTCCTTGGTGCTCATGTGGCTCCCCACAGCCGTCACTGGCAACACTGCAACCCAAGTCCGTTCTTTCTCTGCAGCCTTTGTCCTGTGAATCTCCTGCAGTTGCACCTCTGCCAATCACACGTGGATATCAAAGGGACTCCTCTTCAGCAGAGAGGGCTCCTGCTTCTTTAGGGATCTAGCCTTCAACCTGTGAGCCTTGGGGGACACTTCATATCCAACCCATAGTACACTCTGATGGCAGAGGGTATGGATTGTGGCTGGATATGAGTTCATCATAACCATCCCACCTCCATTAACTGGCCTCTGGTACAGCAGTGGAGAAGAGTGAGTCGAGTGAGTCAGGGGCCAATGTCAGGATGCCTTGACCCTCTCGAGCATTTCCAACTTGAGTCACTTTTCTAGTTTCCCAGGATGGGGACCCTGCCATTTACTCACTGATTCCTCTCAGCGTGTGCCAGGATGACTCCTCCAATCATTCACAAGCAAAAAATGGACTGAGGAAGTCAGCTATTGGCTGGACAGAAGGTAGCAGCACCATCTGATCTGCTGCTGCCACTAAACTTGATCAGCATCCTCTTCAGGCCAGGAACAGAGGGCAACAATAAGTATCTGTTCTTTGTCTTCTGGTGAGAAACCTAAACTGTTTCCATGGTTACAAAGGCCACTTACTGGGTCAAAGGGCAGTGTGAACAGGGCATGGGGCATTAAAATCACCAAATGTCAGCTTTTGTCTGGGGCCACATACTAAGGAATTAGGACAGGGCTTTCAGCATCTACCTGGGACTGGGAGGACAATTCCTGGTAAATCCGCTCACACCAAGGTGCTAAGAGCTGTGCCTGAGCTGACAGTCCCACCCACTCACTTCCCCCCTCCCATCACACAGATCCTTGGCTTAGGGAGCTCTTCACTCTCTCCCCTTCCACTGGCCAACTCGACCTTTCACAAAGAAACATGCTGCTCCTGTGCAATCTTAGACATTAGGGAGGTACTTTATGTATTTATTTGAGGGCGGGCACCGAGGAGCATGCTGCCCCGGTCTTTCTCCAGGTGTGAGCCTGCGATTTGGGACTGTGATCAGCCCAGGAAATCTTATTCCCCTTTGCTTAGACCTTGTTGCAGAACAGCTGGCCACCCTGAGATGTGAACTCCTCTTTGTGCAGACACAATCCAGAATTCTTAGAACGACGCCATGGTAACAGCGCTGGCTTTCTGCATAGACCACACAAGCGACCTTGCTACTCTACCCTCTGTGGATGAAGCAGCAGAAATATTATTAGCACTGAGTGGGCTGCGTTGTACAGGGAGCCCAATGGAGAGGCATATGCTGCTTCTCAATTCTAAGAACCGAGCCCACCTAGTTCAAGGTTGTCTCTTCCCTCACCTTACCATTGACTCCCCTGGGAGCAGACTGCGTACCCAGAAGGGCTGAATAGAAAGCAGGCTTGTTTTGCAGATCTTGAGATTGCTGTTTATTGTGGTGTCTGTGCATAGGCGCAAATTACATTACTAGTACTTGTTTAGACCACAACTAAATGTGTTAATCTTCCCAGGTGAAAGTACTGTGATCCCCATTTTAATAGTAACAAAAATGAGCCTTGGAAGTTTTAGGGATGAGGTCAAGCTGGAGGGTAGAGGAGACAGTGTGTCAGACCACATCCCTGAGCCCCACCATTTTAACGAAATATCTAAACGTAACTGATGGTGAGACTTTACCTGATTTTAGGAAGGCCACTTTACCTGCCCTTAGCAGTATCTTCCAAGCAGTCCCTGAGGTAGATCACACAGCCCCTCCACTGGGAGCCCCTCGGTGCACCTCTGCACCGACTTCTACCTCTGCCCAGTGAGAGAAATCTTCTGCTGCCTTCCTTTCTCTGTGTCACTTCCCTGACTGGCATGTCCTTCACCTGCCAAATAAGCTCCTTGACCTTGAGCCCTTGAGTCATCTGATTAAGAGGCATTCAAACCAGGGCAATGAGAGTCAGACCTCAGGTTTTGGACTTCACAATCTATTCTTCTACCACACTATAAATTATAGGTCAAACTGTTTGAAATGGTGATCGTTGACCATTTTTTGACCTATAAAAATGTCAGTATCATGCAGTTCAACTGAAGAGAAGAGGTATGTGTGCATGTGCCGCCATACAGATGAGCAATGACAATGCACGCCCCATGCACGTGTGCACGTGATACAAACAGATTACACTTCTTATGATGTGAGGGGGCTGCCGGCTTGATCTTGATCTTGCTTAAGCAAAAGCCTTTGTATCCCCATCCCTGGATCCTTCAGCAGTTGTATCATCTATTTGGCAAAATCCAGGTTCTCCAGAATGATACAGATATCCCATCATCTTCCAACTCCAGCCCTTTCTTCCGGCTGTTCTCTGCACTCTTTGTTCTGTTGCGATATTACTAAACTTCTTAGAATTAAATATTAAAAAGAAAATGCTGTGCTGTTTCACATTAAAAAAATCTTTGCCCTCCCCCACTGGCAAATGCTCTTTTATCTTCTTTTTTTTATAACGATTGCAAAAGTTTCTTTAACCAAAGTTTTAATATGAAAATGTGCATGACCTGATTTTTACATTAGAGTCAAGCAGGCCTTTAGAACAGGAGGCCTGGATTCCTCTGCCGAGCAGCCCCTGGCCACGCAGGCTCTGACATGAGGACACAGTCCCTCCTATTACCACCATGCCAGTGTTTTTCTGTTGCTCACGAGTTGCCATCTCCATGTGTTCATCTGTCACAGGAGTCCCAGAGACCAAATGCCCACAATATTCACTGGTCGTGTCTGCCTCCATTCAGTTTTAATGACAGCTTCTTGTCCACAAACTTTTTCAATGTAGGAGGGTGAGCTTTTGGCATAGTGTCTATTCATCAGGCTCAGACCTGTTTATTTTCACTCAAGAGCCAGAAGGTTTCCTGTGGCTCCTTCTCCACCACCAGCCAGCTGACTAGGTCCCATAGTCCCAGGATCATATTCACAGTCATTGAGGTTTAGGATTTTTTTCAGGGGGACAAAATTCAACCTAAAAGAGGTGGGAACAAATAAATGAATTTGAAAGATGTTTCCAGGTGACTGATTCATTGGGGATGGTGGGAATATAGAGAAACCAAAGATGTTGTCTAGAAAGTAGGTTTGGACAAACAGGGGTGAGCAGAGGACATATTGGGTGAATAATGGTGCACCCTACTTTAAAAGGAACCTGGAAGAAGAGCAGATTTCAAGGGAAGGATGAAAAATTCAGTTTTAGACACACTTTGCTATCCGTAAAACACTTTAGGTAGAAGTTAAGACTCAGGGATTGGATTTCTAGGTGTAGAGGAAACAATAAGATGACAAACAGAGATATGTTGGGGTTGAAATGCTTTAGCACATTAGAAATCATGAACTTTGTATTTCATGTGCTTAGAAATTATCCATGAAGAAAGCTCATCTTGATTCTGCCAGGATCACCAACTTTCTAATCTAAGGTCCTGGACTCATCTTAATAGTTGTGTAATACTTTGGTTTATAGGTTAATTGTCCCAACCTAAAACTCCCAAATCCAAAATGCTTCAGAATCCAAACTTTTCCCCCAAGTGGAAAACTCCACACCTGACCCCCCAGTGAGGGGTCACAGTCAAGATGCAAGTGCACTAAAAACATGACATCAAATTACCTTCAAGAGATCAGTGCAGTAGACAAGGGGCATTGAGGTGGAGGGAGGAGGGTTGGGAAAGGGGAGGAACAGTGGAGTGGATCTGACCTAATGGGTATCCACAAGACACTAATTAAAAAGAATACCAGGTTAATATTGCACTCTCCTCACAGAAGGCGTAGGAAGTGTTCCCTCTTCGTTTTGTTCTCTTGAAGAGTTTAGATAGAACTGATGCTCATTCTTCCTTAAAAAACTACAAAAGGGATGAGTGAAGAGATATGAGCTTTGAGTTTTCTTCGTTAAAAGACTTTGCATTATGAATTTAATTACAAGAATATTCATTATTTTATGTCAGTTTTAATTAACTGGGCTTTACTAAGACTTTTTGCAGTTTATGTAAGTTTTCAAATATATTTATAGAAAGTGGTTCATAACATCTTCTTAATATCCATACGATTTTAAGTGATGTTTATGTCTTTTTTTAAAAAAATTCTCATCTGATAATAATCTGTTATGTAAAAATAAATAAATGTTAAAAACTACCTTTAGGCTGTGGGTATAAGATGTGCATGAAACATATATGAATTTCATATTTAGACTTGTTTCCTGTCTCCAAGATACCATATATATATATATGCAATATATCTTTGAGAGCAACTTGATGTCACTAGATTATAAAGTGCTATATGAAAACAAGCAAATGACTATAAAAGACTGCTAAATTCGGGCTGGGGATGTGGCTCAAGCGGTAGCGAGCTTGCCTGGCATGTGTGTGGCCCTGGTTCGATCCTCAGCACCACATACAAAAAAAGATGTTATGTCCGCCGAAAACTAAAAAATAAATATTAAAATTCTCTCTCTCTCTCTGAAAAAAAAGACTGCTAAATTCTTAAAAGTTACAAATTACAAATGCTGTTCTGAAAATTTCCCCCAAATAAAACTCATTAGAATAATAAGTTTTCAATGGAGAAGAAGAGGAAGCCTTGCATTTATAATACCTAAATATCATAATAATAAACAGGACCTTTAGGAATTATTTAATCAGTTTTTCTTTTCTGGAATAAGGTATATCTAATTTAGTGCTGTATAAGGTTTACTTCCTACGTGTTAATTAACGTTATTTTTTAGAAAGAGAAGAAGTAATTATGGGATGAAGTTAAATGGAACTTCATGTCTTAATATGTGAACACATCATCTAGAAAGAGATGGCATGAATGAATACTTGCTAAATTTTTAAGTCACAAAACCCATTTATTTTGTTTTTGATATATCTGGAAGAATACCTTTCTATCCTATAATATTCTAAAGGCCAGCATATCACAAACTACATTTTAGGAAACAATAATTTAAGTAACAAAAAAAAGCTGAGAGTTCACCTAATTTTGATAATGAATAAAATCAGAGATTTCTGAGCATCCTTCTGAATCTTATTTCTATGTTTAACTTTAGTACCCACCACATTCTCCTATAAAATATGCTTAAATTTCAGCTCCTGCAATATAAACTGTATGTAGTCAATAGGTATTTTTGTGTGCTATCATAGTGCCATGATCCAAAAGATAGCAGATATGTCCTAAAAGCAAGGTCTTCATCTCCCTCGACCTTCTGAATTCTATATTCAAACACTGCAATTCTTTTATATAATGGACTCAAACTCCCTTTCCTCTTTTTAAAAATTTTTTGTAGTTGTAGATGCACAGAATGCCTATATTTTATTTGTTTATTTTTATGTGGTACTGAGGATTGAACCCAGTGCCTCACGCATGCATGCTAGGCAGGTGCTCTGAGCCACTGAGCTAAGAGCCCCAGCCTTCAAATTCCCTTTCCAATGTGCTTTCCATGGGGTAGCAAGTTAAGAGTTGACCAGATCAGTGTTCTCCTTCTGTAGATGAGAAGAGTGAAACAGTAAAATAAAATCAGTTCAAAATTATAGACTAAAGATGGAAGTGAGATCAAACCAAGACCAGTCAATGACCTTCTCTCAGCTGTACTAACCTGTTCCTCTGCTCAGTTCTGAACCTTCAACAAGTTACTCAAATCCTGGGCCATAGAGTCCAAGTACTTTGAATAATAGCTTGACTGATTGTGGATAAAATGTGAGAAGTTGCTTATAGTTCCAATATCCAAATTTTTTTCCAGGGAAGGTGGATGGAATAGAGAGAAGCATGGATTTAAGTCCCCTCTCTGCCACTAATTGGCATAGAGAATTGGTATGTGTTTCCTAAACTGCTTGGGTCTCAGTTTACTCATCTCTCTAATCAGGTCATAATGCAATTACAGAAATGAAACGCCGGACTTTTAGGTTGTGTTTAATAAATATTGTCAAAACTGAAAAGTGCATTCTTCGCATGGCTCAACGAGTTCACTAGGCTTAATCCCAACTTCTGCACATCATCTAAGGCAATTTTGGCTGATGCTGCCTATACATTGCTCTCTTAACACAACTCTTCCCTGGGTCAAAAGAAGACAGAGGGTTCAAGCAACTTTGAAGACAGGGTAAAGAGAGTGAGAAGAAGACACCAATTGGCATCCCAACAGGTTGTCCCATTACACATGTATCACATGTTGTTTCATTTTATAGTCATATACTGTCGTATTTTTAAGACCTTTGAGAACAGGGAATGTGTTTTCTTCCTTTTTGTATCATTTGAACACATAAACATATCTTAATACAAAACCTCACATATGTTAAGTGCCTACTGCCTACAGGTGAGAAGAAGAATACATAGATGGATGAATGGGTCCCAAGCTATTGCCACTTCTCTGGCTCTGCTGCTTTTCTCTTGCATTCTGACAGTTCTGCCTGTGGTCTCATGAACTAGACCTGCCCCCTGCCTCTGCCTACTTATCTATTTCCGTCTTCTGTTGGGAAGTTTTGTTTTTCCTTCTTGAATCAAACCACCAGCATTGAATCAAGACTTGTTACAAAACAATCCAGCCAAACAACCCTTAGGGAAAGAATTACCTACAGCACATCATACATTTGACAAAAAAGCCAGACTGTGACTTCATCTCAAGTCAGAGCAAACAGCAGGGTTGTGCGATATGACAAAGGGAGGGGAAGGAAGTACTTGCACACTGTGGACCATTAGGCTGGAAACTGGAAAATGAGAGTGATAAATTAGTGTGGGCTTTGACACACCAGAAGCGCCTGCTATCAATGAAACATCCGTCTTTGGATCCAAGCTGTAGTCTGTGAGGAAAGTTGCCAACCCTGCCCGCTGAGCGGAGTCTCATCACTGATACCTGGGTGCTGCTTGCTCTACTTTATAGCTTATAACAAAATCTCCAATCAAAAGCTCCAGGGACTTGGGCTCTGCAGACACATGTCTCTAATTTCTCTTGTCATCTTGCAGGGAGTGGAGAATAGGCAGGCTGCTGACAGGTGGACTGTGGCAGGGCAGTTCTTAAGAGAGATGCTTTGAGGACAGGCATCCATCCGTGTGTACAGCCTGGCTGGCAGCACCAAGGTGCCCACGGGGATGCTTGTTCTTAGAATCTTGCCCACCTAACTGTCTACAGGGATTATCTACTGGCCACTTTGATGCCTTATCTGCAGCAGACCATTACACCATTGTTTTATAGAACCTTAGGGAATTTTCTGGTTGTTCTATGTCTGTAGTTAAGATCTAGTAAGTCCCCTCCAGCTTCAAGCCTTCCCATACCTGCCTGAAACATGGTTTGAGATGACCTTGGAGTTGCCCTGGAGGTGGGGCTATTAAAGTCAGGAGAACTTGAATTCAAACTGTAGATCCAACATTAACTATATGATCCCTGGCAACATTGAGCATCCCCTTTGTATCTATAAAGGACCAATAATCAGGCCCTAACAAAATAATTTGTGATATAATGGAATAATTGGAAATGAGCCCATTGTCTCATGAAGGTTGGTAGTGTAAGTCAAGATCCATCCATATCTTGGGGAACTCTCCTTCCCCATTTCCAATGCTTCTTTTGAATTTTTGGAGGGCTGAGCTCATCCACTAGGGTGACCTCTATTTCTCTCTAAACACTTTTCTCCATTATCCATAGAAAGGGGGTTGACTACTCTCATTGATGAGCTTGGGAACAATGAACTGGTCATGTTCAGCCAGTTGCTGCTTCCTATGTCTTGGGACCAAGGTACCCACAGGGATGCTTGTTCTCTTTGGGGTCAGGACCTGCCTGGGCCCAAGGAAGGGGATTCTGGCTAATTCTAGAGTTCAGTGTTAGGTAGTCTTCCAGTATGCAGATGTCATCTGCTATGCCCAACATCATCTATTTGTTTTTCACATGGTTTAGAACTCAGGAAGAAAGATGATAGTGATTTTGAGGGTTTTCTCATGGGACCTCCCAATACGGTAATTAAATTTAAATTTACAATAATTTAATAGATATGTTTATTGACATAGAATGACAAAATTATATTCCTTTCATGCTGGTAGGGAAAAGGATCATGAAATCGAAAGTACCTCCTGCTTCTGTTTTTATTTAAAATACGTATTGTTATGTATATGCAGAGTGTTAATAGAAAAAAATTCTGAAATGGCAACATAAACGTTTAATGGTAGTTATCTTGAGGCAGTATGATAATGGGTATTTTTTAATATTCTTCTTTTAGATTATGTGTATTTTAAGACTACAATAAAAGTATATTTGTATTTTATTAATAAAAATACTAAAGGAATTTATTTGTTTAAAAAAAAGAGTCATTTTCAGGATTACCAAAAACAAGAGCATGGTGGTCTCAGTGGTACACTGTGTTCCTAGAATACCTGAGGCCTTAGGTTCAATCCCCAGGACCCTCCCACCCCCCAAAATTGTGAAAGACACAAATGTCACACAATTACCTTTCAAGAGTCTGTTGCTAAGATTGTTAGCTCCAGTAAGAGTAACTATTGATTTGGTAGGGGACCATCTGGTGTCATTGGTTTTAAATGGATAAATTTCCACAGGCGGTAAAGTCCTTTGAGTTTCAAAATACTGTCGATGAAAAAAATTAAAAGAAACTACTTCAAATCTGACAATGCTGTATGCTCAGTGTGTGTTATATAAAACGGAGTGACGAATAAACAGAGCACATGGAAATGTGGCACTGTTCAGCTGGAAAGGGTCTCAGAGCTGCTTAGCCTGAAGGTGGGAAGGAGGGAGACCGAGGACCTCCTGGGCTTCCAACCTGGGCTTCCCCAAGGGCAGGCGCTGGTGATCAAATGGCTTCTTTCTCCTCATTTCAGTTCATACCTCCGCTCCATCCCCCACTCCAAGGAGCCGCTATGCATTCTTCAGCTTTGGCAGGACGAATGACACCTTTTCCCCATCTCTTCTCTAGCTGGTGGACTCTCAGTGACTTTCAGAGCCACACAGCTGATGACAAAACCGGACACCCAACCCTCAGCTCAGTCCCAACTTTTTCTTCGTGTTTTGTGTAAGGGAATCACTGACCTTGGCCCCATGCAGGTACTTAAGACAGGATAGGAGAGGGGCTGTTTACCTGCCTTCCAGAAGGTTGTAAATGAGAGTTATTCTGATGTGGCAGAAAATGATGAAATCACAAACTGTAGGAAAGAAAAAAAAAAGATCAAAGGCTCCAACAGGGAAAGGAGACAAGTCTTAATTAGAAAGATATGGAAACCCAGCACTCAACCTGCTACAGTGAAATCAATTGCACATTATAAATATAAGCTGAGCACATCATGTTAGTCAGGTTTTTGTTGCTGTGACCAAGATACCTGATAAGAACAACGTAGAGGAGCTTTTTGTTATTTTGAGCTCATGGTTTCAGAGGTTCAGAACAAGGTCCACCAACTCTACTGCTCTAGGTCCAAGGTGAGGCAGAGCATCATGGCAGAAGGGCCTGCCAGAGGAAAGCAGCTCACCTCCTGGTGTCCAGGAAGCAGGGAGAGAGGGAGAAACCAGGGGGGCAAGCTCTAATCCCCAAGGACACAACACCCCCAGAGACCTACGGCCTCCAGCCGTGTCCCACCTGCTCATAGGTACCACCCAGTACAAATTTTCAAATTACTAATTTACGGAATGGATTGATCCACTGATTAGGTTACAGCTCTCATAGTCTAATCATTTCACCTTTGAACATTGCTGAATTGACACAGGATCTTTTGGGGGATTGCCTTATATCCAAACCATAATACACCTAACAAGGAGTTCTCTAAGTGTTCATGCAATACATGAGCAAATGAACATTCAAAAGAATAAATATATTCTCTTCACATAACTTACAAAATAAACCATTCATAAATCATTTAATTCCAAATTACATTGATTTTAAGCTTAATTATTTATATTATAGCATACACATAAATTTTAATTATTTATATACGTGTTTTTATACAGATGCTCCCTGATTTATGGTGGGGTTACATTTTTTAATTCATATTACACATATAGAGCACATTTTTTCATATCTCTGGATGTATACAAACCATATTCATGCCATTCGTGTCTTCATACACGTATTTAGGGTAATGATGTCCACCTCATTCCACCATCTTTTCTACCCCCATACCCGCTCCCTTCCCCTCCCACTCCTTTGCCCTATCTAGAGTTCGCCTAACCCTCCCATGCTCCCCCTCCAAAACCCCTTATGAATTAGCTTCTTATATCAGAGAAAATATTTGACATTTGGTTTTCTGGGATTTGCTAACTTCACTTAGCATTGTATTCTCCATCTCAATCCATTTACCTGAAAGTGATTTTTTCTTAAAGAGAGAGAGAGAGAGAGAGAGAGAGAGAGAGAGAGAGAGAGAGAGAGAGAATTTTAAAAAATATTTATTTTTCAGTTTTCAGTGGACACAACATCTTTATTTTATTTTATGTGGTGCTGAGGATCGAACAAAGAGCCCCGCGCATGCCAGGCGAGCGCGCTACCACTTGAGCCACATCCCCAGCCCAGAAAATGATTTTTTTTCTCTTTTAAGGCTGAGTAATATTCCATTGTGTATATACAGCACATTTTCTTTTCTTTTTCTTTTGTTCTTCACAAGCAAGGCTTTAATTTCAGAGTGAGTTTTATGATTAAGGGTTTCTAGTATGTAAGCAGTTTGAAGAGATGCTCTTTCATCTCTCACTCTTTCTGCTTGTATAATATAGGCACATTCAACATGTAGCACATTTTCTTTATCTATTCATCCACTGAAGGGCATCTAGGTTGGTTCTACAGTTTAGCTATTGTGAATTGTGCTGCTATAAACATTGATGTGGCTGTGTCCCTATAGTATGCTGTTTTTAAGTCCTTTGGGTATAGACTGAGGAGCAGGATAGTTGGGTTAAATGATGCCTCCATTTCCAGTTTTCCAAGGAATTTCCATACTGCTTTCCATGTTGGCTGCACCAATTTGCAGTCCCACCAGCAATGTGTGAGTGTACCTTTTCCCCACATCCTCTCTAACACTTATTGTTGTTTTTATTCTTAATGGCTGCCATTCTGACTGGAGTGAGATAAAATCTTAGAGTGGTTTTGATTTGCATTTCTCTAATTGCTAGAGATGTTGAACATTTTTTTCATATGTTTGTTGACTGATTGTATATCCTCTTCTGAGAAGTGTCTGTTCAGTTCCTTGGCCCTTTTATCGATTAGTTTGTTTATTTATTTATTTATTTTTGGGTGTTTAACTTTTTGATTTCTTTTTATATATAACTTTATATATATATATA
>NW_026000108.1:11887573-12037830 GCF_001458135.2 Marmota marmota marmota
ATATATAACTTTTTGAGTTCTTTATATATATAAATTTTTACCATTCACACATCAGATAGATCACTAATCTTTATATAGATTAGTGATGTATCTGATGTGTGAATGGTAAAAATTTGCTCCCAAGATGTAGGTTCTCTATTTACCTCACTGATTGTTTCTTTTGCTGATAAAACTTCAAAAGCTGAAAATATCGTAATTTTGTGTTGATTAGCTCTTCGTTTCTAGGACAAAATACCTGAGAAAAGTAACTTAGGCAGAAGGGTTTATATTGGCTCATCATTTGAGTTCAGTAGGCATCAAGACAGAAACATGGCAAAAGGGTGTGCAGGAAGAAAGGGGCTCAGCTCATGGCAGTCAGGAATCAGAGAGGGAGTGTGAGCAGGGAGGGGACTAGGACAAGATAAATCTTTCCAGTGCATTCCCCCTGTAACCTACTTCCTCCAACAAGGCCTACACCTTCCACCACCTTCTAACAATGTCATCAAACTGAAATCCCTCAATGGATTCATCCATTGATGAGGTAGAGCCCTCATGATCCAATCACTTCCCCAAATCCTCAAATCTTTGGAGGACATTCTAGCTCCAAACTATAACAAAGTTGAAATGCATTTAATATGCCTATCCTACCAAACATCTTAGCTTAGCCGCACAGCACACCATGGAGTCTCCGTGGTTTCCCCTTTTGATCCTGTTGCTGATTAGCAGTTGTGGTCTGAGAAAGAGTCGGATTGTGCTGCCTATTGCTAGTCAGAGAAAAGATCAAGATGCAAAAATTGAAACATTATAAATTATTACAAGAGACAATCTTCAAACCATTTTATATAATGATGAGAGTTACCATGATATTTATCAGAGCCTGCACTGTTTTACATATATGATCCTACCTGACTTCCTCAAATTTTATAGAGGTAGGGGATAGTCTACACATTTTATTGATAGCAACAAATAAAAAAAAAAACAGTTACAGCTAAGATTTTATGGACTAAGCAATCATCTGAGTGGTTTGCACACATTATCTGATTGAATTCCCAAAACATTCCTGTGAAATAGGTCTCATTGTCTTTTACATAAGATAGAATGAGGCAGAAAGGGTCCAGTGAGCTGGTCACCCGGCTCCTAGGGGCAGCAACCTTGGAAAGACTGATGTAACCCTGGGTCACCTGGCTGGAGAGCATTTGATGTGCTATACTGCACACACTGGAGGGTGCACAAGCAGATACCGTGCACCCGTTAATATCACCCTCCAGGGATTTACAGAGGGCCAAGACTCAAACACAAACAGCAGGGCTTTATGGAGCTCAAGGCCAGGAAGCTTACACGTGCCTGGGGTGTGCAGGACTTCGGGAAGGTGGATTTGATTCAAGACCAGCAAAAACCCCATTTGTAGTTGCCTCTAGGGACACAGGATAGGGCATAATTCAGATTGTCTCTAGAATCTGGGTGTTAAAATGTCCTTGTGATTCAGTGAAAATATGACATTTCCTCTGAAGCTACCAGGAAGGGCAGAGGAAACAAATGTCCACACCACTCTCTCACGCTACACAGTGGGATTGCTAAGGCTGGGATGAGGCTTGCTTAAGAGTTACTTGGGTGGGGCAGCCAAGCTCCCAAGATCTGGGTGTTGCCTACAGCAACTGGGATCCTCTTTTCTCATGCCCCAGGACAGCTCCAAAATGTTCTTCCAGTGCTGGTGGGCTATGAGAAGCTGGCACAGACAGAGGAGGCCACAAGTGTGCCTTGGTGTTGGTCTCAGAAGAGTTATGCAGCCGCCAAGCTACTAATCATATGTCTTTTTAATCAACCAGACATGGCCATTAAAAACAAGATTACCTACTGGGCATTTCTGCAGTTCCAGTTCTTTTAGGACGAGATGCTGGATCTTGAATGTCAAGGCAGGTAGATAGGATCGTGCTGGTACAGGATGGGCCCTTCACTTAATGATCACTGTCCTTATAAAAGGGAATTATGGACCCAGCAACATACACAGAGAGAACCTTGGAGGACAGAGATGGTATAGGAGAAGAGAAGGTGTCCAGGGAGAGGGAAAAGTACACATGACAATTAGGAATAAGAGAAGCGCAAAGTGTAGGGAGGGGCTTAGGAATAACCTGGTGTCTTGATTTGCTTGGGCTTTGGGAACAAGGGGCTACAGTCAGGGAGACTTAGAAATCGTGCTGTCTTGGTTCTGAAGGTTGGAGTCTGAGGCCAAAAGTGAGCATGATTAAGGAACTGAACAGGCACTTCACAGAAGAAGAAATACGATCGTCAACAAAATATGAAAAAAAGTTCATCATCTCTAGCAATTAGAGAAATGCAAATTAAAACTACACTGAGAGTCCATCTCATTCCAGTCAGAATGGCAACAATTAAGAATACAAGGAACAATAAATGTTGGGGAGGACGTGGGGGAAAAGGTACACTCATACATTACGAGTGGGACTGCAAATTGGTGCAACCACTCTGGAAAGCAGTATGGAGATTCCTCAGAAAACTTGGAATGAAACCACCATTTGACCCAGTTAGCCCACTCCTTGGCATATACCCAAAGGATTTAAAATCAGCATACTATCGTAAAGCAGCAACATCAATGCTTATAGCAGCTCAACTCACAATAGCCAAGATATGGAACCAACCTTTGTGCCCTTCAACAAATGAATGGATAAAGAAAATGTGGTACTTACACACTATGGCATTTTACTCAGCTATAAAGGAAAACGAAATATGGCATTTGCTGGTAAGGGATAGAGCTGGAGAATATCATGCTAAGATAAGCAAGCCAATCCCCCCAAAACCAAAGGCCAAATGTTCTCTCTGATATGCAGATGCTAACACATAATATGGGGGAGGGAAGATTGGAAGTTCATTGGATTAGACAAAGGAGAATAAAGAGAAGGGAGGGAGGATGGGAATAGGAAAGACAGTAGAATGAATTGGACATAACTCTTCTAAGTTCATATGTGAATACATGACTGGTGTAACTCCACATCACGTATAACCTCAAGTATGGGAAGTTAAACTCTATAGATGTATAACGTGTCAATATACTGTCATGTATATCTAAAAAGAATAAATTAAAAAGAAAGGAGGGAAGGAAAGAAGGAAGTCAGGAAGGAAGAAAAGAAACAAGTGAGCATGCTTGATTCCTCCTAGAGTTGTGAAAGAGAACCTGCCCCGTGGTTCTTTCCTGGCTTCTGGTGGTTGTTGGTCATCTTTGGGGTTCACTTGTCTGACAGTTGCAACACCCTGATGGATGTCTTCTCTTTGCATAATGGTGTGTGTGTGTGTGTGTGTGTGTGTGTGTCCAAACTTCCCTTCCTATCAGGATTGCAGCCATGTTGGAATAGGACCCAGTCTATACCTGCATGACGTCATCCTCACTGATGACATCTGCAGTGACCATTATTTATATTAGATTTTTAACAACTCTAATTCTTCAAAAGTTTATAATGGCATATTTCTAGAAAATTTGGTAGTAATCAGAATGTTAAGACTAATAATTTTAACTACCAAAATGTCAAGAAAATGTTGAGTTACTGGATCTCCAAAAGTGAATGATTACAGTTTTTCCTCATGTACAAAAGATAAGAAATTAGCTGTGCACAGTGGTGTAGGCTGTATTCCCAGCTTCTGAGGAGATTGAGGCAGGAGGATTGCAGCTTCAAGGCTATCCTGATCAATTTGGCAAGATTTTGTCTCAATATGAAATAAAAAGGGCTGCAGGTATAGCTCAGTGATCGAGCACCTGTCCAGCATGTGGGTGGCCCTGGATTCAATATCCAGTACCAAGGGAGAGAGAGAGAGAGAGAGAGAGAGAGAGAGAAGGAGAAGGAAGGAAGGAAGGAAGGAAGGAAGGAAGGAAGGAAGTAGGTACTGGATAGATTTTTCTTAATTTTTATTTATTCTTTAACTCATTTTTTACTTACTGGCTAGAAAGTACTAGAAAACAGCAAACGAACCAAAGCTAGCAAAAACTTACTATCTCTGAGATTTTTTTTCTCACACTAAGGACAATTACTACCCATCGGCTGAATCTCACAGTGTCCCATAGGGAGCACCGTGGCATCCAAGAGCTCTGCAGCCACTCTCACCGAGAGCCTCGGCAGTTCTGTAAGCAGATGCACACGGAGGGGACAAACATGCACATCTCCCTGGGTTTCTCCCGTCATCCACTCCAACCAATCTACTATTCTCATCTTATTTCTGATGTCCATCCACACCAGACGTTGAATTGTGCTCCCCAAAATATATGTTGAAATCCTAACCCCCATTACCTCAGAAGAAGACCTTGTTATGTTGGCTCTCGGTTTCAGAAGTTTCGGTCCATGGGTGACCAGCTCCATTGCTCTGGGCCTGAACATCATGGCAGACAGTGTGGTAGAGGAAGCCGCTCAGCTCAGCGTAGTCCAGAAGCAAAAGAGAGAGAGAAGGGGTGGGGCCAGGACAGGATAACCTTCCAGGGTATGCCCCCAGTGGCCTACTTCCTATAAGTCCCACCTTCCAATAATCCATCCTGATTACTAATCCTTCAAATATATCAGTACACTGAGGAAGTCAGAGCCCTCATGAGTCAGTCATCTCCTAAAAGCCCTACCTTTGGACGTTGCTGCTTTGGGAACCCAGACTTTAACACATGAGCTTTTAGGAGCACATCCCAGATGCCAACATAGCAACTAAGCATTTTGATTACATACTTCAAAGTATCAGAGCAGTTATCGCTAAGGGGAAAGCTTGTGAGTTCTATTTTATGACCTATAATAATAAGCATATACTACCTTGGGGCCTTTCTTGAAAAAGCACCCTCCTCACTATCTGGACCCCACACCAGTTGTGAAACATGACTAAAGAGCAATGCAGTTCTCCTCCAAGGGCCCTTGTGTTCAAGGCTTGGCTCTAGCGTGATGACGTTGGGAGGTGGCACCTTTAATAGATAGGACCTAGGGAGAGGTGTTTAGGTCCTGGAGGACACTAGCCTTGGAAGTAAACCACCCAAATATTGAAACATTTTTTATTAAGTGCCAACATCTCAACATTTTCTCAATTTGCAGTTTTTCTTAAAATTATCATATATTCACAGCTTTATTAGATATACCTAAGTGGATTTGATCGTATGGTTCCCCCTCCCTTTTTTTGGGGGGGAAAATGGAAGGTCCTAAAGTGACTATAAAAATAGGACCTGTGTAGGCAAATGCCCTTAACAGTTCAATATAGGTCTGTTAATTTCTGTTTCAAATTTCCCCAGAACTTCTCAGGTGTCTCAATTCTGCCATCACTAGATTCTCTAGGTGACTGGATACCTCCCTGTTACTGCTTCTGTGCCTGTTTTCAGCAAATGCTAACCTTTCTTAATTGTTGCTTCTAATGTGCCATGAAATAGGGAATCAGAAAACTAAGCTTGTAACAATAGTTTCTGAAAGAAATAAGAGCTAAGCTTTCTAAGAGGCTTTCCTGTGAACAGTATGCATAATAAAAGCACTTGGGGTCTTGTGCATTTACTTGAGGGACCTATGAATGGACATATGTAGGTTGACTACCAGAGGTGCAGTCCGCTAATTATCAGTTTCTGATCTGTTTTTCTGTCCATAAGACTTTGAACTCTGAATGCAGGTGTTATATCTTTCCAATAAAGATATGAAATAGCTATCATTTCCTGTGCACCTACTATGTGCCTGGCATCACCACTCCTTTCCCCTGCAGAGACACGGCCCACAGAGTGCATTCAGTAGAGTGCCTGGCATGTAATCTCCAGCTCAAATGTTTGTGAAATGAAAAACTTGAATCATGCTTGTCACTGCATGCGTCTCCCTGCAACGCTGCAATAAAAGGGCAGGGCATTCGCCTCCAATTCTCAGGAACAGAAACCACTAACAAATGTATCTTGTTAGTCTGCTGTCAGGAGCAAGATTTTTATCAGGAATGTTGTATTTCTGAAGACACCAGAATAATTTCCTCCTAATAAATTTCCATCTTATTCAGAGAAGCAGAGATTCTGCCAGGAGCTCCGGCCTCCTGGGGGTAGGGCTCGGGCAGCTTTGTACTTCTGGATTAGATGTGTGTGCACGTTTGCGCAGGGCCAGGGCGAACCCAGCCCGGAAAGGCGCATTGGGCATTAAGCAGGAGCGTGGGGATGCTCCCAGCCTGGGCAGAGGTTCCAAGCACCTCTTTAAAGGACCTGAAACGTGGTGCTAATGGGCTCTCTTCCCTGCTGGAAGTGGGTTTGCCTGCTCGTTTCTTCTTGCCAAGGGGGGAGGTGATTTTTTTTCTTATATCAATTTCAGATTTGATTCATGGAAGTTTGAAACAGTGTTAATGTTACATGGTTTAATTTTTTTTTTCATTTTTAGGTTTTCTCATAAATTCTCCATTCGCTCTAGTACCCACTCCAAAACTCACCCAAGGAGGGGATTTCTGAAGGTCTTTGTGATTCCCGTGAAGGGTACGTGAGAGGTTTAATTGTTCAACATGGATGGTATTTCTTTAAATAGATAATAACACGCACAGGCTCTGCCTTCTTTCCTCTGCTCGCTGCCTCTCCCCAGTTCTTTCACAAACAGAAGGACAATCTTCAGCCTTCCCCTCTTTTTACTGAACAATGTTCTACTTTTTTTTACTGATCCCCAACTATATTTAAACTCTAAATTCTTTTCTCTACCCCCCAGGGATCACCAGGCAGCCTCTTCTGAACAACAGCTAATGAAATGAAAAGAAATGGTGTGGATTATTTTTTTTTCCCCACTAAGAAATACCATCTCTGTCTGCAAACGAATTCCATTTGTGATTTAGAGGGACATGGCACCTGCCCCCAGAACTTCCCTGGGGAGAGGATGAATGGCCATCTCAATATTGCATAAAAATTAGTTATCAGGCCACAAATTATCAGACCCTATTAGGGATTTCTTTTAGGTAAATTAAGGTTATATATCACAACCTTCCAAGAGGCTTGGATGTTTTGAATCTTCCAAATGAAGAGAACATTTAAGATTTCCTGACATCTAATTCGGAATATGATTAGAAGACAGGACTTGGTTGTCACAAACCCATTGTATCTTTGGTGGCAGCCTCACTTTAAAAAAACAATAGACATGAGAGGATGGATCTTATAATTGAAGGATTTTCAGTAAAGAAAAGGGATCCCACAGTTAGCAAATCATACTCTGTAAGCCCACCAGTTCTCAGTACACCAGACCAGCAGGAAATTCAAGAGAAGGAGCTATTGTGTGCTTGTCTGCTTGCATGAAATCGTGAGAGTGTGTGTATGTGTGTGTGTGTGTGTGCGTGCGTGCGTGTATTTCAAGCCACGCAAGGGCAGTTCATATTTCCTCCAGCTAGACATAACTGTGTTTATGTTCCACATCTTTATTTCTTTGGTAATCAGATTTAAGTTAAATTTTATTGTGTTTTCTACATCTTTCAAGTGGTAAGTTGATATTAAACTCCAGCATTGGTGGAATGTCGAGGAAATCTCTACATTACCAATCAACACAGAAATGACACATTTTACATTTGATCTTAACTTCATCAAAATTTGAGCCCTAAGTGGAAAGGCTGCTTCCTCAGGACGAGTGGCACCTTCAGGGATGTTCTTGAACTCTCTGTAATGACTCCCCTCTGGATTATCCTTTCTGTGCTCCCCTGTCCCAGGGGAGGTGCCACCCTCATTTTTCTATTGAGTCATTTACTGAGGAACGTGCCCTTCAGCTGAAGGGTTGAGTTTCAGATTCTAAATGGAAGATGGTCCCTACAGCTGCTCACCTCTTGGAATATATATATATATATATATATATATATATATATATATATATATATATATNTTTTTTTTTTTTTTAAAGAAGGAGAGAGAGGTGAATGTACTCAAGGTGCTCTTGTCCTGTCTTTGCCCCATCCTACCACCTCACCAACCTGAAAGTCTGCCCCTCCTGGACTGCTGCCCCAGTCCTCCCTGGATGAGAGAGAAGACCCTGGGCTGGGAGCAAAGACGCACATGTCCTACTTCCAGATCTGCCACTAATGGACAAGGCTAAACTACGCAATGACCATCCTGTGCGCTTCCTCCTTCCCTCCTGACCATGCCCCGTGAAGCAGGTGCATTGGTCTTCAGCACCTGCAGGGAGGGCTGCCAGGCCCCCACGACCACATTCTGCAGTTGCTCCAGTCAGTATATAAATATAATATATAAAATTTGCATTTTACCTATGAAGATACTCTGGAATGCTTTAAGTCACCTCTAAGTTACTTATATTAACACTAAAGCCCTGTAATAGTTGTTACACTATATGACTGAAGGAATGACGACAAAGAAAAAACTCTGTATATGTTTGGTGCAGATGAAAAATTTTTCCACTTATTTTCAGTCCAAGGTAGGTTGAGTCTGTGGATGTCGACTTCACATACAGAGATGGCCAGTAGTACTAGCCCCACTGCAGATTGTGAAAGTGAGGCTTAGAGATATTAAATCATTTGCCCAATAGAGGAACTAGGATCTGAACCCAGATCTCAGCCCTACTTTCTTTGTCTGTTAGATGAGAGGGTTGAGTGGATTTTCAGTTTCTTCCAGTTGTGCTATTTTATGATAGTTTGTGTCTCCTTCTCTAGTTTGCTGGACATTTTTTACAAAAGAAGCCCAAACACTTGCTGTTATCTGCGTGTGCAGCTCCATGCTGAGGTTGGGCAGGACTCCATGCGGGTATAATATTTCAAGCAGGAGATGTTAACACAGATACTAAACAAAATGTAGCTAGAACATTTCCCCCCATTCCCAACAGCAAAATATTCATGGTGGGATTCCAGGAATTTTTTGTTCTTAATTTATGCCTGCCTGCTAAAAATACATACCACCTTTTGGAAATGTTGCTTTCCCAAAAGTTCCGTTATAGAATCAGGTGCAGTATTTATTCATTTTGTTAAAAAGAGCCTTTCTGCACTTAGAAAAAAATAAAATCTGGAAAATCATATAGTGAGTTAGTACCATTATCTTTGGGTGGTCAGGGGCTGTTGTCACATACACTATTTTCATGAATTTATATGACTTTTGTAAAAAGAAGATTAAAGAACAACAAACAATTTTAAAAAGCAACAACAAATAAAAACTATCCCTATGCTCTCTAAAATCCTTACCACTTCTACCTGAGGAAGGAAACAGGGTGAGGGGTGGGCCGGAGGTAGAGCAGGGGAGATTCCTTTGAGATTGAACCCACGCGGCACAGATTTCCAATGTGCTTACTGATGGAGACAGTCTTGTTGAGGTTTCTTCCAGGATTTTTTTCTCCAGAGGACTTTTTCCCAGGGCAGCTGATGACCTGAAAATGAGTTTATAGAGCCTGTACCTTCTTTTAATTGCGCTCTATGGCTCCACTCTCCCTTTTCCAGAATTCTGAAATCCAAATGACTCTGCAAATTGGTAACTTTCTACAAAACTCAATTTTATTGGTCTGTAAAACTTAACCTTTTAACAACTGTCCTTGCCCACATAGTGTGATAACCAGTATGTCTCCTTCAGAAGCAGTAAGGCTGAGTTACCATATACAATGAGTTACCTTTCTGAAATTTAAATAATTCTCAATTCCCCAAATGCATGTGATCCTTGCATCTTGACTAGGGGCAGGGTAACCTGATCCAGTGCTATTTAAGCCCTACAAGGGGTCCTAGCTCCATCTTGGACACTCTTAGATCTCTCTCCCTGCACCCCTCAACTTTCCACCTGAGGTCGTTCCCCACAACTACATCACATGGACTTGCTGGGGAATGCAGGACACAGTCTTGGGAGGAAAAGACTAAGAAAATCTGTGGAGAGAGCAAAATTCTAAGGCAAGTGAAAAATAACGACCAAATGAAAAAATATTTTCTCCCCACCTTTTTGCCCAGAAAATAGCCCTGTCTTTCAAAATGCTGGTGCCCTGGCCCCTCCCATCTCTTTTCTCTTACTGGCAATGTTTCCCTGGAACTGGTACACTTAAAGGATGGCAGAATTGGGCATATTTTATAGATAGGTCTCTAACCTTGAAAAACCTGTCAGGTGATTACATTCACTAGGATGCCAGGAAACATATCAAGCAAAGAAGTCACTTTGGACATCCCAACTTGGGCAAATGAGTCTCTTTTATCAAATATTTACTTTTCCCCATTGCAACACAAATCCTGTGTGAGAGGAATGCAGGCGAGGTGATCAGTACAGCACAGGCTCTTCAGGGAAAGGTAGAAAGATAATCTCCTTATAGTTAAAACTTTTAGAAGAAACGGAGTTGCCAAATTCTTGGGCATTTTGTTCTGTCAGATCACAAACTTATCACAGGCATTTTCAGTCTCAAGTAGATACAGGGCTGGGACTGGCCCATTCCTCACCCTGATGGTTCATGCTTCTGTGGGTCAGGACAGGTTTCTTTGTGTGGTAAGCAAAGATCCAGCTCAAATTATTAAAATCAGCCAAGAGGATTTCAGAAAAAGATTCATGCATTGATTCTTGAGAGTTAACAAATAAAAAATACATAAATACCAAACTATGAAAAGGAAAAAAAAAGAGAGAGAGAGAGAGAGAGAGAGAGAGAGAGAGACATGAAAATGACTTCTTAGCTCCACCTCATCTCTCCAGGGTTGTCAGTGTCTTCTTCTGACTTAGAATCTGTGAGCTCCAGAGATTAGAAATGGACCAGTGCATAGCTCAAGGTCAGCACTTGGCTCAAGGTCGGTGCTTAGCTACAGCTTATGCAGGTGTGGAATGGTGGGGAGGGAAAACTGAGACAGGCAAGAGATGACCACTGTGGCATCTTTGTAGAAGAGGATCTAAGGGTGAGAGGGTGAATTCAAGGGCACTGAAATCAGAAAATCCAGGGATAAATTTGGCTCTGAGACCTCAAAACTGTGTGTCCTGGAGCTGGTCACTCAAACACTCTGAGCACTTTTCTCATATTCAAGATGAAGGCATTTGGATTTATCCAGTCAATATGAGGATTAAATGGGATATATGGGATTGAATGGGATATATACAAGAGTTGAACAAAGTGTCAGGCATATCAGAACTCTATAGATGATTATTTTATTTTTCCTGTTACTATCCCAACTTACCTCCTCCCCTCTCCCTATCTTCCTATATTTTGAAGATTAAAGAAAGGGCATTTCATAGTTTCAGGCTGACCTTTGTGGCTAAGCAGAGCTCTCTCTCTTCACCATTCTTTCAAAAAGCCTCACAATTAAAAACTGAAATACAACATTCACTCTTCGGATTTTTTATTTTAGCCAGCCCACAAAATTTTTATCTGCCTTTGCCTTTCGGAAACCCTGCAGCTGACGGCAGGGAAGGCAGACGAGCAGCCTTCAGATGTCTTGGATCCTTGAATTTTCCCCTGCTTATTAAAATTCCATCTTGCTCATCGCCTGATCCCATAGGCCCTACACTACAAAGCCTCCGGAGCAGAGCCCGTTCGGGTTTTATTCATTTATTCATCACACATTTATTGAGTATCTTCTACAAGCCAGGCACCGCACCAGTCTCTGCAGCAGCCTGATGGGAAAGGTAACGTCTCTTTTCTTGAGCTCCCTGTTTACATGGTAGTCAGACACATGCAAAAATAATCATGATTCAAGGAAGGAAATGCAATTGCAGATGCTTATCTGGGAGCAGAGAGAGAACAGGTAAGACCCCTGTGGGTGTGGAAAGGGGCAGCCGGAAAGAAAGTTCCCAGAAGGCGTCTGCATCCCTCAGAGAGGCAAGACTCTCCCCCTTTAAGGAGACTCCGGCAATGTGGCTCCTTGCTGGCTCTCCTTACCATTCCTCTTTGTTAGTACAATCCCTCCCCTGTCTCAGCTGTCTCTCTAGCATTTTAGAACAACACCTGGCACACAGGAGATGTTTCCACCTGCCCAGGTTCATATGTTGGTCTCCCAACTCCCATTATCTCACATGGTGGCTAGATGTGGAGATTGGGCCTTTCAAGGGTTAAAAGAAAGTCTTATGGAGTGTCCTAATCCAATATAACTGGCATCCTTATACAAAGAGGAGATTAGGACACAGACTCTCACAGAGGGACAACCATGTGAGGACCCAAGGAGAAGATGACATCTATAAGCCAAGGAGAGGCCTCGGAAGCCCTTCTCACACCTCCTCTTCCAGTCTCCAGACTGAGGGGGAAATGGCTGCTCCTTAACCCCCCCCCCCCCCGGCTGTTGTATTTTGCCATGGCAGCTCTGGAAAAACTGATGTGATGCTTAAAATATATTTGTTGAATCAATGAAGGCTGTTTGCATCACAACTGGAGGCCAAACAGTTCCCATTCTGTGCCACCAAGCTGTGGAGTCCTAGCAGGCTGCACGCTTCTCCACTGGGGCACAGAAAGTTCTCGTGAAAGTGTGAGTTTGTTGATGGCTGTTAATTCATCTCCAAGGGACAGAAAGGATGTTTTGGTTCTTTTAAAGTTTTGATCAGCTTTGGCCCATGATTTAATTGCAGGTGATGATTAAAATGGGGGAGGGATGAAAACAAACATTTCCTGATGCTCCCTCTTGTGTCTCTCACTGGGCTGGGAGCTTTCCAACAGCTATTGAACTCATTACTCACTCACTTGTGCTCTGTGGCAGGTGTTGATGCCCACATTTTACCGGTGGTAGCCCTAGCCCTCAGGGAGTTTAGGCAACTTGTCTAGGATCTGACACCACATCCAGTCTTGCACTTTTAAAAATTGGTATTTACATAGCATTTTTCTTTTCCTTGACCATTTTATATCTGTTACCTCATTGGTTCTCCCCAGCAATCCTATAATTCAAAAAACCTGTTTTTCAATGGTGTCATTCCAAAATCCTAGTGTTCTGTATGTTCACTTAATTTATAGTTAAAGTTTTCAATTCTGCTATAGAAAATGGAAACTAGGTAGAGAAGCATGTAGTTTATGAGGCACGTTAGACATAAAGCAACAGGAGTGCAGTCAGCCTCCCATATTTATGGGTTGCCCGTCCACGGATTCCACCAACTGTGGATCAAAAATAGTCGGAAAAATATATTAAACAGCTATTGACACTTTTCTTATCATTTAACCCTAAACATTTTAGTATAAAGACTATTTATGTGACACTGGAATTTTGTCAATTTCAAAGATACAGGAAGGTGTGCGTAGGTTATATGCAAACACCATGTCATTTTACATGAGGAACTTAGCATCTGTGGCTTTAGTACTCACAGGGGTCTTAGGAGCAATCCACCATGGATACTGAAGAAGACTGTATATGAAATACAGATAAAGTGAGTGGAAACTTCAGCATTTCTGGATGGGTAGCGATACAAAGATCCATTCACAGAGCAATCGTGCCACCCCACACTCCACCTGGGTAATATCTGAGATGGCACCATTGTGTTTTAAGTGTGCTCTGCCTAGGAAACACAGAGAAAACCCGCAGCCTCTCAGCAGATTGTGGGCTATGACTGTTGTCTAGGCCTGATTCTTATTCCTCCTGCCACCTGCTTCCTGCATCTCTCCAATGGAGGAAGAGCTGTTGGTTCCAGTTCCCATCCACCTGCCATACCCCCCATTGAAACCACTAGTGTAGACCTTGAAATCATGCCACCTGCAGGGAGGGCATGTGAAGGGATGGAAGGACAGAGGGGACAGAAAGACATACGAAAATTAACCATGTCTGCTCCTTAATCCAAGTGTCATAAGCCCCTCCATCCCTCTTCCAATGCATCTCAAAGAACTTTTAAAACTGATCAAATAAATGGATTTGAGTATCTTAATTTTGTCTGTGAGACTTCCTGTTCTGTTTCCTCTGAGATAGCCCATCTTGGATTGTCCTCAAGGCCAACTAAGTTCTATACCCACCACCTACCAGGGTGCATCCTTCTAAACCTAAATCCTTTGACATCATTACTCTGGGCTCTGTGTTTGCTGGTGCCTAGTGGATCATATCTCTTCCTGAAAGAAGAGTCTCCTCCTCTGCCAAAAATAACTCCTGGTGGAATTTTTGGTTCTGTACAATGTCTGATTTTGGATATTCCTTTGTATCAAAGATCCATAAATTGAATCAATTTTTAAGTCAAAAGTATAGAGTGAAGTGAAGTGTGTTGAAACTGTCAGAATGATGCAGGTCCTTGCTGCATGTCTATAGCTCCAGAGCTCAGAAGCCTCAGTGACCTCATCTGAATCATGGGGTGATTTTTAGGTCCTCTGTGCTCTAGCCTGGGGGTGGGAGGGGAAAAAATGAAACAAGAGCTACTTTATCTGCTGTGTTGACTCTCTGCCTGGTCCTACTCTGATTCTCACAACAGTCCTGTGCAGTAGATACCAGAACCATCCTGACTGCAGAAAAGGAAACTGAGTCACAGACCGATTCGATGACTTTCCCAAGGTCCTGCAGCAGGATAGGGAAAGAGCTAGGATTTGAATCCAGAGGCTCTTCAATAGGACCCATGTTACCTCTCTGCTCTACAGGAGAGAATGCAGGTAAGGCTGTGGCATTGATAGAGGGCCCATGTGCTTTGTAATCCTTTGCCTGTGACCTTCACTGAAGGTGTCAGAACAAGTCCAATATAAAGGTACCAGGGGGCATAATACAACCCAACTGCAAGCAGCACACTGCACAGCACAAAATCTGATAGAAAGCAATTGACTTTTTATGTGTTATGGTTTGTATCTGGAATAATATGCTAAAGGCTTGGTCCCCAGAGCAGCAATGTTCAGAGGTGGGGCTTTGGGGAGTGACTGGGTCAGGTGGTCTCCGATCTCATCCATGGATTTGTTGAATGGACTATTGGGAGATGGTGAAAACTATAGGAGGTGGGACCTAGTTGAAAAGAGTGTGTCCTTGGGGGTCAGCCTTTGGGGACTGTATCTTGTCCATGCCATCCCACCTTCTTAGGGCTGCCATGAGGTAAACAACTTCACTCCACCATACCCATCTGCCATGTTGTTCTGCTTTATCTCAGGCCCATAGTAATGGAGTTGGCTGCCTGTGGACTGAAACCTTAAAACAAGGAGCCAAAGGAAATCTTTCCTCCTTTAAGTTATTTATCTCAAGTATCTTGTCCCAGTGACAGACAGCTAACCTATACACTAGGGAAAGGCACAGAGAAGACATGTCAGCATGTTCTTTAAGAATCAGCCAATCTGGGCTGGGGAAATAGCTCAGTTGGTAAAGTGCTTGCCTTGCATGCACAAGACCCTGGGTTCAAACCCCAGCACTGGGTGAAAGAACTCTACTTCCTGGGGCATAGTATCCACCAAAACAAGCTCTCCAGCAAGGGAGCTTTGGTGTCCTTCCCTACCACGGCTGTCCCTAGCCTCAATGGTCCTCTCGCCACCCCCTACCATAAATGGGACCCTTGGCGTCAATGCTATGGGAAAGCGAGGCCTGCAGGTAGCCATCCTGTTACCTCCTGCCTTATCTTCCAACTCACCTGCTGCTACACCCGCCTGTTCCACTTGACTCCACCACAGTGAAAAAGTGCTTTTCTGCCCATGATGAACTACTTCTCTAATGTTCTGGATCTGACGTCTTCAGCTCCTCCTCCAGGACCCCTTGCTGTTGATCTCCACATTCTTTCCACACCTCCTTCTCTTCTGCCCTCGAGCTTCCCCGGGAAGGGCTTTGACTTCTAGACCTGGACTTCCAGGTAGAAGAGAACCGCCCCCGAGTCCATGTTTCCATGAAGTCCTAACCCATGAGAGGACCCCTAAACAGGAGTCATCTGTCTCCTCTTAAGTCTGCTTTTCCTTCTGGTCCCAGGACCTTGGGGAATCATGCAACTTTATCAATAGAGTAGGAAGTCTGAGAGTCCTCTTTGACTCTTATCTCCAACACCTAGTAGTCCCCACATTTAGAGTCTTGCCATCTCTTGAATCCCTCCCTTTGTCTACACCAGGGGTCTGAGACTGCAGGCCGCGGCCAATCAAGGTGACCACCAACTTCTAAGGTTGTGCTGGAACCCAGCCAGAGCTCACTCTTGGACATTCTGCCTATGGCTGCTTTGGTTCTGGTTAGGCGGAGTTTGGTATTTATGACTGAGAAAGTGTGGCCTGGAAAGCTCAGAATATCCACTCTCTGGCTCTTTAAAGGAAAACTTTGCCGAGCCCTTTTGTGCATTTTCTCTCAGATGTGGCTCTTTTAAGCCCCTGACATTCTTATTCAGCTCAATCATTCATCCAACTGGTATTTATTGAGCACCTATTATGTGTTATGACCCAATACCACAGTAGGACCTGTACAGCAAGGAGAAAAGATCAAGGAGCATGCACACCAGGACATTCCTACTTCAGGAAACATGGGCTTGCGGGAATCCTGCCTGGAGCTCCCAGATGACTGCATGGCTGTGCGCTTCCTTCAGGTCTCTGCTCAGATTTCCTCCATCAAGAAGCCTTCTCTCCTGAGTCCCTGATACGGCCCCTGCCCTGACCCTGCTTCTCTTTGCCTTACTTTCTTCTTCAAATCCCCAGCTGCTGTGTTAAACCCCAGTGCATTTCCTTCACCCTCGTCCTTAAGACAGAAGCATTGTCAGTTTTACAGTGTTTTCCCCTCTTCTCCTCCCACCTGAGATAACAGGCCAGTGGAGCTGCCCACACTGCAGCCAGGGACAGTAGAGAACAGTGGCCTGAGTGCTGGCAGGTGGTGAGCGACAATCTTAGGACATACATAAAAGATACCCAGATCCACGCTTTCTCAAACAGAAAGTGCTCTGGGGACTGAGAGTTAGGAAACTTGGAGTCTAGTCCTAGTCCTGACTCCCAGTTGGAGCTGGCACCACAGAACCCCAGCTTGCCAGGACCCATGTCAAGCAAGGCCAGCAGTGTTGGATTAAGATCTATAAAAGTCCTTCTCAATCTAGTAGATTTTTGGAAAGAACTCTCTGGAAGCAGACTCCCTTTACTAGACTCTTGGGAATACAGAAGGTGTTATACTGCATATCACACACACACACACACACACACGTGGGTGAGCGCACACACACACACGCATACACACACTCACACACATAGATACTGACCAGCTCTTTTCCGAATTCCATTCCTCTCGCCAACTTTGTGACCTTGGGCCTGTTGCTTTCTACATCTGTGCAATAGAAATAAAAATTATTCCCTCACATAGGATGGTGATGTGAGATGGCTGACCTGAACCCCAACTTCATGCACACACAGGAAGTCCTTAGCTATTGCTACTGTTAATTATCAAAGGTGTCAAACGCTTATCTCGTCCTGCTGCTAACACCTCACCATATTAATCATATTAATTGTCCCTTCACTTACCACTTCCCAAATTTTCCTTCCATTTTGAATGTGGGACAATTTCACCCTCCCTTAGCTTTTCTTCTGCTAATTTATGCCCTACGCGTTTTCCCCACAAAAGGCCCATCTAAGTCCCCCGTTAGGAAGGATTCTAGTGCCAGTTAACAGTGCTTTAATCCTGCCTGTGGCAGAGCCCCTCGGCGGCCACTGTTGTTTCTGTGGGCACGTGGCTGCTTTGTTACATAAGGTTTGGCTCCGGCTTTAATTCTTGGAACAAAAGTAAAAAGCTCTTTATCTTGGGGATCCATTTTGAAGCTCTCCCTTTATTTCTGGAAACGCAGAGAAGCCCAGCCAGGCCAGGGCTTCTCAGATGAGCCACGGCAGGACCCTGCCTAGATAGAAACCCGGGCCAGGGGAAGCCGGGCTCCACGGGGGCAGCAAAGCCAAGGAGGAGAGTCAAAGAGCTGCAGCTGCCCGCAGGAAATTCCTGAGGGAAACTTCCATCTCAAAAGGGGCTTCCAAGGAAGACATTGCACCCCATGGAACAATCACAGAGAACACAGGCACATCTTCAGGGGTGGTCTTGAGAAGAAGGGCCTGCTGGACTCTTATCATGCCACCAGGGCCCTTAGTTCAGTTTCTTGCAAAAGGACACAATCAAGACTGAAAAGATGTGATTCTGCAATCTGTGTATGGGGTGAAGGTGGGAGTTCATAACCCACTTGAATCAAAGTGTCAAATATGATATGCCAAGAAATTTGTAACGTTTTGAACAACCCACAATAAAAAATTAAAAAAAAAAAAAAAGAACTTATTGTGGGGCTGGGGATGTGGCTCAAGTGGTAGCGCGCTCGCCTGGCATGCGTGCGGCCCAGGTTCCATCCTCAGCACCACATACAATGATGTTGTGTCCGCCGATAACTAAAAAATAAATATTAAAAAAAAAAAGACTGAAAAGATGGGAAATCCATCTTTTACAGACTTTTACAGACAAGAAAAATCTGCCACACTATGTGATAGATCCTGCTACAACCTCAGACCGTGAGAGGCCTACACTTCTATTTTTTTCTCTGTACAAACATTTCTTTTCTTTATACAATCATAGATACATGTATTTCTTTTGTAGTTGGAAAGAACCTTAGAACTATAAATGAAACATCATATTTTTGCAGAGGAAATAAACCCAGAGAGATCATGTGATTTGTCCAGGGCTATTCAGCCGGAAGGGGTGAAACCAGGAGCACAGGTCTCTCAGGGATTGGAAATCTCCAGACCCAGCTTACCAGAAAGGACCGACTCCCTGCTCCCAGAGATGACAAGTCTGTTTCCTTTGATGTTCATGCTAACTTCAGAGCAAATTCTTCCCTCTGTTTACAGAAGGAGACACTACGCTCAGTGTCTGTGTACTCTGGCCCTGGGTTGTCCCAAGAGCTGATCACCTTCCTAGTAGCCTTTTCCAGCTGGCTTAGACCTTTGTTTTGTGGCACTTAGACAACCCTGAAAGTGGGTGCTTTTTCTAATTTTGCTCCCTGGGTACATGTGCCTCCCTGGAGCCTGCTGTGTGGTCACAGCTTCTTCCCTTGAGTATCACAGTGGGATCTTTCCAGAACTGAAGCTGGGATCACTGTCCCTGCTTATACTCACCATCTCCTCTTTGTATCAGGAAAGTCCAGACTCCTTCCCTCTACCTGTGAGGTAGAGCAGGATCGTGCAAAGATCTCAGGCTGCAGGGTATGTCACGGTCAGTTTGGAGATGAATCTGTTCAGCCCTTAATGCCCTAATAATTCAAAGTTCTCAACTTAATGCACATTTCTACTTTTTTAAAAAAATATGATTTTTGGTTGTCGATGGACCTTTATTTTATTTATTTACTTATATGTGGTGCTGAGGATCAAACCCAGTGCCTCACACATGCCTGGCAAGTTCTCTACCACTGAGCCCCAGCCCTAGCCCACATTTCTACTTCTCTAAAGAGAGAGAAAGAGACAGGGAGGGAGGGAGGGAGAGAGAGAGAGAGAGAGAGAGAGAGAGAGAGAGAGAGAGGTTACTTTTCATGCCTTAGTTTCCCCCCCAATAAAATAGGGGTAGTAGCACAGAAAGGAAGTGAGAGTTCTGGCTGGTGAAGTCCCTGTATTATGTGAGCCAGTGCCACAGAGCGGAGGAGTGGAGCCTGCTCAGGAGGGGCAGGAGCTCACCAGCACACCCTGGTTTCGCCCTCTCTTACCTCAGTCATTCAAGCTCCCCGTGAGACCCTCGCTACAGGTGTTTGACCTTTTGACTCTGATGGAGTCATCTCTATCCCTGACATTTATTCTCCCACTTCCTGTTTTCCATGTTGAGCAGCCCCCAGCCCCTTGGATGTCCTCCATGTTTTTCGGCCTTACCTGAGCCTTGCCCATTCATGCTCATGGGATGTACATGTGACTTCCACCTGACTGCACCAGGAGTGGCATCACACCCCACCCAGCCAGGGGCAGCGCCCTAGTCACATCCAGTAACACCAGCATGCCCAGGCACAACACATGTGTTTAGAAATAGATTAACCTGAGGGGCTAACACACTCATGTGGGCTTGTTTGCTTTATGGTTCCCAAGGAGTTTATACCTTCAACTAGTAACATCAAACTGGGTCCACATCCTGAGAAGAACCTGTCTGGAGTTTAATAGAGTTGAGCTCAGACCCCAGCCCTCCACTGGGGCCTTGGGTTAATTATGTAATCTCTCTGAGCTATTAGTTCTCTCACCTTTCAGGAAAACATGAGTCAGCCATTCTGCTCTGATTATTATAAAAACATATATCCAGACAATGACTTATATATAAAATCAAAGGTGGGCAGGGGGGAGGGGTATTGTCTGTCACCAGGTAAATGGCTGAGCCAAGTATGTTGTATTCCAAACAATGGAATACTGTTCAACAATAAAGGACACACCAGGGATACATGTAACAACATGACTCGATCTCAAAGGCACCATGCTTGTGAAATAAGCCAGAGGCATGCATGATTCCATTTAGATAATGCAAATCAGCCCATAGTGACAAAAAGCAGTTCAATGGTTGCCTGAACTGAGAACAGGGGTGAAGGGAGGAATAGATTCTAAAGGGGTTTTAAGAGTCCTTGGGAGATGATAGATGTGTTCCAAATGATGATTGTGGTGGAAGTTTCATGGGTGTATGTCACTGTTAAAATTCATCAAATTACACACTTTGAATGCATGTAGTTTATTGAATAACAATGATTGCTCAATGCATTTGAAAAGAAAAACTAACATTAAAAAGATAATCTCATGATGTTCAGAAACAGTTAATAGCAATGGGTAAGGTCTTCCACTGCTTTGTTTTTTTTGCAGTAATTCTTGTTTTAAATGTTGTGTAAGAATTAACATTAAAACTTACTGCATTGAGAAAGAGCTATAGGACATTAAGGAAGAAATGCATAACATTATTTTCCAAAGCAATTATTTGACATTTCTCCATGAAATCTTGAGAAATTCCACTGTACTTTTTTAAAAAATATTTTTTTAGTTGTAGATAGACAAAATAGTTGTATTTATTTATTTATTATGCGGTGCTGAGGATTGAACCCAGTGCCGCACATGTGCTAGGCAAGTGCTCTACCACTGAGCTATATACCCTTACCCTTTTTTCGAGATTATTTTTGATTAAAAGTTGGATGATTGAGTCAGATAATCTAGTTGCATATCTGTAATCCTTGCTGCTTGGGAGGTTGAGGCTGGAGAATCCCAAGATCATGGTTTATGATTCAGTGGTGAGTGATATTAATTTATCTTGAACAAAATGGGGGATTCACAATGTTGAATGTTATTTGAGCCCTGTGTTCTCAGCAAGTACTCTTAGGCAAGCCTCTATGACTAAGCTCAATCCTAGCCTTCCACAGTACTTTTAAATTTAGTGGAATAGTGTTTACATGTACACCACACATGCAATTAAAGCATACATGTATAGGCACATTATGGAAATGTTGGGTAAATGCTTTAGTTGATGACCTAAAAAAAAAAAAGAATAAAAATCAATAGAGAGAGAGAGAAAGAAAGAAAGAAAGAAAGAAAGAAAGAAAGAAAGAAAGAAAGAAAGAAAGAAAAGCATGAATCAGCACCTGCCTTGTTTGATGGTTATTGGGATAAATTCATCAAAAAAAGGTTGTCTCTGGATAGGCACAGTGAGGCACACCTGTAATCCTGGTTACTTGGGAGGCCAAGGCAGAAAGATCACAAGATTGAAGCTCAACAACAGTACTGAGACTCTGCTTCAAAATTCAAGAAAAGCTAAAAAGGGCTGGGGATGTAGCTCATTGGTAAAGCACCCCAGGTTCAATCCCCAGCACCCAAACAAACAAACCAATAACAGCAATGAAGAAGAATAAGGAGGAGGAGGAGGAGAGAAATATCCACAAATGGCCCATCTTTACTGACCGAGGCTCCTCATGAAACAGTTCAAATCACGTCTCACTCTCTGCACACCTGCACAGGTCTGAGTGTCACCTTCCTTTCAATGTGCCTGGAGAACACTTGCACCATTGCCACCCTTTCAATTTTCCTGGGTATGTAGTGGTTAGGGTTTCCCTAATGAGGACAAGGAGAAAAGAATTCACAGTAAGTGATACATGGGGAAAGTGGGAGCAGGCGCCATCTTTTATCTTAATACCAAATACCAAATTCCTGTCTCCCACAGGCCATTCTTGACCTCACTCAGCAATTTCATTCAGTTTTTCCATCATTATCTTAATAGACATCTACCCACCATTTACCAAAATGCAGTAAGTGGGGTGATCATTTTTCTAAAGATAAAAACGATACTTCTGTTCTCTCTGTTTTTCTCTCTCTTAAGGCTGAGGATTGGCTTTTTATTTTAACTCTAGCTCTTTGGCCTTCTGGGACAGCTCAATGTTCTGACTTGTTCTGTAAAGGTTGGGGAGATAAGGAGTTAAATCATCAACTAGAAAATCTGACCACCAAAGATCTAGACTTCTGGTCGTTTAGTACAAATGAAGACAGCAAGTCTCCTTTAGCTTTAATTATGTATGTAATTACCTCTGTTCAGATAGATACAGGCTCAGAATCTCAAGAAAGACAGAGGGGTTTTTTTCCCTTTCAATCCATCAGTATCACTGTCCAAAACATTTATTGTGTGCCAACTGTATGAAGCAACTCTGCATTAAATACTGAGAAGTAAACAAGAGACTTATTATAGATACTATTCATGAGGCCCTTAAAGCCCTACCTGCAGAAACAAGATCATTGGAATACCTGATATGCCTCAGGCAGCACACCAGCTATGGGGATTCGAGTACATACAGTGTGTGCATTTAGGAAATGTCTTGTCCAGCAGTTAAGCATGAGCAAGCCAGGAAAGGGCAGGTGCCATGATGATGATTACTTTTGTGGTACTGACTCATAAGAATGGAAGGACCTCAGGAAATAAACAGTCAAGGCACAGGAGCTGCTAGCCAACAAAAATCTAATGGACAATTTCTCTACGCCAGGAATTAACTCTTGGGCTTTACCCACCTGTCAAATGGACTTTAAGGAAGAGTTCCCAGTCATCCAAAGTGATCCCACATTCTGAACTGATAGCTAACCATTCTATGATCTGAGGACACATGAGAAAAGAGGCATCCATGAGTTGTAGTGAAGTCACTGCGGGCCAGGTTGGCAACCTGTCTCCATCTCCTTGATTCTTTATATTGCCCTCTTTCAAAGAAAAAACAGGGCAGAGCTGTGTGGATGTTCAGTAATTGCTCTCTTCTGGGTCTTCCTTGGGAAACAGAAGGACAAATCACTTGCATTTTGATAATAGAAGCCTAAAAAGTAAGCCAGAGAGACTGTAAACAAAGGGTCAGGAGGAAAGATGCACCAGGGTTACCTTTGTCTCCACCATTGACATAGTCTGACCCTAGGAAAGGAGAATTCCAACTTTCCTTTAACTGTGACATGGTTTGCTAATCCTGTTTTCTGCCTTTGAGCAAAAAGAATCATCACATAATGGTATTTAAGATTTCACACATGTAGATTTTTTTCCTCTGTGACACAGACACTGAGGAACGTTGCCCATTGGGACAATTGCCTCCTGAGTATAGTCAAGGCCTTTTGCTACAGGTCAGCTTGCTCAGGGAGACATACTCTAATTAGGAGGTCATGGATGAGCACAGATTGGAACAAAATGAGTTTATGTTAATCAACTTTTCATTGTTGTGGTCAAAATACCTGACAAGAACAACTTACAGCAGAGAAAGTTGATTTTGGACTCATAGCTTCGGAGGTTTCAGTTCATGGTTGGCCATCTCCATTGTTCTGGGCCTCAGGTGAGGCAGAACATCATGGTGGAATGGCATGGCGGAGGAAAGAGTCTCAGCCCATCGCATCCAGGAATGAGGAAGTAGGGAGGCGGGGAGAGGAGCCAGGGACAAGATATTATCCTCAAGGGCAAACCCTCAGTGACCTAATTTCTCTATTAACTCCTCATCTGTTTAGAGTTACCACTGAGTAACTCATTCAAATTATTAACACGTCAAATGGATTCATCCACTGGGTGGTTACTGTTCTCAGAATCCAATCATTCTACCTCTGAACATTCTTGCATTGCCACATGAGCTTCTCAGGGGACACCTCATATTCAAACCATTTAAAAGTTTTCAACATGTCAGTATTTAACTAGTTTATTCCAGTGGAGGCATTTTACAGTAAGAAACACCTTTCCACCAAGACCTGAAGACACAAAGGTGGGCTTTGGGGACTATTTTGAAAGGAGAACAATGCAGTTTTTCTGGGGCTCTTCCCTGCGACATTCTGGATCTTCTCATCTGCCTGCCCATTTCATGCAGTCACAGATATGGCTTGTGCTTTAGACATCATTCTCTCTGCAAAGACTTTGAGCATCTCTGCTATGATCATTACAACTGCTAGTTTTATATTTGAACTCTCAGTGGGCAATTTTATTTCTCCTCTTTCCAAATTTGTGAGCTATCTTGACCCCATATTGGACAAAAACAAGGAATCAAAATTATTCATTGAGGGCAAGAAGTGTTACTAGACTTGGTATTTGGAATGTGCAAAGCTGGAGAAGAACATTTCAATACAGGATGGGGATGTGAAAAATGGGGTGTGAACCTGAAAAATCACAGCCACCGCGAACTAGTCCCTGAACATATGATACCACCTTGGTATATTGGCTTTTTTGAAGGGTGGGGGTAAGGGTCAAGATACCATTTCCAGTTTCAAGTACCTATTCTTCTTTTAATCTTTTAATACGTGGTATGAATGGTAGAAAGAACACTTGGAAGGAAAATATTATAGGAAGGAAGAGAAGAAAAAGGGAAGATGAAAAAAAAGATTGAAAAGTGGTGATTGCAATTAAAAGTTTGGATTCAAATCCTTCCTCTGATAATACCCACCTGTGTATCTGAACAGAATGTTTTCCTTATTTTTCTAAATATGAGGTCTCTCCTTTAGGGGTGAGGAGAATAATACCTACTTCCCAATCTATTAAGACCAAGAGGATATAGAAAATATATCTATATCTGTATCTATTAATCTATCTGTCTGTCCCTAGGACATAATAGTAACTAATGAAATGTCAATTAAAACATTGAAAACAGCCAAAATTTTATCACCAAAGTAAAGGTTTGTGTAACATCTTCAGCTGTGAGGTGCCCAGGTGGTACTTCCTGCAATCACAAAGCTCACATGCCCCACTGTCCTTCACTAGGGCCCTGTCTCCTACTATATTAAAGTTTCTCAATGGCAGATGCCAGCCCGTGGCCACTGATGACCCTCAGACATGATATTGTCCCATACATGAGGATGTCTTTGTCAATATTTATAAAATCAGTGAATGAATGTCATGTTGGTTTAGGGATATTCAACATGTACCAATCCTCAGATATGGAATTTACAGATTGGAAAAGCGAAGACATAGTTTTAATATTTGTGTTCCTCCAAAATCCATGTCAAAATATAATACTTGCTGCAATATTACTAAGAGGTGGGATTTCATCCTTAGCATTGGTGGTGTGGGGGGAAAAAGAGGTGGAACTTTCTTGGAATTGATGAAGTCATCTCCCCTTGTAAATGGGATTGGTGTCCTTATGAAGGGACTTCAGGGAGCTGACTGGCCCTTTTACCCTTCTACCCTTTCTGTTGTGGGAGGACACAGCAAAAAGTTACCAGGTTTGAAATGGAGAAGAGTCCTCCCAGACACTGACTCTTCCAGGACCTTCATCTTGGACTTCCCAACCTCTAGAAATGTGAGAAATAAGTTCCTGTTCTTTATAAATCACTCCGTCTCAGTTATTTTGTTATAGCAGCATAAAGACAAACCCTAATATCTTATTAAGGTCAATAACTACATTTTCTCCCAACTGGTTTTTAATTTTATCACTTTCTGTCAGCAATCATAATTACATAGCAAAAATTATTTTATTTTCTTTGTGTTCATGAGTATTTTTAAAATAGTAAACCGATTTCTTTTATATCTGTACAGCGGGGAGAGGAAGAAGTAAGCAAGAGCTGGGGAAGGAGAATGTAAGAAAATAATAGGAAAGAAATCTGAAAATAATTTGGAGCTCAAACTGGTTCCAAATGCTTCACATTGAAGGTGGGAGAAAAATCGGGGTTCAATATTAATGCAATGTTAAAGGATAATTTATTCAGAGCCCTTTTCTTTGGTTTAGCTTTAAATGAACCAAATTCAATGGATCTTTCTGCAAATATTACTGAGTAAATTTATAATTTTATAAAACTCATGATGTTTGATGAGATTTGCAAGTGCATATACCCACAAGTAACACTTTCAAGCCATAGAACATCTTCATTTCTCAGATTTTCTGCATGCCCCTCTTTGTGTTTCTTCTCACAGTCTGCCCTAAATCAATGGATCATAATATTTTGAGATCCATAAATCGTTTCTCTGAATCTTACGCAAGCTAAAATGTTCTCCCCACTGGGGCAAGGAAGTGGAGACATTAGGATGGATTTTAGGTTAAGAACCACCAGCAAGTTTTACTTATTTGATTTCCTCATTAAAAATCTTTATTAGGCACTGCCTGGGTACTTTGGAAAAAGTGTCAGACAGTCAGCTGTTAAGAAAAATATCATTCTTCCTTCCTTGACCTTATAGCTAGGAGAAAAATGCCTTCAGCAGAAAAGTGAACAACTTAAGATCAGGTTTTGGATCATGATAAGTGCCAGGAGGGTGGTCACTAGCCTGGGTAGGATGATAAAGAAAGCACAAGAGGCTATTGTATAGATGCCTATGGAAGGTTCTTCAAGGAGGTCTTTCTGAAGTGACGGTGGTTTAGTGGACACCTGAGGATGAAATGAAGGTACTATACCAAGAGACAGAGAAGAACCTTCTAACATATCCACAGTCTGATTTCTGCCCTATCTGAATTGCTCCCCATATCCCTACATGCTACCTGCTCACATTCTATTCTCCTAAAAGACAGAATGTTGATTCTCCTTATTTAAAAAGCTAGTCAACATCTAGAAGAAAACTTACATTTTCATGAAACATTTCTTTTAGGTATTACAAAGAGAATATTTCTGGTTATCTATTAGGTGTATAACAAGTCATCCCAAAATTTGGTGGTTTACAATGTCAAAAATAATTTTATTATCTCTCATGATTTATGTGGGTTAGAGATGTATGAACAGCTTAGTAAGATAGTTGTGGCCAGAGTATCTCATAAAATTGCACTTGGGCATGGCTAGAACTGGAAAAGCAAGAGATGGCCAGACACCTTCTTAGTAATATAGGTTCATATGGTTAATTTGTGCTATCTGTGGATAAGCTACTTTGGGCTTCTTCAAAGTTTATCATTATCAGGGCAGTTGTACTGTTTCCATGGTGGTTGAGGGCTTCAAGAGTATTCTGGTAAGAAGACAGGAGCCAAATTGCCTTTTATGACCTAGCCTTGGAAGCCACTGTTAATCAACCAGTCCAAAGGTCTTATGGAGAAGAGATATATGCTAATGGAAGAGCTGCAAGATTCTAGGAGAGCTTGTAGAATGAAAGGTATTTTTGCAATCATCTTGGAAAAGCATAATCAGCCATGGGTAGTCTAGGAAGATGAATAAGAGAAGAAAGGGGATTCCAAGAACAGAAGGCATAAGTACTGGCTTCAATGAAGACAGGTGGATTATGCACATTCACTCAGGAGGTTCATGAAGAGAAGGAGAAAGCATTATTTTGGATATATTCAGTCTCAAAAAAGAAAATGGGAGAGGTGAGAGAGAAAACTCTAACTTCATTTGATTGAATGATAAGAAGAATTTTCTTATATCACAGGAATCTACTTTCCTTAAATGTGAAGAAATCCCATGAAAAAGAATTCTATCATGTCTCATGGATGATATCTTGACCTCATGCCTATTTATCAACAAATAGCTAGTAGAGAGATTGATTGTTATGATTGGTTTAGGGCATCCAGTATTATGTGAGTCAAAGCAGGAAAAGGGGTAATTGATAGAGAACAATTCATTCAGTGAACTTCATGAAATCAAACAATTGCTAAATTGACTACATAGAGGTAACTGGGAAGGATGGGAGATGGTGATGGTCATATGCTTTGTTAAATGTTTCAAGACTCAAGATGTGACTGTAAGAGTGGAAGGGCAAGATGAGTGAAGAAAATATTCATGGATTTTAGAAGGTTGAGAAACCAAGAGACTAAAAGAAACATGATCCGTGGTAACATTAAAGGCTCCCAAAATGAAATAGAAATAAAGTTAGGAAAGAAGATGAAGGAAATCAGCAATTAAATGCTTTGCTATAAGATCAATAACTTCAATGTGTCAGATATAAAGACTTAGATGACCTATAGTGGTATAAACTTGGGGGAAAAGGCAGGTGGACACCAGCTTTCAAATGCTTTCCTTGACTCCAGTCTGCAGCAAAAGTCACCTATGTAAATCATCTATCAATCATGTTAGCACCCTGTTTAAGGTGTGCTAATGTTCCCCAGTGCCACCTGGATAAAATATGAACTCCTTAGCATATCTTACAAGGCTCTCTACCACCATTTCTATCTTCAGGAGATTTTGACAAACTCCTGGTCATATACTCTTCTCATAAAGAATTTTTGGCTATGTAGTCCCAAGGTATACCTAGTTTTATACTATTATAGTAACTTCTTCTATGGTAAAGCATGTACTAAAATATAAATAGAAAATGAAATCGATAAATTGTGTGAGCAGCTATAATATAGAAAGTAAAAATAGATTTTTTATTGGTGCATATTAATTACACAGGGTTGGGTTTCATTGTGCCATATTCATACATACATAAGAACATATTTTGATCAATCTCAATCCTTAATACCTTCCCACTCTCTCCTCCATCCTCCTCCTGGTCCCTTCTCCTCCTATAATGGTTTTCCTTCTACTTTCATTGCATCCCATTTCCCCCCAATTTTTCCTTCTAGTTTCCACAATATTTGAGAAACTAGAAGGAAAAATGGGGGGGGGAGAAAACAAACAATATTTTTCTGAGTCTGAAATATTTTGCTCAAAGTTATGGCCTCCAATTCCATCTATCTCCCTGCAGATAACATAATTTTATTCTTCTTTATGGCTGGATAAAACTCCATTGTGTATATATACTACATTTTCTTTATCCATTCATCTGTTGACAGATGAGTAGGCTGATTCCATAACTTGGCTATTGTGAATTGTGCTGCAATAAACATGCTTATGCATGTATCTATAAAGTGTGCTGACTTTAATTCTTTTGGATAAATACTAAGGAATGGTATAGTTGAATCATATGGTAATTCTGTTTTTAGCTTTTTTGAGGAAACTCCATACTAATTTCCATAGAGACAGTCTAGTTTACATTCCCTCCAACAATGTATAAGAATCTCATTCCCCTGCATCCTCACCAGCATTTATTGTAATTTGTATTCTTGATGCTTGCCATTCTCTTGGAGTGAAATAAAATCTCAGTGTAGTTTTGATTTGCATTTCCTTGATGGCTAAAGATGTTAAGCATTTTTTTCATATAATTGTTGGCTGTTTGTACTTCTTCTTTTTAGAAGTGTCTTTTCAGTTCATTTGCCCATTTATTGATTTGGTTATTTGTTATTTTAATATTAGGGTTTTTTTTAATTCATTATAGCTTCTGAATGTTAAACCTCTGTTGGTTGAGCAACCAGCAAAGATTTGCTCCCATTCTGTAGCTCTTCCTTCAGATTCTTGTTTCCTTTGCTCTGAAGAGACTTTTCAATTTGATGTCACTCCATTTATGTTAAAGTTTTTCATCCATTTTTTCTTCTAATAGCTACAAAGTTTCTGGTATTTGATCTATTTTGAGATGATATTGATACACAATGAGAGGTAGGGCTCTATTTTCTTTCTTCTATGTGGGTTTATCCAGTTTTTCCAGCACCACTTGTTATAGAGGCTGTCTTTTTTACAGCATGATTTGGCACCTTGTCAAGTATAAAGTGACTCTAGCTTTGTGGGTTTGCCTTTGTTTTTTATACTGTTCCATTGATCAACTTTATTTTTGTGCCAATACCATGCTGTTTTTGTTACTATTGTTCTATAGTATAATTTGAAGTCGAGTATTATGATGCCTTCAGCATTGCTCTTGTTGCTTAGCATTGCGTTGACTATTCTGGTTTTTCCTTCATTATTTTTTCTTTTTGTTCTTCCATATGAATTTTGGGATTTTTTTTTTATTTCTGAGAACAATATCATTGGTATTCTGAAGGGGACTCCTTTGAATATGTAGATTGCTTTTCACAATATGGCCATTTTAACAATATTAATCATTGCTAGCCATGAACAAGGGAAGCCTTTTACTTTCTACTGAATAACTTATTTTAAAATAGAGAAATCCACCAGGATAGTTGAAGACTATAATACCTATTTCTCAGTAATAATAATAAAAAAAACTAGATAGAAAATAATTCTGATCAAGTTTCCAGAAAACATAAGGTAGATTACATCCTAAGCCATTAAACACACACACACACACACACACACCCCTAACTTAAAAGAATAAACTATTAGAATGTGTCCTCCAACAACAGTGTAATTGAACAAGAAATCAAAAACAGAAATAATAAAACAGGTAAAATTCTAAACTATTGAAAACTTAGACAACGTATTTCTAGATCCATAAGTCTAAGGATAGATCACAGTGGAAAAATTTTAAATACATAGGAGTGAATGAAAATACAATGCAGAAAAAATAATGAGGTTCAGATAAAGAAATATAGAAAGAGATATTAAAAGCAATAAATGTAGCTATTAGAAAGAGTAAAGAACTAAAATTAGTAATTTAATCTTTTATCTCAAGAAAGTAGGGAGGAAAAGATCAGAATAAACTCAGAGTAGGAGAAATAAAAATAATAAAAATAAGAGCTGAAATGATTGAAATTAAAAACATAAACATTAATGAAAATAAATAAAACACAGAAATATTTCCTCAAAAACAGTCATAAGATTATCGAAACTTCAGGAAGTTTGACACAGAAAAGGAGAAAAGACAAAAATCGCCAGTATCAGGAACATAACAGGAGACTTTACATATTTGGAAGACAACAAATAGATAATAAGAGAGTATTATAAACAATTGTACTCACATATATCTGACAACTTAGATAAAATGGACCAATTCCTTGAAGAACATAAACAACCAACAATTAAATCAATATGAAATAGATAATTTGAAATTCCTATAACTATTAAGGAAACAGTGCTGTTTAAAAAACAAACAGAAGAAAACTTTCCAAGCCCAGATGGTTTTACTGTGGAATTAGTGCAAATGTTTAAAGAATAATGAACATCTCCTTCAGAAAAAGAAGTGAAAAAAATAATAATTTGTTTTGTAAAACTTGTATTATGGGAACCACATAAAGAAATAAAAATGGAGGAAATACAGAACAATATTCCTCATGAATACAAAAACAAAAATTCTAAATGTAATATTAGCAAAGAAAATTCATCTATATAAAAGAAGAATTATTTACAATGATCAAGTGGTATTTATCCCAATTATGTGAGACTGGCTCAATATTTGAAAATTATTCTAATGACCAAATTATTAAGCAAAAAGGAAAAAAATCACAATTCTATCAATTGATGCAGAAAAAGTATTAGACAAAATGCAATACCCATTCATGATAACACTCTCATAAAAAAATAGAAATATTGAGGAATTTCTCAAATTGATAAAGAACATCTAAAAAAATGCTAATATTTTCTTAATGGTGAAAAACTGAATGGTTTTCTCCTACTACCAAGAATATGGCAAGTATATATAGTTATGTATTCAACATAAGTTAGAAGTTCTAGTTAGTGGTATAAGAAAATAAAATGAAACAATATGCAGATAGATTATAAAGGAAGAAATAAAGATGTTCTTATTTGCAAATTACATGATTACCTACATAGAAAATACCAAGGAGTCTATTGAAAATTTCCTAGAACTAATAAGAGAGATTAATCAGGTTTCAGGATAAAAGCTAACCATAAAAACCATTTATCTCTGTACAATGAATAAACATGGAAATGATGAAATTTAAAATGCAATGCTATTGATATTAGATTTTTTAAAAAGAGAAAATGTACTGAAGAAAGAAAACAAAGAACCAAATAAAAGCATACCATGTTTATGAATTGAAGAGTCAACATCATAAAAAATGTTAAACTTCTCAAACTGATATATCTATTTAACACAATTTGTATCAAAAACATAGACAAGATTACTCTAAAATTTATATGGAAAAGAAAAGGGACTAGATATTGCTGAAGCAATTCTGAAATGCAAGAATGAAATGAGAAGAATCAGACTACCCCATTCTAAAATTTACCAAATAAATACAATAATCAAGAGTATATAATAGATACATAGTTGATGGCAAAAATAGACTCACACATGTATGCCCAATTTGCTTTTGCTTTTTTTTAAATTGTTTTAGTTGGAGATGGACACAATACCTTTATCTTATTTATTTTTGTGTGGTGCTGAAGATTGAACCCAGTGCCTCACATGAGTTAGGCAAGTGTTCTTGCCTAGCTCAGTGTACCACTGAGCTACAACTCCAGCCCCCCAATTTATTTTAATGAAGGTACAAAAATGAATTAAAAGAAGGCAGATATTTCAACAGATGCTCCTAGACCAATTGAAAAAGCATGGGTAGGCATAAAATCTTTCACCTAAATTATACATCTTATATAAAATTAAACTTAAAATTGATTACAAATTGAAATGAACAACTATTAAACTCAGAAAAAAATTAGGAGAAAATCTGTGTGATCTAGAGTTAGAAAAAGAGTTCTCCAAATTGAAACCAAAAGCATAATTCATAAAAGGAAAAATTAATTAATTTGACTTCAACACAATTAAAAAGTTTTGCTCTGTGAAACATCATCCCATAGAGTAGATGAAAAGACCAGAAAAATCACGTAAGAATTTATTTTTAAACCATGTATCTGACAAAGGAGTAGTCTCTAGAATACATAAAGAACTCTCAAAACTCAACAGTTGAAAATTATACAATCCAATCAGACCATGTGCAAAATGTTTGAAGAGACTTTTGACTGAAGAAAACACACACAGATAAAAACATGAAAAGATGCTCGACATTATTACCAATCTGGGAAATGCAGGTTCAAATCATAGTGAATGTCTCAAATTAAAATAAAAATAGCAAAACATCAAATTGCCAGCAAGCATGCAGAGAAACTACCATTCCTATTGAGATGTAAAAATGTGTAATTCCTCTAAAAATTGTTAAAACACAGAAGTACCATATAATTGAGTACTTGCACTCTTGGATATTTATCCAAGAGAATTGAAAACTTGTGTTCACACAAAAACTCGAACATGGATATTTATTGCAGATTTATTTGCAATACTGCAAAACTGGCCACAACCCAGATATTTTCAACTGGAGAATGGTAAAAAGCAGAGTGCTCCATTCATATGAAGAAAACTACTACTGGGCCATAAAAAGGCATAAACTTGCTGGTACACATAGAGAATTACAGTGAGTGAAAGAAGCCAATCCCAAGAGAGTACATACTTTTGGACTCCATTTGTATAACATCCTTGAGATGACAAAATTACACAAAAGGGAACATATAAATGGTTATCAGGAGTTAAGGAGGGTGGAATGGGAGGAAAGTGTGTATGATTCCAAAAGGGTGTACAAGGAATCATCGTAGTGAGAAGACAATTCATATGTGGATAGTCTCAATGTCAAGATCTTGGTTGGGACACTGTATTATGGTTTTACAAAATGCTACCATTGTGGAAAATAGATAAAGGCTACCTAGGATCTCTCTATGTTATTTCTTACAAGTGTGTGTTAGTCCATAACTATCAGATGATTAAAAGTTTAATTTAAAAAAATCAACATACTTCAACTTCTGGATCTAAAAACCAGGTGAATGCAAAGTAGGATAACACAAAGAAAACTGTGCAGGCACATTAAAGTCAGCTTTTTATCTTAAAACAGGAGATTAAGAATAAATCTTAAAAGCAGCCAGAGGCAAAAGACCCATTAAAAATATTATCACAATATGAATCACAACTAACTTATTATCAGAAATAAGGAAGCTAAAGACAATGGAATGATATCTTTTATGTATTGAAAGAAAAACCAGAATCTGCCAATCTGGAATTCTGTATCTAGCAAAAATAGCTCTTGAAAAGTGTTATGGTTTGGATGTGAGGTGTCCCCCAAAACTCACGTATGAGACAATGCAAGAAGGTTCAGAGGGAAAATGATTGGGTTGTGAGACCCCTAACCCAGTCAGTGAATTAATCACCTGATGGGATTAATTGAGTGTTAATAGGGTGTGGAGGGAAGTGCTGGGGCTTGCGGGCAGAGGTGGCTTTGGGTTTATATTTGTATCTGGTAAGTGGACTCTCTCTCTCTCTCTCTCTCTCTCTCTCTCTCTTTCTCTCTCTCTCTCTCTCTCTCTCTCTTTCTCTCTCTCTCTCTCTCTCTCTCTCTCTCTCTCTCTCTCTGCTTTCTGATCATCATGTGAGCTGCTTCCCTCCACCACATTCTTTTGCCATGATGTTCTGCCTCTCCTCGAGCCCCAAGGAATGGAGCCTGCTGTCCATGGACTGAGACCCGTGAGGCCCTGTATAAACCTCTCCTCCTCTACAGTTGTTCTGGTTGGTCTTTCAGTTGCAGCAAAGGAAAAAGCTGACTAAAACAAAAAAGAAAACAGAGTTCTGCCTTCAGGTAATGATGTGGTCTGGGCAGAATTCTTAGAAGGCCCCACAAAACTGTTAGCTGGTGTTATATTCTGCCATGTCCCCTACCCTTAAGTGTTGTCAGGGGGAGGCTGAAGGCTTCCAATCAACAGGAATGGCAAAAGGTATGGGATGTCACTGCCAGGATTAGGTTACTCACGTGTGTGTATGTGTGTGTGCATGCATATGTGTATGCGCACACATATATGTATATTTGTGCATAACAAAGATTCATTCATTAATTCATTTACATCTGTTTTCCTACCATGCATGATGGAGACTCCTCCTCCTAGCCTTGAAGAACCAAACTGTCATGCTAGAAATGCCTATAGACAGTTCTAAATGTGACGTATAGAAAATGGGGACCTCAATCTTACAACCTTAAGAAACTGAATTCTACCAACAATTACACGAGTTTGGAGAAGAATCAGGAACTCCAGAGAGGAATTTACACCAGCCAACACCTCAATTGCAGCTTCCGGGACTGTGAGCAGAGGGTGCAGTTGAGTAGTGCCCTGACTCCTGACACAGCAACTTTGAGATAGCAAACATGTTGTTTTAAATGCCAGTTAGAGTAATTTCTTCAACAGTGATAGATAACTACTTTAGATGGAGGCATTTAACCAGAACCTTCCTTCAGATAACAATTTTAAAACCTCAACAGTCCTAGGGATGTAGTCCAGTGGTGGAGCATGCGCTTTGCATGAACAAGGCCTTGGGAAAGAAGCCCAGTCTCCATCAGTCAGTCAGTAAAGGGCACAGACAAAATATTTTTAAATATGCTTAAATTTCACCATAAAACAAGTTAAATAGGTTTTAAAACACTGGTAATCACTATAGTGTACTCTTGCCATATGATATTTCATCAAATTAAATATTAGAAATTAATACCTTATTAGACTCTAAGTCTTATTAGACTCTAAGAAAAGATGTTCCACATTTGGAAATTAAACAATTTATTTCTAACATGAACCAATGCTTAAATCAAAAGTGAAATGAGAAAATATGTTGAACTGAATGAGGTTCTGATATAACACACCAAAAACCATGGGAAGCAACTGCAAAGAAATCATATCTGAAATTCTTAAATAAGGAGAAAATTCAAAATCAAGCACTTTATTTTCAAACTTATAAAACTAGAAAGAGATGACCGAACTAAACCCTTAGAAAGTAGAACGGAAAGATCATTGTAAAAATCAATAAAGTAAAAAATATGCTATACAGAATGATAAAAAATTTATCAAAAATTACTTCTTTATGAAGAAAAGCCCCTAGGAACACTGATCAATAACAAAGAAAAAACTTTGTTACCAAACTGTTATGAAGGAGAAAATATCCTAAAGATTCTATGCACATTGAAAGGATTATATAGGAATATTTTGAAGAGCATACCATCAATAAATGTAACAACAGAGATGAAGGAGATGAATTTTTAAAAAAACAACTTAACATAACTGACAAAATCTGAATAGACTTATATTTATTAAAGTAACTGAATTTGGCCTGAAAAAAAATTTTCGCACAAAATTATCCAAGGGCAGAAAAATTCTATCAAACAAGATAAAGTGCTATTCTTTATAGAAGAAATATTAATTCTACACAAAGTCTTTCAAGCACAAAGAAAGTATAAACATTTTTCTACTTATTTTGTGATAACAGCATTATGTTGATAACAAAACCTGTATTTTTTAAAGTTTAAAAAAATGTGTGTATGTGTGTGTGTGTGTGTGTACACACACACACGTAAAATATGTATGTATGTACATGTACATATATGTATATATATACTCCAATATCCCTTGTGGAAATAAATGCAAACAGATTATGTTACAAAATAAAATGCAGCAATATATTAAAAAGATATTGCATCACGACTAAATGGGGGTTATCCCAGCTTAACGTTGTTTGTTTAACATTAGCAAATCAATCAAGGTAACTCACCATTGTTACAGAATAATGAAGAATGGTTTTTGTGGTAAACTCAATAAATACATGGAATTCTATACTTACTCATAATAATAACTCTTGGAAAACTTGGATCAAAAGGAACATTCCTTTATTAAAAAAAAAAAAAGCAACTCTGAAGAATCCAGAGCTAACATCATACTTATTAGTGAAGTATTCCACCATTTTCCATAAGATCAGGAGAAAAGCAGTTGCCTGGGAGGTTCTAGTTGCTTCAAGGAAATCAAGAAAAAGATAAAATGCATGAAGATGGAAATTAAAAAAAAAACAAAAACTTCTCTTCCCAGCAGCTAGGGAGACTGAGGCAGAAGAATCTCAAGTTCAAAATCAGCCTCAGTAACTTAGCAAGACTCTGTCTCTCAAAATAAAAATAAATGAATAAAGAGGACTAGGAATATGACTCAGGGGTTTGACCTGGCTTCAATCCCCAATACAAAAACAAATAAAGCAAAACACCACCACCAACAACAAAAGCAAACAAAACAAACCTTCTCTATTTACAATTAAAAGTAGCCAATCTCCCCTCCCTTTAAAAAAAAAAAAAAAAAAAAAAACTTTGAGGAAAAAATAAGTGAGTTTAGTAAGAAGTCAGGATAAAATAAGGTCAACATCTCACCATTAAGTGTATTTCTGTATACCACCAACAAACAATTAAAAAATAATTAATTACATTTATAATAGAGTCAGAAATATTTGAGAAATTTAGGAACAAATTTAGCCAAAGTTAGGCAAGACTTCTTGTGTCAAAAAGAAAATTTTAAAGTCATAGATATGCCCTCCTTATAGTTCAAAAGGCTGGTGTGTCAAGCCATTTCTTCTCTCTTTTTTAATTAAACACTGTCCAAATCATAATCCCAGCAGGTCTTCCAAATAAAAATGTGTGTGATGACTCTAAAGTGTATGTGGAAATGTACAGAACCTAAAAAAAAAAAAGAAAAATCAATCTTCAAAAAGATTAGAGCTAGAGGACTAACGTTCTGTAACTTTAAGAGTTACTGTAATGCTAGATCATCAAGAGAGCGTGGTATTTGTACAAAAACAGCCAAGTTCAGCAATATGACAGAATGCAGTCCATACACAGATCCTTTCATAGGGTCAACTGATTTTCATCAAAGGGACAAAACAATTCCGTAGAGAAAGGAAAGTCCATTCGACAAATAGTGCTGGAACTAATAGATATCTATATAAGAAAAAAAAAAATCCTAGATTTGTACCCCATGCTGCACACAAAATTAATTTGAGATGGATCATAGATCTCAACATAAATGCCAGGAAGGTAAGTTTTCTAATAGAAAACATGAAAGAAAATCTGTGCAATCTTGTGATAAGCAAAGATTTCAATTTCCTGGAGAGGGGACAGAAATCATGAACCATGAAAGAAAAAACTAAAAGATAAAATTATATTTCAGCAAAGTAAAAATCTTCTATACATGGGAAGGTATCATTGAGATATCATTAAGAAAATTCAGTCATGACACAGGAGGGGAATGTATGTATGTAAATAAATAAATAAATTATATATATACACACACACACACACACACATACTTGATAAAGGAGTCCTATTCAAAATATGTACATTCATAATAAAAAAAATTTTAAGTGGGCAAAAGATGTAAACAAAGACTTCATCAAAAAGGACATAGGAGGGCTGGGATATAGCTCAGTTGGTAGAGTGTTTGCCTTGCATGCACAAGGCCCTGGGTTCAATCCCCAGCACCACAAAAAAAAAGGACATAGAGATTAACTAATAGGCATGTAAAAATGTTTAAACAATATTAGGAAATACATAAATGAAAACTGAAATTAAAATGAGATACCACCACAAAAGAATGACCAAAATTACACGGACTGATAAGTGGAAGGGAAGATGAAAGGTCAGCTCTGCTTTGCCAGAACAAACACCTGAGATACTCAACTTATAAAGACTAAATATTTATTTTGACTCTGTTTTGGAGATTCTAGTCCATGCTTGGGTGGCCCTGTTGCGCCCAGGCCTGGGACAAGGCCACACATCATAGCAGGAACTCATGTTGGAGCAAAGTGCCCACCTCGTGGCCAGGAAGCAAGAAAGAAAGAAGTGGAGAGGAAGATACGGGGGTCCCACTGTCCCTTGCAAGGCATACCCACAGTGACCTAAAATCTCCCTCTTAACTCTATTTCTTAAAGTTTCCACTAATTCTCAATAACACCAGTTTGGGGACCGAACCTGTAACACAAGCCTTTGGGGGACATTCCACATGCAAATGACAGCACCAACTAAAATGCTCATACATTTTCGATGGCAACATAAAATGATACAACCACCTGTTAAGTTAAAAATTCACCTGTCTATTGGTCCAGAAATGCTACTCCTGGGTGTTTATGCAAGAGAAGTGAAACCAAATGTCCACTAAAACTTGTGGTTGCGGTTTGCAGCAGTTCATAATTGCTAAGAACTTGAAACAACTCAAACATCTACCAATAAAAAAAATAAATTTAAAAACATCCTATGTTTTATTTGGTGTGGTTATTACACGGTTGTATATAGTTGTTCATAACTAAATTGAACCAAATACTTAAGATCGATGTAGTTTATTGTCTGTAAAAGATGTCTCAATAAAAAGAAGTTAAAATAAGAAGTTAATGAATACTATTGTGCTTGTTAGTTAGGTTTTTGTCACTGTAACCAAAGTTACCTGATAAAAACAACTTAGAGGAGGGAAAGTTTGTATTGGCTCATGGTTTTAGAGGTTCAGTCCGTGGTTGGCTGGCTGCCTTGCTCTGGGTCAGAGGTGTGGCAGAGCATCTTGGTGGAAGGGCATGGTGGGTGAATGTTGCTCTGCTCACAGACGCCGGGAAACAGAGAGAGAGAGAAAGGGGCATCCTGGGGACATGATCCCCACGGACCCTCCTCCAGTCATGCCCTATCTGCCCACAGGAGTCACTCAGCACAATATTTCTTTCAAATTGTTAATTCACCTAATAAATTAATTTGCTGATTAGATTATAACTCTCATAATCTGATCAGATCAACTTTGAATATTCATGCCTTAACTCAGAAACTGTTGGGGACTCCTCATATCCAAGTCGTAACAAATATCTTACATTTTCAATGTGATGTTTCGTACCATTGGTTTGCTACTATCTTAAGCATAATCTTTGCAGAGCAATTAAAAAGAATAGAAAAAGGTTTATATTTCTAATTGTTTTAACAATTGTAATTTTGTCTCCACACCCTCGTCTTATCTAATTAGGTTGCTACTGTTTTCAGGAGGAGGTGCAATACCAGCTCTGTCTACATAGTTTTCTTTGGGGCTTGCTTGGATAGTATTACCTTCAGTACAATTCAGTTTATTTTGCAGATTCTTTCCAGGTATCCCATGCATTTTGTGTCAGTAAGCATCATTAAAACCAATTTGAAAAGCATAATTCAACTGGGCAGGACCCCCTGGGTGGGTCAGGACATCGTATAAACTAACCAGTACATGAGGATCTTTTCACACTTTCCCTGTTGTGGAACCCTGCATCTCCCCACTGGGACAACTTGCTATGTCTTAGGAACACTTGGAGACCCCTCCTGGTTCTCACATGGGTCTTAGAGGACTCCAGTAGTAACCAGCATATCAAATTTAATAAAACTCATTTTAATCTTATAAAAATAAATACAAATGGGAGTGCACCAGACCTAGCAGGTCACCTGTGCCACCGCATTACTGTTCTGTGTTCTCATCCACATCCTCCGTATTACTACTCCCTTACAGGTCCCTGATGTCACTTCTCTGATGAATTTTTCTGACTCTTCAGGATTGAGGTAACTCAGGGCCTTTGAGCAAGGAAAGAGGTCATTGTCCATTTTAGACAACAGAGTTCAATACACTGTTTAAACCATCCCTGCTAATTTATTTAATAAAGTGATAGTAATTATGTTCTAGGTACTGTTATAGGCACTGGTGATTCAACAGGGAACCACAAAACCAATATCCTTCTGTCTTTGTGGCAATGAAATTTGGTAGAACAGGCATACAATTAAAAAATAAGTTGGTAGCAAGTACAAAGGGGCAAAAAGAAAGTGATCTAGAAGGGTACCAGCAAGTGTCAGGGGCCCAGGGATTGACAACATCTGGTGATCAAGGAGGAGATCTTCAGCTCTGACCTTCAGCCGTCATGCAATGTCTGCAGGGACATTGCACCAAGAAGAAGGACAGTCTGTCTTGTGGAGGAGAAAGGGCAGAGACCCAGAGAGAAACTGACAGGTGCAAGATCTTTTCCAGAGCAGCATCTGCAGCTCTTTCACCTGAGATAAGGAAAAGGAGGATTCAAGGACACTCCCAGGCTTCTTTTCTCAGCTAGTAGGTGAACCAAGTGCCACTTAATAACATAGAAAGAGAGGTGGGGTGGGTGGCACAGGCGACTAGAGTTCATGTTTGACATGATGCACTTGAACTATTAGTATACACACACACACACACACACACACACACTGCTCATCTACTTTAAATTTCAGGGCATTTAGTTCAGAGAACACAATTTACCTCCTGTATTTAAATATATATCCTGCTCCTTTGAAATGTAACTTTGTGACACCCCCCATTAAAGATCAGAGGTCATTTCTCCACCCCTTGAATTCAAGCTCAGATGTGTGACATGCTTTGACCATGCAGGACCTTAGCAAATGTTGCACAAGCAGAGGCTTACAAAGCCATCTTGGCAGTCCCACCATGGGGACAAGCTGAAGCTAGCTGCCGAAGGATGAGAGACACTTGGGCCACTCCCCACAGTGACATCATTCCAAACACTAGTTGTGATGAGGCAACCGTGGGCCATTCAGCCCCACTAAAGCCAGCCTAGACCAGAGGGTGGAAAAGAAAAAAAAAAAAAAAAAGGAAGGGGATTGAATTCGTACATCACTTAAGCAAAACCTAATTGATACACTTGGCCAGATCCAGGGCTGATGTGGTATCAGTCAGGACTACGGCTTCCTTCCCCTAGGCTCACTGCTTTCCCTTTCTTCCAAGGCTGGTCTACTCACATATTAATAGAATTAGGACTAGAAGCTGCTGCAAGCACACAAGTGTGCATTAAGACCCACTCAATTTGTTAATATGCAATATGCAGTCTCTCTCTCTCTCTCTCTTCCCCTCTCTCTCTCCCCTGCCAACCGCCTCCCTCCTTCTTTCCCTCCCTCCCTCCTTGATGAGACAATGTTGCTGTAAAAGCAACCAACAGAAATCCAATTCAGTCTCTAGGGAAATTTATAGAAAAAAAAAAAATCTTGCTATGCCAGTGCTTTTTCCATGGCAATATGAAGCATATGGGATCTCAGAAGCAGCATCTATCACAATATGTTGCATTGCGGTGCAGGAATTGGCATTTCCTCCAATTCCTCAAAGCATAGTTAAGAGCAAAATAAATGTAAAGATATGAGGTCCAGGCTCCTGCTGACATGTGTCCCTTTCAAAGCCTTCGACTGCTTTAAGGAAAAGCAAAGTCAGAAGCAAAACACAAAAACCAAAACCCCTAAATGCAGGGCACTTTCAATCCTAGAAGTCTCTGAGATAAAACTCAAATTCGAAGCATGTTCAAAGTTGTACATAGGGTCCAGGGGTTCAGCCACTGCAGCCCAGGGGACATGGGACTGGAGTCCGGCATTCTCGGGTTCCAGGTGGAATGGGAAGGAGGGAACACACTACCCATCCTAGCCTAAGGAATGTGGAGTCCTGAGCTCTGCCTGCTCTCTGACGTATTCACGACTAGGTGACTGCATGACTTGAACATGCATGTCAAGAAGTTGCAGGGATAACCTGTCACGCTTATCACTAACCACAAGCCCCTAAGCACAGGTTTGCAGTGGGGGTGAGCAGACAGACATGGGCTGGTGACAGTGTTCAGGGCGCCCTTCACCAAATTAGGGCACCTTGGCACTGGAGAAAACAGTCAAAGCAGGAAGGTCTCTCTGACCTTCTCCTGCCCTTCCCCTGAAACAGGCATAAAAGCATTGTTTGACTCTCCTTTGAGAGGTGCCCTCCCTGTTCACAGAAAGGAAAAACGTCCTTATCTCTGAAGTCACAGGGGCCCAGAGAAACACCCGAAGGAGCAGGTCTGGCCAGGCTCCCTGCGTCATTACTGCAGATGGTACTTCCTTTCGTCCAATCAGACTTCCCCACAACCACCCACCTCTACACCAAACCCAGCACAAAGAGACCCGGGGTTACCTGCTTTTGGGGTCTGCATTTCTGAAGTTTCCTGTACTACATAAAACTTACTAAACGTGTATGCTTTTTCTCCTGTTTGTCTGTCTTCTGTTACAGGAGCCCCAGCCATGAGCCTTGTAGCAGGTGGAGAAGCTTTTCCTCTTCCTATATCACCAGAGTTTCCTGGGCCACCAAGAAGAGAAGGAACCAGAGCACCCCAGGTTGGCCAGGGGACAAGGGGAGCCTCTCAGGTGACTGCAGTTTAGAGACAGGGAGGAGAGGTGCAGGACAGTGAGCAGGGGAGCTGCCTGCAGCTTGCTCTATCTGGCTGTGGGTGACTCTCTTAGGTCCACGTAGGCCTGCCAGGTGCAGTTGGGCAATCATTTACTTAAACCTGACAGGGTAAGTACGAGGCCCCTGCAAGGGATTATATGGCTTCCCCATCTCCAAACAGTAAGTGAGAGAGCTTAGGCCTAAACCCAGATCTGTTGATCTCTTAACTCTGCATTTTTTTTCTCATTTTAATGTCACTTTATGCCAACGTGAAATATTTTAGATTTAATAGTTACCTAAACATTTTATCTTCTTGAATGCCCATGAATATATTGAAATATTATGGAAAGGATAGCATGGTTCCCTCCGGCAGAAAAAAATAATAGTAGTTAATTTAAAACATGATTTTCAGTGACAGAGTAGGTTTTTTCTCCTCTTATAGACTTATGGAAGCTCCATGTGACCTTCATACAAGGGAAATGTCAAAAAGGGGCAGGACAGAATGGGATAGCAAGAGGTTGTACCATGCTAATCAGAATGGTGGGCTTTTACAACTTAGGAATTGTTTATTTCTGGAATTTTTCATTTGGTATTTTCAGATCACGGGTAACTGAAACCAGAGCAAGCCAAACCCTGGATAAAGGAGGAGTGCGATCACGATTTTTATGCTCTTGAAACATGTTAGTAGAAGCTAATGCAGAACAAAAATATACCTATAAGTAAGTATACAGTGGAGAGCAAGGCAGGGTGCGCAGAGTTAGCAGACAGCTTGAGCAGAAGCCTCTGGCTCTTGTCCTTGCTCTTCCCCTTGAGCAAGGCCATGCCCAGCCACAAGCACCTGGCACAACCCTACCTATCAGTCAAGGTCCATTAAATGAGATGATGCACATAGGGATTTAGTCAATGACGCGTAGGGAGGACTCAGTGAATGCTGGTTGTAATTTGTCATGACTCTTTCCAAAGCCACTCTCTTCTCCAAACTTCTCCCAGTTCAATCCATGAAGCGTTAAGAGCCCCATTTTCTAACCCCCGTCCTGTTCTTGCTCTCTCCTGTGGCTCTAAGAGAACACATCTTGATTTATATCACAGTTATCTGAGAGCTTATCTTACACCCCTACGAGATTGTAAATTCTGATCCTTTTATCCCCCGTGGAGGCTTCCCCGTGCATCATGCGGATCCCACTGCCAGGAGCCAAGACCTCCCCAATGCACTGGGGCATCCAGCCGGCAGATCCTCTGACTTAATTTATCACCAAACATTCTAGGCTTCAGCTTATTTTAAGCACCTCTGTATAAAAACTGCATTTGTGCACAATAGGGGGAAGCCCCTGCTTCCCCGAGGCCGCTCAGACTTTACCCCTTTCTCCAGGAAAAAGAAAACTCCCCTATTCAGGTGGGCAACTTACTGCTGAGGACTTGAGAGCAGGCCTGTATTGTGGGTAACTTATCAGGGACTGACAAGTTGCCTTTAGGTAAAAGAAAGTTTGAGGAGGTTGATGATGTTTCCTAGCACTCTGGTTCTTTAGATCTTCAAGGCACTTTACACAAATCAACTAATGAACACTTCATCACACAGCATGCAGTCTCCCCTGGGGACTACAAGGCTCTGGGCTGCAATCCTGCAGCCAGGCACTTGAAAGGGGCTGGGTGATTTGCAGTTAACAATTGCATTTATGATTGTGACTCCTAAAAGAGAGACAATCAAATCTTATGCCTTTGACTAAACCAGTCCATCCTGCCTGTTTGTTGACTGACTAAGTTATACTGAAGGAAGTTCTTTAAATGAGGCCTTGTTTCTGCTCTGCCCCCTCACCAAGTCTAACCAATAGGCAACACAGGCCAAATGCAATAGGAAGTTCTTTTCAGTGTAGCCTTGGGTCACTTAATGTAAAATGTTTAGGGCTGGGTTCTCCTCAAAAAACGTCTGCTGAAAGCCATGGTCCTGGTCCCTAGAAAAATGCTTTGCCTGCACATACACATTGCAAACATGCATGACTTTTTGGAATCCCTCTGAAACTCAAATCAAGACTCTTTACGTTAGGTGTGGTTGGAGGAAGCAAGCTTCAAAGGGGTCGTCTATGTTCTGTTTGGGGAGAAATAATTTATTTTTCTGAGACTACTTTATTTTACTGCTCTGAACGCAAAATTTAGAGATGCAGTTGGCCTTTTCAGATTAGACATCAAGAATGCTTTTGCAGTGTTATAGGAATATGTTTCTTTTAAATCATTACAGCAGTGTGTTTTCTGGTCACAGCCATTTGTGGCGACTTAGGGATGTGTTTTCTTTTTCTTGGGCTCCTTTAATGACATAGTCTCATATTGGAGAAAAATAAGAAATGCCTGTCTCCTTAGAGAGTGGGTGTGTATCCAGGGGAGACTTCTTTGAAAACTTACTTGGCAGCTTTTAGGTAACAGTAATGTCAACTAAATCCTCCATAAATATTCCCATATTCCCCCAACAGAACTAAACAAAGTATGTTAGGAAGCCCCAATATCTTTTTTTTTAGTTGTAGATGGACACAATACCTTTATTTGATTTTTATGTGGTGCCGGGGATCGAGCCCACTGCCTCTCGCGTGCTAAGCAAGCACTCTACTACTGAGCCACAACCCTAGCCCCCCAATATATTAATACATACTTCTAAGTCTTACTGAAAACCAGGAAAGAAAAATAGTTTTCAGACAACCAGACAGAAAAGAGTCTTATTTTCTAGGAAAAGAGAGCTTTTTGAGAAGGAGGCTGGGAGAACAGAGGGGAGAGATCAATATGAAGTTGGAGGCCCAAAACAAAAATAGTAACTTGCATTTCAATGGTCAGCCCTGAAGCACAGAATTCTAAGATTCCTTCTGTAATGACCTGTGGTATTCTTGTTATTATTATTGTTATTTACATACATGACAATAGTGCAGTGTATTACATTCATAATTATCCATTCACAGCACAATTTTTTGTAACTCTGTATATAAAGTATGTTCATGCCAAATTATGCCATGATATATGAGCTCTCTCTTTTTTGCATTACAATTGTTAATACACCGTTATACCACCACTTATCATATCTCTGTTTGTATATAAGGTATGTGGTATTTTTGAATGACCAGATCTTAAGAAGCTTAGGGAGGGTTTGTTTTCCATGAGGCAATATTACTAACACCAGGGGTGGCGCCTCACTTCCTGGTGATGCCTTTTGGTGGAAAAGAAGGAATTAACAAGTTTGGGGCCAAGGGGGAGTGTTCAAAGGATGAGAGCCAAGGATAAACCATTTGCACACTTCTCACCAGTCATATATAAATTTGCACTTCTGCCCAGGTGTCCTTAAACGACAAGTGGCCCAACTGTTTCATCACCAACAGCAACTTTGAAGTTCAAGCCCATGATTCTTAAGTAAAGAGATAACCAGTCAGGGGACTTATCTGCTTTCTGGGTTTCTGGTCAAGCATCCTAGATTCCTTTCATCCTTTCTTTCCTGGTTACAGTTGCCTAATCCAAGCACCATATCCAGCTCCCCTTGCTCTTTTCCTAACTAAAATGGTCAAGTGCAAATGTCAGACTTAGTAACAGTGGAGTGCTCAGCCTACCTGTCTGCCCAGGTCAGCCTTAGGGACCTTCCTGCCTTTTCTGCGGCAGGACAAGGGCATAGAAAAGGCAGCCCCCACTTGAATGGTTCCAGCCCATCCTAAACTTGAGAATTGTGGTGTTGGATTTGGATTTGGATCCTGGCTGTCTGCCAATTCCTAGTTTAAAGATGGCAAAGTATTTGAACTCTTTGGTTCTTGACTATTTCACCTGTGAAAAGCATCTACTGGTGAGAATTAAATGAGCTATTTAAGTATACATAAGTGCATCCTACCTCCTGCCATGAAGGATTTTCACTGGAACCCATCTATACAAACGTACATTGCAATCTTAAAAAAAAATGTAATAATAAAAAAAGGAAAGAAAGTAAAGAAAAAAGAAAAAAATGCAAAATGAATACTACTAGAGGTTTAATAAAATCATCATTTTTTTTCAATAAAAATGATATATATGAAAATATATGCTCACTTTTAAACTTGAGACTTCTGAAATGTGTTTTATCTTAGATATATTTTTAAACCTTAAAACAAACAGAGAGAGGTTGGGCAAAACACAAAATATGAATTTTCAATTTACATTTCAAATACTTGTCCCTGGACAAGAAGCTCATACATCGCTTTTCTGTTGCCACAACCAAGATGGTAACACTGGGGTCAAGACGTCATGGAGGGGTTAGATGGGGTGGGTTAATGCCCTTTAACCTCAATGGTATCAAACCCCTATCACCTGAGGGTTGCTTTGTGAACCCCTATGAGGCACAAGACATGGAGATTTTTATGTCAGTGAAAGACCAGGACATGCCACCCCCAAATACGAAGGGTTAATGAGTGGAAGGTAGCTGAGAATACATAGAGGCAAGCTGCCCTCCCACATTTGCCTAAAAGCAGGATATAAAGTTACAGAGACAAAATGTTTCCCCTGCCCTGTGCACCAGGAAGGACAAAGGCTAAGCTTAGCAGACTCTGGAGGTGGCACCAGAGGAATTCGTGCCCACAAGCCTTACTAACTGCCTCTTTCTGTCCCCTAGGGGCTTTTTCCTTTGTCTTGCCATTTCTCTAAAATTTGGGTTTTTTAAAAAATATTTCCACATTTTTAATTAGTGCATTATAATCACACATAATGTTGGCATCCGTTGTTACCTATTCCTACACACACACAATTTAACAATATAATCTGGCCAATATCAGTATTTCTCTGCTACTCTACCCCCTGGTCTCTTTTCTCTACTCTACTGGTCTCCTTTTGATATGAAAACTGCCCATCCCCACACCTTTCTTTATTTTTTCCTCTCTAGATTAATTTGTCTTTAGTTAGATATGTTCATTCAAACTATGAGATAAAAGATATCCCCCTCCACCTTCTGAGTTTGGTTTATTTCATTTAACATAATGTTCTCAAGTTGCATCCATTTTCCTGCAAATGACATAATTTCGTTTTTCTTTATGGCTGAATAAAACTCCATTGTGTATATATGCCACATTTTCTTTATCCATTCATCCATTGATGGACACCTCAGCTGGTTCCATAGTTTGTCTATTGTGAATTGTGTAGCTATAAACATTGATGTGGCTGCATTTCATCTCTGTATTATCATGACTTTAGAATATTTGACTGTTTTTTGTTGCAGATGCTACATAAGCTAAAACTCAAAGTTGCCTCTCTGAAAGTTCCTCATTCACTGATAAAACCCATGTACATATGAAAAATAAATGTTAATGAATAGCTGTTTTCCAATCACAAAATAAATAATAAATGGGTGAAAGGATGATCAATAAAGGGAGTAGAATGGGATGGGGAAGGGGAAGAGGGGGGGCATGGGCTGAAGTCAAATCTCATACATGTATAGAACCCAACTAGTATGTACAACTATGATGCTCTAATAAGTAAATAAATACAGAAACAAATACCCATTTTCTCTTATTAATTTTTCTTTAGACATGTCCATTCAAACTATGATCTTTTGAGAACTGAAGAAAAAAATCTTGTCTTTCCCCACATACTTATTCTATTTCTTTCCTATTTCTATTCTTTTTATTTCCCTACATGCTTATTTCCTATTGAGGAAAATGGTCTTCAAAGGAAGAAAAATGGCTTTCCCAAAGCCACAGCTAGTTAGTGCAGCTGCTGGTCCCCTGTCCCCAGTTCCCTATCTCAGGGTTCCATAGTTCCATGAAACTTTTCATCTCTGTCTTGCAGAATTTTTTCTGCTTTGCTCTCTACCCAGCTGTGGTTCCATTTGTGCTCCTATTTCTTGTGAATTATATGTTTATTTTTATCCGAGGATCAAGATATTAACCTCCTGGAGCAATTCTCTGGAGCAACAAGCTGTGGTGGAATGAGAAGAGACATCCTCGTCCACTTCTCGAGTCTTCGCTGTGCTTTGTACACAGACGGCAGCGCTGCCCCTTGGAAAGGTTATTTCTAATGAGTACTCTGAACATAGGAGCAAGACATTTTGCCCATTAAGCAAAATTTTTGAATTCTGTCATTTCAACATAAATGAAAGTCTGAAAGCAACCCTGACTCTTTCTTCTTTTAGAGGAGAAATGCAAAAATGCAATGTTCAAATTAGACACGACTAATTTCCCTTGTACGCCATCTCTGCTCTCCCAGTGAGGTGACGGTGCCCGGCACGGTGCTGGGTGCTCTATGTGCAATTTCTCATTTTGCATCTTAATAGTCTATGGGATAAGCATTCTCATCTCCCCCGTTACCAATAAAGAATCTCCAGTGAAAAGAGAGAAAGTCCTTCAAAGTCAGGAAGGGAACAGATGGTGGAGCAAGCTTTCCAATCCAGCAGTTTCTCCCTCCAGAGCCTGGTCCCCATCCCACCACACCGTGAAAAGAAACCACTTAAGATTCTAGAATGGACAATAGATTGGTTTTCATAATACAAGGTTTGGGTTACAATAGAGGAAATAGATAACACAGAAAAACTTACGTTTTAGCCTTCCACTTGGAAAAACTAGCATCCACACGCATACCTTCTAAGTATGTGTATTATATGGCAGGCACCAAGGATGCCAAAAAAGGATTAAAATATAATTTTTAAGAAATCACAGTTCAGTGAGGGACAATAAAAGCAGATTATACCTTTACTTAGGAGTATGACAGAGATACAAGGTGAGAGGAAGTAAATTACTATTTCTGAAGATGTCAGGAAAAAAATTCTCCTGTCACGGTGTCTTCTTGGGCTGGTTTTAAAACGGGCATTCTTCAGGATCAGGGCATCCTGTTCATAAGTCAGGGCTGTGGCACTGTATGCATGTAGCATATAGTGACCAAAGTTGGAGGGGCAGAGATGAGGCTGTGGAGGGGTTGGTTTGTCACAAAACGTATCTTCTACCTTGTATTATTATGTCAGTTCCCTGCTGAGCTGTGGGACCATATGTCATAAAATGGTATCTCAATTTTTGTTCCCATAAAAATCTGGTCACCAATGCTGAAGAATGTGTCTCGGTGTGTTTTGAAAGCAGAGAACTCATTTAATGACACCAGGCACTACAAGACTTGTAGCATGAATGTTTGATTCAGCAGAAAGACTGTGGGTATGGTAGAAAGAACAACACTGGACCACACACCACCGGACTCAAATCCTGATTACTTTCCACCCTTCTGACCTTGGGGATGTGTCCTAAAGTTTCAGAACTTCAGTTTACTTATCTTTACCATAGAGACAATCAAGAGTAACATTCAAAATATTTAACAACGGCTGTGTACAGGCACCCAGCAATGAAAGGGGAAGCCAGGACCTTGGGGCTGTACCAGTCAGTGTGTGCTGTCTGCGTGTCCAGTTTGGGATGATGACACCAACTTCCTGGGGGAAGATGTGAGGATGAGCTGGTAGAGACTCCATCCCCAGAGATGCTCAACAATGGCCGCGCTGCTCAGGACCTATTCTTACGCCCTTGGAAGGGATGATGGCTAAAAAGTCATATGGCTCATTTCTCTCCACCTTGCATTTTTACTGCTGTTGAAGAATAGTCCAAGCTTCCTAACCAATACAAGCTCTCAAAGATTCCTTTTAACCTATACAGTCATAGCAAGGTTGGGAAGGTGCCCTTTTGGCCGTGGAGATCTTAGTTTTACAGTGGAGCAAAGAAAGAAAAAAAAAAATTCTTTCTTCTTCTATTTCTTTGCTTGAGAATTTTGGCAGGACATAGCACAATTAAAAATGCATGCTACATCTTCATGAGAGACTGTCATTCATTTCGTTTTCATTTCAGCATGCCTTCTGGACTGTAGAAACTAGAAAGCTAGGTCTTTCCCACATTCCTTGCAGAGAAGGTCCCGAATGTACCTTAGATTCCATGAATCAGAAGTACCATATGAGAGTTGGGAGGTAACAGCGAGGCTGACCCTTTGTCCCATTCTATCTGTGGTCACTGGCTTTGTGAGTGTCAAAAGTCAGGGGCCTAGGACATTCGTTTTAGCGGCAAAGGGTCACTCTGGGGGCAGCAACAGCAGGGGCTTCCTGATCATCTGGTTCCTGATCTTGGCGCTTCCTTGTCATGTCTGTATGGTGATGTGATTCCAGGAGCCAGCCAGGAGCTAACATCCGTGTGACAACGTCCCAATTAGGCAGGAGCTCTGTTGGTGTATCAATGGTGTAATTTTTGACAATCATTCCTGAAAGTTCAGACTGGAGTCTTTATACCTGGGAGTGGCTTTGATTCTCTGAACCAAAATACAGGCTGGAAAAAACTCTTGAACTTATTTCCTGGGAATTTAGCCAGCAAAGAGACCTATGATCCATATGTATGTAATAATACACGTTCAAGGTTCACTGAAACATTGCTTCATCTTGGGAAAGGCATGCAAATTACTTAAATGTCCATTAGCAGTGAATTGGTTAATTAAATGATGTTGTATTGACATAATTAAACTTTATGATGACTTTTTAAATTTTTTTTTCAAAGGAAATAGAGGTAGCTATGCTGCTATGAGGGATGTTCATAACATTATATTAAGTAATGTTAAATATTTTATTTTTTGCTTAGGTAGCCATACCTGCCACTCACAGCTCATGCCCATGTGCTTGAAAACAAACCCACTACTGACTCCAGGTGGGTCCTTCTTCCATTCACACCTGGCTAATCTTTGTAACCGCCTCTCTGTCCAGGGGGATTGGTTCTGATGGTGAACACAAGACCCAGTCCATGCCAAAGAGATGTGAAAACAGTTGGCTTGAGCAACAGGGAAAAAAAAACTTTAAAATTCAAGTTTTCTGTCTTTTTGAGACAATTGCAAGAAGCAACCCTCTTTCTCTGCCTAGATATGCACATGCAGATGTTGTCACCTTGGGAATATTGGCAAGTCATATTGTAGCCAAGATGGGAAGCTGGCCTTATTGACATCATGAAGGTCAGAGCCGAAGGAAAGAGGAACCAGGCCTCTGATAGTATAATAAAGCCACTGTATCTGATCAACATCAAACCAAGCTCTTTTGAATTTCTAGTTATAAAAGTCAACACATCCTGTTTTTTATGAAAGACAGTTTTGAGTTTGGTCTTTTATTACACGCAATGAAACACAGTCTGTAAATTAAACAGGGAAAAAAAGACAAGGAGCAAAAAACTGGCGTATAATGTATTACCCCATTTGTGTTTAAAAATCATTTAAGATGCATATATACAAATGTACTTAAATATACACAGAAAATTTCTAGAAGGAGACAAAACTGGCTACTCTATTTCTGAGGAGTGTGTCAGGCAGATCTGGGTTAAGATGGAGACTTTTCATTATATATCTTTTTGTACTTGTATTTTTGAAATCAAGTACACACAGTACTTTAATGACTCTAGTTTTCGAGAAGAACATCAGTTTTGCTCATGCAAAACTATCCATGAAGAAGGGGTTGGGGTCTAGTGAAGAGTTGTTTGCACAGGTAAAAGAAAAGAGAAGGAAGGAAAAGAATCCCTTCTTTGGCATCTCTGCACTGGGGGGGTACCTGAAAACTTTCAGGGTCTAAATCCTCCTGGGTCGATTCCACAGTCTAGCTATTGTGAATTGTGCTGCTATGAACATTGATGTGGCTGTGTCCCTGTAGTATGCTCTTTTTAGGTCTTTTGGGTATAGTCCAAGAAGGGGAATAGCTGGGTCAAACGGTGGTTCCATTCCCAGCTTTCCAAGGAATCTCCATACTGCCCTCCAAATTGGCTGCACCAATTTGCAGACCCACTAGCAATGTATGAGTGTATCCTTTTCCCCACATCCTCACCAGCACTTGTTGTTGTATGACTTCATAATGGCTGCCATTCTTATTGGAGTGAGATGGTATCTTAGAGTGGTTTTAATTTGCATTTTTTTGATTGCTAGCGATGGTGAGCATTTTTTCGTGTATTTGTTAATTGATTGTATATCCTCTTCTGAGAAGTGTCTGTTCAGGTCCTTGGCCCATTGGGTTATTTGTTTTTTTAACTTTTTGAGTTCTTTGTATATCCTAGAGATTAGTGCTCTATCTGAAGTGTGAGGGGTAAAAATTTGTTCCCAGGATGTAGGCTCCCTATTTACCTCACTTATTATTTCTCCCTAGATGCCCTTCAATAGATGAATGGATAAAAAAAATGTGGCATTTATACACAATGGAATATTACTCAGCACTAAAAAATAACAAGATCATGGCATTTGCAGGGAAATGGATGGCATTAGAGCAGATTGTGCTAAGTGAAGTTAGCCAATCCCTAAAAAAAACAAATGCCGAATGTCTTCTGTGATATAAGGGAGGTGACTCAAAACAGAGTAGGGAGGAAGAGCATGAGAAGATTACCACTAAACAGGGAAGAGAGGTGGGAGGGAATGGGAGGGAGAAGGGTAATTGCATGGAAGATGGAAGGAGACCCTCATTGTTATACAAAATACATATACAATGGTGTGAGGGGGAAGGGAAAAAAGAGAGAGAGAGAGAAATGTGTCACAGTAAATTGGGTAGAGAGAGGAGATAGGAGAGGAGGGAAGGGGGGAAGGGAGGGCAGCAGAATACAACAGACACTAGTATTACTGTATGTATACACATGGATGTATAACCAATGTGATCCTGCAATCTGTACACGTGGAAAAATGAGAATTCATACCCCATTTGAATCAAATGTATGATGTGTCAAGATCATTGTATTGTCTTGAGCAACTAATAAAAAATAAAAATAAATAAATAAAAAAGCTACAGGTAAAAAAAAAATCCTCCTGGGTCAAGGCTCATCCAGGAAATGGTAGCTGGCTTTTGGCTTAGGATGATAGAGAACGCTCTAGCTGCCATGCTGTCTAAATGATCTCACTTCTAAAAAGTGTAATTCACAGAAACAGAGACTAGAAAGGTAGTTCCAGGGGCTGGCTGGTTTGGGGGTGTGGGGAAAATGGGGAGCTGTTGATCAAAGGACACACACTTCTAGTTATAAGTTTTGGAGAATAAATTTTGGAGAACTAATATACAGCCTGATGATCACAATTAATAATAATGTACTATATACTTGAAATGTGCTGAGAGTACATCTTAAATATGCTCACTACATAGGAAAAAGGTAAAATGTGTTAATCAGCCTGATTATGGAAATCATTTCACAACATATACATATGTCAAAATGCCACAGTGTACACTTGTAATATTTACATTTTTTTATTTGTTAGTTATACCACAATAAAATGGGATGTTTTCGTCTATATTCAGTTGCTCTAACAGAATATCTGAGACTAGGTAATTTATAAAGAAAAGAGGATTATTTTGGTTCATGGTTCTAGCCATTTTCAGCCATTTTTCATGGCTGGAAAATTGAAGAGCATGGCACCGGCATCTGCCTGATAAGGACCTCATGTTGCTTCAGCTCATGGTGAAAAGCAGCGGACCGGCTGAGCTCCCACGATAGCCCACCTGTACCAGGAGAACGGCATCAATCCCTCCGGGAGGGCTCTGCTCCCATGACCCTAACCTCCCAGGAGTCCTGCCCTCAACACTGCTGCATGGAGGAATCAAAGTTCCACCCTATAAACTTTTGGAAAACCCACTCAGATCATTACACTTGTGAGTGGGGCAGGGGAAGGAAGGCTGTAGAAGAGGCTGCCTGGGAACATGTGCTACAAGGGCTCATTGCTCTCATGCCATCAGGGGTCTCTGCAAGAAATCTGGGGGCAAAGGAAGGAGGAGGGCGAGGTCATGATTTCCCCTTCCTCTGGGCAGTGGCAGTACCAGGTCATTCTCTCTTGGAAGCTTCTGGAGTGAGGCAGGGAGAAGCCGCACAACTTCCTGTTCCACCTGCTTCTCCGGTGGTAACAGCTTCTGTGTGGAGGGCGAGAGGAAGCCCCTGGCCCTTTCCAACACTCTTCCTCACGCCAAATCCCCTGGTTGGTCACTGATCCTGGCCTGGTTTGCTTCCTCCCTCCCTGCCCAGCAGAAAGTCCAGGTGGGACAGAGAGCTCTTAGGACGGCAGGGGACAGAAACTTCCCTCCTCTCTGCAGGCTCCATTGCTTGAGTCTCTAGAATAAACGGACAGTAGACAGAGTAACAGGAGAAAAGACATAAAAATTGATTGCACACATACACACAGGACCCTCGCACAACGCAAGACGCCAAAGGGCCAGATGATGGAAGCTGGCGGTGGTGGTTAATCTCCAGTAGCCCTCCCCAAGCCACCCTAAGTCATGCAGGGTCCCAACAACAGACACAACCCTGGGTCATATCTCCTTATCGTACTCCCTCAAACACAGAAATTCTGTTGTCATCACTTGCCCATTCCCTGCCCATTCCCCCATGGCTCTGGATGTCCCATTATGAAAACAGGAGAAAATAAGACACAGGCTTGCAGGTAGCTCCAGGAGCTGGTGGAACCCAACTGTAGGTGTGCTGTAGCTTTCTACTGTGCCTTGGGAACTCTCCCCTCTCAGTCTGAGGGACTATTGAAAAATCATTATTATTCCATGGGGAAATCTCAAAACTACAATATTTGATGAAAAACATCAGATTATAAAAAGCTTTAATTCCATAAGGATTAAATATGCATTAAATATAAACACAAGTGCAGATATATACAGTAAAAATGTATGAAAGTCTGAACAGAAAGGAGACCCAACAACTTGAGAAGAGCGATTTTCCCTGGGGAGGGGAAGAGAGGAATTTGGTAGGATCAGTGATTCAGTTGTGTTTGCAATGATTTACTACCCAAAAAATTTAAGATCTGATGAAAAATGAGTAAAAATCAAAGCGTATTATTGTTAAATAGAAGTACCATATAATCCAGCAATCCACTGTGCCTAAGGAAATGAGATCGGTATGCCAGAGACACCTGCTCTCCCGGGCCCATGCAGCACTCCCCATCACAGCTAAGTAGAAAAAGCCCAGTGTCCATCACCTGATGAATGGACAAAGAAAACGTGGAGTATTTACACAATGGAATACAATTCAGCCATAAAAAGATGAGCTCTTGCTTTGATGATAGCATGACTGAACTGGTGGTCATTATGTTGAGTAAAGTCAGGCACAGAAAGACAATACCACATGATCTCACTCATGCGGAATCTAAAAAGTTGATCGCATGGAAGTTGGGAGTCCAATAGTGGATACCAGAGGCTGGGGAGAGGAACAGGGAGGGAGGGAGAGGCTGACAAATAGGTACTAAGTTATGGTTAGACAGAAGATATAAATTCTGCTTTTCTGTCACACAGTAGATTGTCTATAGATAATGACAATGTAATGTGTATTTTTATAAAGCGAGAAGATGCTGGGTGCCGTGGAGCACACCCTTAAGCCCAGTGACTTGGGAAGCTGAGAGAGGAGGATTGCAAGTTCAAGGCCAGCCTCAGCAACTTAGGAAGGCCCTGTTCCAAAATCAAAACAATAAAATTTTTAAAAAGGGGGTTGGGCGGTTTTGGGGATATGGCTTAGTGATAAAGCTCCTCTGGGTTCAATTTCTAGTCCAACAAAATAAAAAGAAAAAAGATTTTCAATATTTGTACCCCAAAGAAATGAAAAGACTTCAGAATATGCATGTGTTTAACCTGATTTAAGTATTACACAATGTTTACATGTACAGAAATATGCCATGGCATTCTATAAATATGTACAATTTTATGTCAATTGAAAATTAAAATAAAATAAAACTCCCCAAAGTTTTCTATCATTATTGTATTTTTAAGTCAAATAGGGCTTCTTGTAAAACTAAGACATAGAAAGTAGACACCCCCCACCCTTCCCCTGCATACACACACTGTCCCAGTTACAGAGTTCAAGGGACTAAGGCAGTGAGACCTATAATTTCAGTCACTGTGCTTATTTTTAAAAGGAAGAAAAGAAAAGAAAAAAAAAATAAAAGAAGCCTAAGAGACACTATTATGGTGGCTAATTAAATTCTTTGCTATTACAATGCATTCATTTTTGAGGATCATTACTTTTCGCATGTCTTCTTTCGAGAGCTTCCTCGAAGGTTTTAAGTTAGGAAAACCGCAAGCTGAGCTGCGAAGCCACAAGCCACCCTTCCAGCCAGGGCACTGTGCGTGTGGCTCAGGAGCCTTTCAGGAAGAGACAGCATTGAGGGAGCCTTTTGAAGTACAAGAGCCAAAAAGAAGGGGAAGCAGCTACCCTTTCCATAGAAAGAGATCCTAAGAATTTAGAAGGACAATCAGGGATATATTCATTTAGCTTTCCACTAATATTTGAGACCCAGGAATGCTTTTCTTTTTTCTAGTTAAAGTTTAATGATTCCACCAAAAGATGAGGGCTGCCCTAGATGTGCCAGGAACTCTGACATAGGTGAGGGAAAGAGGGCAGAGAGTGGTCCAGGCAGAGATGACCTTGACCTTGGGGGATGCAGTGTGAGCCAGGGTGAGATGAGTTGGAGACAGCTCAAGCCGATGTGATTCCATTTGCTTATCACTTAAAATGGGCCATTGTAGGATTATTTATTTATTGGGATCGTGGCTTCTTTCTCCCTAGTTCTGAAGAGCCAGCTTACCGCACTGGCCAGACCTTATCTCTCAGATGAGAAACGGAGGCCAAGAGGAAGGGTGTTTTCTTCTTTGTCTTTTTAAGTCCACCAGCCCACTGTTTGGCACAGAGCAGATGTTCAATGAGTATTTGTTGACTGACAGAAACAGAGATAATGGAATTTCTTTCCTTCTCCACCTCCCTAAGTTGATGATAAGTGGATGTGTAAAAGATAATGCAATGAGATCAAACTGAAATGTAGCCTCGGAAACAGATCCCAGAACCTTGGAAAACATACCACGGGTGTTGCAGAGAAAATTCCCAACAGAGTCATGTGCTGCATGACAACGTTTTAGTCGGTGACAGACTGCATAGATGAAGGTGGCCGCTTGGGGTTATGATGAAGCTGAGTAATTCCCAGCACACAGTGATGGGTAGTTGCAGCCAGGTCATGGCACAGAGCACCACTCGAGTGTGTGAGGATAGGAGTGTGAACAAGTCTGTTCATATACACAAATGCCATCATGCCCCAGGTCCCCCCAGGAGTCAGTGTCCTAGGGAAGGAGTCTGTAGTTTAGGACCAAGAGCCCAGGTGTGCAGTAGGCTTTACCCTCATGGACCTCTTTCCACTATAAGGGGCTTTTATCAACTTCTTTTCCCCACGTGGTGCTGCTACCTGGCGCATGCTAGGCAAGTGCTCTGCCATTCAACTGCATCTCGAACCCCCTAATCAAATTAGATACTTGAGTAGGATCCCTTCGAGATCTCCAAGGGGCAGCCCAGAGCCTGCAAGGCCATTTTGGACTAAGGCTCCCCATTTTGAACAGCAAACGTCTCAACTGGCTATGCCGACTTTTGGGTTTTGAATCAAACATGACACCAAAACGAAACCGAAGCTCTGCACAGCCAAATGCTTGGGGAAAATACAACTTAACAGACGATACCTGCAGTTGAAAAAACAAAAATCTGCAGACATTGGGAAATGTGTTGGCTACAGAATAATAACAAAACTCTGTTTTCCATTAGAAAATGATAGGAGTTGGGGCTGGGGATGTGGCTCAAGCAGTAGCACGCTCGCCTGGCATGCGTGCGGCCCGGGTTCGATCCTCAGCACCACATACAAACAAAGATGTTGTGTCTGCCGAAAACTAAATAAATAAATAAATATTAAAAAAAAAAAAGAAAATGATAGGAGTTGGAGGTGAGATTTGGATAATAAGAGGCAACGCTATTAAAGAGCACAATTTTAGTCTTACTTTTTTCTAAGTACACAGTTAAAAAGAAAGAAGTGCGAGGGAAAGTACTAGGGATATAAATGGCAGCAACAGCCACTAGCCAAATACATCACAAATGTCCAATTGGAATCAGATTACAAACCAGCCCTCCTCTGTGCCCTCAGTGGATCACTTACACTCCTCTTTCCACCCCCACTCACTTCTCCACCCTCCATGCTGGTAATGATGCGAATGCTCAGAAGTCAAGACTGGGTTAAATGGGAACCAAAAAGAATGTTTTAGCTGAAATCAGATGTGACCCCTGAATCAGGAACATTAGAGAGTGTGGTTTTCATTATGGGTGCTCAGCCAGCTCCCCCATACCCACCTTGGCTGCAGTTGGAGCACCTCTAGCAGCACCATGCACAGTCTCCCAACCGCTATCGGGAAGGGTTTATGACCTCACACTCCATTAAAAAAATAAATAAATCAGAGTCCCCCGAGGCTGTCACGTGTGTAGAAGCAATGAAATTGCAACCTGTTTACCCTTTCTGAGACATTCGGATTTCCAGCCCAGTCACAGCCTTACAAGCTGCAACTCAACCTTATTGCGAAGGAATTAAAATTCTTTTGCTCTGATGCAGTCTGGTTTATGGCAAATGGCCCATTGCTGAAGCCCAAGGGCTCATCCTGTGTTTTCTGAAGTCTCATAAAATTGTCCAGCCCTGATGGAAGGAGAGAGTTGTTTTAAAAATCCACAGGTACTTCAGGACAAGCTCGAGGGCTTTGAACCAGGCAGGGAGTTGAACTCTAAGGCCACTGCAAGACGCAAAGAAGACGGAGTTTGTAAATGTGGGAGTCTGGGGTCTAATATCACGGGTGGGGGGGGGAAGGGGGACATTTCTAAGTCGATGAAAGCAAAGTCATGAAAGCACCAAGGACTAAAAGTAGGAAGGTGGACTGGTCCACGGGATGGGAAAGAGAAAATGAGAACACTCAGCTTTTCTTTCTCTCTGAGTGCATTACGACTATACACAATAGTGGGATTCATTGTGACAAATGCTTGCACGCAGGTCACATAACTTGATCCATTTCACTCCCTAGTAGCTCCCCTTCCTCTGCTCTCTTACCTCTCCCTGGTCCACTTCCTCGACTCTACTGATCTCCCTCCCATTTTCACGAGGTTCCTTTTTTCACCTTTTCCTCTCTAACTTCCACATGAGAGAGAACATACAATCTTGACCTTCTAAGTTGGGCTTATTTCACTTGACATATTGACATGTCCTCCAGTTCCATCCATCTTTCTGCAAATGACATGATTTCAGTTTCCTTTTTGGTTGAATAACACTCTGTTGTGGATATACACACCACATTCTCTTTATCCATTCATCTCTTGATGGACACCTAGGCTGGTTTCAGCCCTTGGCTATTGTAAATTGTGCTATAATAAACATAAGCATGAGGATATTTCCATAGTACAGTGACTTTAATTGTTCTGGAAAAATACTGAAAGATGCTATAGTGGGCTCATATGAAGAATGCATTTGTAGTGTTTTCAGGAAACTTCATACTGATTTCCAGAGTAATTGTACTAATTTACAATCCCACCAACAGTGTATACGGGTTTCTTTTCCCCTGCATCCTCACCGGCATTTATTATTACTTATATTCTTGATCATTATCATTCTGAGTGGCGTGAGAGGAATATCTTCAATGTAGTTTTGATTCGCATTTCTCTAATTGGTAAAGATGTTGAATGTTTTTACTTGTTTTTACTTTTTTTTTTGTCATTTGAAGTTTGTTCCTTGACAAATGTCTATTTAGTTGACTTATTCATTTATAGATTGGGTTGTCTTTTTGGTGGTAGGTTTCATAAGTTTGTTATATATTCTGAATATAAATCCAAGAAAACATTTGACTTTAAGAGCAAATACTATCAGCCATTGAAATTCTCTTCAAATAATGGAAATGTCTTGATGGTTAATTGCACAGATAGACTGGGTTGGCTACAATTCCCAGATACTAGTCAAACATCAGTCTAAATGTTTCTGCGAGGTATTTTTATTTTAAATCAGCAGCATTATGTGAACTGTTTAATATAGCAAAATGTAGATAGTTGGCAGGGTTGGTTATAAGTAGCAACAAGAAAAAAAAAGGAGACATAAACTAAAGGAGAAGGTATGTTCTGCAGAATTTTTTAAAATTAAATTATTTATTTATTCTAATTTGTTATACATGATGGCAGAATGCAATTCATTTCATATTACATATATAGAGAATAATTTTTCAAGTCACTGATTGTACACAAAGTATTTGCACACCATTCCTGTCTTCATGCATGTACTTAGGGTAATGACCTCTAACTCATTCCACCATCATTCCTACCTCCTTGCCCCCTCCCTTCCCCTCCCTCCCCTTTGCCTTATCTAAATAAAGTTCCTCCATTCCTCCCATCCCCCTTCCCCCCCAACCCCCCCTCAGCCATTAAAAGTCAGTATATTCATATCAAAGAAAACATTTGGCCTTTAGTTTTTTGGGATTGGCTTGCTTCACTTAGCATTATATTCTCCAACTTCATCCATTTACCTGCAAATGCCATGATTTTATTCTCTTTTAAAGCTGAGTAATATTCCATTGTGCATGTATACCAAAGTTTCCCTACCCATTCATCTGCTGAAGGGCATCTAGGTTGGTTCCACAGTTTAGCTGTTGTGAATTGTGCTGCTATAAACATTGATGTAGCTGTGTCCCTGTAGTATGCTGTTTTTAAGTCCTTTGGGAACCGTGTCAAATGGTGGTTGCATTCCTAGTTTTCCAAGGAATCTCAAAACTGCTTTCTACATTGGCTGTACCAATTTGCAATCCCATCAGCAATGTGTGAGTATGCCTTTTTCCCCACATCCTTGCCAACAATTATTGTTATTTGTATTCTTAATAGCTGCCATTCTGACTGGAGATGAAATCTTAGATAAGTTTTAATTTGTATTTCTCTAATTGCTAGAGATATTAAACATTTTTTCATATGTTTTTGATTGATTGTATATCCCCTTCTGAGAAGTATCTGTTCAGTTCCTTGGCCCACTTATTGATTGGATTATTTGTTTTTTGTTTTGTTTTAAGGTTTTTGAGTGCTTTATATATCCTAGAGATTAGTGCTCTATCTGATGTGCTTGTGCTAAAGATTTGCTCCTATTCTGTAGGCTCTCTGTTCACCTCACTGTTTTTTTTTTTTTTCTGAGAAGCTTTTTAGTTTGAATCCATTCCATTTATTGATTCTTGGTTTTAATTCTTGCACCTCAGAGTCTTATTATGAAAGCTGGGGCCTAATCCAACATGATGGAAATTTGGGCCCACTTTTTCTTTCATTAGGCGCAAGGTCTCTGATTTAATTCCTAGGTCCTTGATCCATTTTGAGTTGAGTTTTGTGTGTGGTAACAGATAGAGGTTTAATTTCATTTTGCTACATGTGGATTTCCAGTTTTCCCAGCACCATTTGTTGAAGAGACTGTCTTTTCTCCAGTGTACATTTTTGGCCTTTGTCTAATGTAAGATAGCTATAGTTATGTGGGTTTCTCTCTGTGTCCTCTATTCTGTACCATTGGTCTACAGGTCTGTCTTGGTGCCAATACCATGCTGCTTGTTTTTCAGTATTGCTTGTAGTATACTTTAAGGTCTGGAATAGCATTGCCATCAGCTTCACTCTTCTTGCTAAGGATTGCTTTGGCTATTATGGGTCTCTTATTTTTCCAAATGAATTTCATGATTCCTTTTTTCTATTTTTATAAGGAATGTCATGGGGATTTTGATTGAGATTGCATTGAATCTGTATAGTGCTTTTGGTAGTGTGGTCATTTTGACAATATTAATCCTGCCTGTCCAAGAGCAAGGTAAATCTTTTCATCTTGTAAGGTCTTCTTTAATTTCTTTCTTTAGCCTGTTGTAGTTTTCACTGTAGAGGTCTTTCACATCTTTCATTAAGTTTATTCCCAAGTATTTTATTTTTTATTGTAAATGGGGTTGTTTTCCTCATTTCTCTCTCAGCGGATTTTTCACTGTTGTACAGAAATGCCTTTGATTTATGAGTGTTGACTTTATACCCAGCTACTTTGCTGAATTCATTTATTAGTTCTAGGAGATTTCTGGTGGGTTATTTTGGGTCTTCTAGGTATAGAATCATATTGTCTACAAAGAGTGATAATTTGAGTTCTTATTTCCTATCCATATTCCTTAATTTCTTTCCTCTGTCTGATTGCTCTGGCTAGAGTTTCAAGAATTATGTTAAATAGAAGTGGTGAAAGAGGGCATCCCTGTCTTCTTCCAGTTTTTAGAGGGAATGCTTCCAATTTTTCTCCATTTAGAATAATATTGGCCTGGGGCTTAGCATAGATAGCCTTTACAATGTTGAGGTATGTTCCTGTTAGCCCTATCTTTTCTAGCATTTTGAAACATGAAGGGATGCTGTATTTTATCAAATGCTTTCTCAGCATCTATTGAGAGGATCATATGATTTTTATCTTTGAGTCTGTTGATGTGATGAATTACATTCATTGATTTCCATATGTTGAACCAAATTTGCATCCCTGGGATGAACCCTACTTGATTGCAGTGTGCTATCTTTTCAATATTTTTTTAATTCAATTTGCCAGAATTTTATTGAGAAGTTTTGCATCTATGTTCATTAGAGACACTGGTCTGAAGTTTTCTTTCTTTGATGTGTCTTTGTCTGGTTTTGGAATCAGGGTGATATTGGCCTCATAGAATATGTTTGGAAGTGTTTCCTCTATTTCTATTTCATAAAATAGTTTGAGAAGTATTGTGTTAGTTTTTCTTTAAAGGTCTTGTAGAACTCAGTTGTGTATCCATCCAGTCCTGGGCTTTTCTTGGTTGATAGGCTTCTGATGGCATCCTCTATTTCCTTGCTTGAAATTGATCTGTTTAAACTGTCTACATCATCCTGATTCAGTTTGGCCATATCATATGCCTCTAGAAATTTGTCGATGCCTTCAATATTTTCTATTTTATTGGAGTACAAATTTTCAAAATAATTTCTAATTATCTTCAGAATTTCTGTAGTGTCCGTCGTAATATTTCCTTTTTCATCAAGAATGTTAGTAATTTGAGTTTTCTCTCGCCTTCTCTTCATTAGCATAGCTAATGGTATATGAATTTTATTTTTATTTTTTTCAAAGAACCAACATTTTGTTTTGTCAATTCTTTTGATTGTTTCTATTTCATTGATTCCAGCTTTGATTTTAATTATTTCCTGTCTCCTACTGCTTTTGGGGTTGATTTGTTCTTCTTTTTCTAGGGCTTTGAGATGTAATGTGAGGTCATTTATTTGTTGACTTTTTCTTTTTTGAAGAAATGAACTCCATGCAATGAACCTTCCTATTTTTTTGTTTTTTAATGGTGATTTAAATGGTATTTTTAAATGGTGATTAACATTTTAAAAAGTAGACTTTGAGTAAAGCAGATAGCATGTATTAATGTGGGTGAGCCTCCTCCGATCAGTTGAAGGTTTTAAGAGAAATGACTGAGACCCCTGGAGGAAGAAGGCATTCTGCCTCCCGCCTGCCATCAGACTCAAGACAGGAACTTCCACTCTTGCTTGGATCTCCAGGGCTTGTCTTACAGATTTCACACTTGCCAGCTCCCATAACTTCAGAGGCAATTCCTTAAATTCTCTCTATACATACATTTACCTCTATACCTAGACCTCCTGTTGGTTCTGTTTCTCTGGAGAACCTTGACTAATAGAATTTGATTGGTGAAGAAGCACTCATGTTTTGGGGGTACAGCAAGTCCTTAGTGTGGCTTTCCACTCTTTTCTTCAATCCTTACCAAAAATGATTCCCCCATTTTCCAGATTTGAAAACCCAGGCTTTGATGGTACTAGGAATCATGAGCATGTTAGTGGAGTATCTCATCTTCACTGATTTTCTCCTTCCATCAGGATCCTCTCAAGACCTCCCTTGATCTTGCTAACAGACTGCTTTTGTTATCCTAGAAAGCAGAGCAATCTTTGAGCCTCCTGCATGGATGAGCAGGCGTTGAAGAGAGAAGCTGGTCTGCAGAGAGAAGTGAATGCCAGAGAAGGACAGCCCTAATGGCTCAGAGGCCTCCTCTTCAGGCCAGCTCCACCCTGTCCTTCAGCTGCAGGTTTATGTTTGGACTGATTTTGTCTTCATCAGCTTAATCAAGGTGTACAGCGAGTTGTGCATACCCCAAGTGAACAGCACAGTAAGCTGTGTATGTACACACCCATGAAACCAATGCCAAAATCAAGGTCATGAACACATCATGGTGCCCCAAAGCACCTTGTGCACTTTTGTGACCTTTGTCCGATGTGTCCTGCCCTTCTGCCCACAACTATTGATCTGCTTTTGTTTCTGGAATTGTATGTAAAAGGACTTATGCAGTATGTGTGCTTTTTTTCTTTAAGTGAGGGGTGGATCTGGCTTCTTTCCTACTGCATGATTCTTTGGAGACCCACTTGTTGCTGCTGTATATTCATAAGTATTCATAACTTGTATTGCCCAGTACTAGTCCGTTGAATGAATATACCACAGTCTGTTATGTAGGTGGTTTCCAGTCTGGGGCTATCACAAATAAAGCTGCTCGGGGACAGTCACGTGCAGGCTTCTGCATGGGCTTCTGCATGGCTGGGGAGAGCAGGGCTTGTTCTGTGCCTGCCAACACAGCCACTTGGATGTTAACTAATCCGCTTGTTGTCTGTGGCTAGTTGTGCACCATAAAGGCAGCGCAGAGCATTGTGACTTGCAGGGCCTGAAGCATTTTCCTTACAGTTTTCCAACTGCTGCTCTCATGTAGACTTCCAGGAACAGAGAGACTGAACCTAAATAAAGTATGCATTTGCTTAGTTTTTCATAAAAATGGCCGCTTTCCAAAGTGGTTGTGCCCTCTTACGTTGCCACCTCCAGTTGCTCCGTGGCCTTGCTCAAAATTAATGTTTGTCTTTTACAGGGGAGCCCTCTGGTGTGTCCAGTATCCCCCTGTGATTGGAATGAGTTCTTCCCTGATGACTAATGATGTTGAATCTCTTTTCTCTTCAAATACTTCCATTTGGGAGGTGTTGTGGTTTGGATTCGGTGTCCCCCAAAATCTCATGTGTGAAGCAATGCAAGAAAGTTTAGAGGTGAAGTGATTGGGTTATGAGAGTCTTAACCCAGTCCGTGAGTTATTCCCCTGATAGGGATTAACTGAGTGGTAACTGTAGGCAGGTAGGTGTGGCTGGAGGTGGGTCTTGCGGATGTGTCTTTGGTGCATACATTTGTTGAGCTGAGCTTAGTCTCTCTCTGCCTCCAGATCATGTCCTGAGTCATTTCTTTCCAACCACCCTCTTCCACCATGATGTTCTGCCTCAACTTGAGCCCCAAGGAATGGAGTAGGCTGTCTGGGGACTAAGACTTCTGAAGCTGTCAGCACCCAAATAAACTTTTCCTCCTCTAGTTGTTCTTGTCAAGTCTTTTAATCGCAACAGGAAAAAAAACCCGACTAAAACAGGAGGAGAATTTATATTGTTGTATTGGGTTTGAGAGTTCTTTATATATTCTGGATGCATGTGCCTATTAGAATATGTGACTTACTAACAGACTCTCTAAGTCTGTGTCTTGTCTTTTCGTCCTCCCAACAGAATCTTTCACAGAGCAAAAGTTTTTAATATTGATGAAGTCCAATTTATAATTTTTATTTCATGTTTCATGCTTTAGTTAGCATGTATTTCTTTTTTTCTGTGAGTTTTGTGGTTTGGGGATTTGCCTAAAACTATTTTTAGACCTATTAAGAAATGATCAGAATTTTTAAAAGCTTTGCATATGGGTATCTGATTGTTCCAGAATCATATGTTGTCAAGACTGTCCTTTCTCCCCTGACCTATCTTTGCACATTTGTCAAAAATTTCCTGAAAACATATGTATAAGTCAATTACCCGATGCCTTGTTCTGTTCCATGGATCTATTTGTCTCATCTGTCTTGATGCCAATACCACATTGTCTATTACTGTGAATTTTTAATAGTGTTTGAAGTCAGGTAATAAAAATCCTTCAATTTTGTTCCTTTTCAGAATTGCAATTCCATCTGAGTTTTATAATCAACTTATCAATTTGTACTGAAAAAGAGAACGTGCTGAGATTTTGATTGGAATTGTGAGATCCATGGATCAATCTGGGGAAAATTGACATCTCCATAATAGAGGGTCCTTTGCTCCATGAACATGATGGATTTTTCCATTTTGATTTAGGTGTTCTTAATCTCTCTCCATAATGTTCTGTAATTCTCAGTGTACAGATCTTTCAACTGGTGGCTGATTGGGAACAGCTGTTCTCTTTGCATAGTAATGTAGTGAAAAAACAAATCCTGTTTTTATTTAAAATTTTGTTATTTTACTTGTCATGGATTTTTGGACTAATTTTCATATTATAAAGCATTGCATTATCATATCATTTGTCTTGATTATGGAGTTTTTGGTACTGTTTAAATTTTGGGCCAAGGTAAATCCTTCTGGTAACTCACCCTCATCCCAGCCCTAAGTAATCCATACTTTTTATGCCAGTGTTTTTAACTTGAATTTTCCATTCTACATTGCTAGTATATAGAAACACAGTTGGTTTTTGTATATTGATCTTGTATCCTGCAACCCTGCTTTACTAACTTTTTGGTTCCAGTACATTTTCTATAGATTTCTTTGGATTTTCTACATGTGTGATCACAGCATCAGTTTTCTGGAAGAGATTGAGTAGAATTAATATTATTTTTCTCTTAAATATTTGGTAGAATTTGCCATTGAAGACATGTGAACCTGGGATTTTCTCTGTGGGATGGCTTTAAAATTATAAATATAATCTCATTAACAAAGTTATTCAGGTTATATATTTCCTCATGAGTGAGTTTTGATAGTTTATGTGTCTTTTTTAATGGTTTTATTTTTTAAATACATGACAGTGGAATGCATCGCAATTCTTATTACACATATAGAACACAATTTTTCATATCTTTGTCTGTATATAAAGTATGTTCACATCAATTCATGTCTTCATACATGTACTTTGGATAATGATGTCCATCACATTCTTCCATCATTGTCTCTTAAGGACTTTATCTCCTTCATCTAAAGTTTGCATCAATTAGCATAAAGTTATAATATTCCTTATTATCATTTTAATAACTATAGAATTATTTCTATGTCTCTTTCCTCATTGCTAATATTAGTAACTGTTAATTTCTTTTTCTCTTTTTTATTTCCTGCTTGCTTACCTCTCTTTTAGGTAGCTAAAAAAAAAGCCTTTGAAAGCAATTTTTAATTTTTTTCTGCTTTCCAGTTTGTTGATTTTCACTCTAATCTTTACTACTGCCTTTCTTCTTTTTACTTAGATTACATTTTCTCTATTTAGTTTCTCAGGGTAGAAGGATTTATAACTTTCTCTTTTTGTAATATAGGTGTTTAGTGCTGTAAATTCCATCCAAGTGATGCTCTACCTGCATCTTACACATTTTGATATGTGGTTCTATTAATCCATTTGCTGTTGCTATAAAAAATACATAAGGCAAAGTTCTTTGTTAAGAAAAAAAAAAAGGTTTTACTTATTGCCAGTTTGGAAGCCGAAGTGTCCAAACTAGAGTAGCCCCATTGGTTCAACTTCTGGTAAGGGCCCCGGAACATCCTTAAAGATAAAAATAATCAATGAAATACCATGTCCCTGAATGTCTTCTTTTTGCTCTCCAGATGTAGCCAAGTTAAAGGAACAGTAAGAGTCAGCCTGGGCTGGGATGTCAGATACATATTGTCTTAATACACTGGATTTCTCTTACATCCTCTGGGGTCTAGGGCAAATTAGTGTTATCTGTAAGCTACTTTCTCTCATGTACATCAGGACAGTTGCTCCTTGGGGTGCTGGTCATGCAAGCAAGCTAAACAAGGTAAGGCTGATGATGTCACTGCTTCTGCAGCATAACAGAGAAAGCCCCTCTCTGTGTAGGGATGGGTGGGGAACCCAGGGCCCTGTGGGAAGGACCTGTGTCACTCGTCCAGCTGGCCACCCCTGGACGAAACACCCTGAGGAGAGGAGGTGCTTCCTGGCACAGCACAGGGACAGGGGAGTCCTATCTGTTCATCCTGTTGCCACTGGATCTTGTTCACAGTTTTCAGTGGAGACTTCTGCCTTGTATGCCACCTCTGGGCATTTCTATGGTCTCCCAGAAACCTTTCCCTGTGCCCTGGCACAACTGGACTATGAACGTGACTGTCCCCTTGACTCCATTAGACAAGGTGGATGTGCATGTGAGGGACAGAGATCACAGGAGAGATAGGAATCCAAAGATGGAGAGGAGCCAGGGTTACCTTTCCTATAACAACCAGTGCTGTGGAAACAAGTCACTCCAGGTAACCTTTCAATGTGGATCACCTGTGACCTACCACCTCCCGCCAGGCCCCCTTCTAGAAGGTTCCAACACCTCGCATGACCACATTGGGGACCACGCTTCCAACATGTGAGACTTCAGGAAACACATTTAGTCTACACTCACTATAGCAGTTACATTCTCATTTTAACTCAAAATATCTTTCTCCTTTCCATTTTTTTCTCCGACTCATGAGTGTATTATTTAAGTATAGAATTAATTGGAGATTTTTTTCAGGTATATATATTTCTCTTATTGTTTTAAACTAATATCATTATGCCCAGGGATGATTGGACCCAATGTATTGAGGTTTTTTACCTGTTTTGTTAAATGTTCCGTGTGCACTTGAGAAGAGTGTTCATCTGTCACTATTGGCTTGAGTATTCTATAAAGATCAATTAGGTCAAAGTGGCTATTAGTATTGTTCAAGTCTTCTATTCCTCTCTTAATTTTCTGACTAATTATTTGATCAATTATTGAGAAAGCAATGTTAATAAATTTCCTACTTGTGGATTTGTCTAGCTCATCTTTCAGGTCTATCTGGTTTTGCCCCATCTATTGGATGCTTGTGGCTATCTGCATCCAGTGAAGCTACTTTGCTACATTTGTAACTTTAAAAAGCCAGGCAATCTTCCAGCCCCGCCTTCCACCCTCAAACACTGACAATCCCGAGGTCTCACCCTAGTCTCATAAACAGGAATAAACAATGTTTCCCAACTGAATTGCTTCAGGAAGCAGCGACCAAACACATCTTTTTTAAAAAGCAGAAGCAGCATCTTTTCCTCTGCTGATGGTACTTGAGATCTCATTGGAGAAGCAGATCCATGACCCTGGAGCAAAACAGACAAGGCAGTTTGTTATCAATAGCCAGATCTGACTAGAAAAAAGTCTGCAGGTTTCTGGAGGGGCAAGTGCTCAGGCTGCCCCGAGCTCTGGCTCTTCCTCCACCCGCCCTCCTTCTCTTTCTGCTGGTCCCTCTCCTTCCCTTCCTTCCACTTTCACCTGGTACCTAGTCCAAGTCCATCCCTTTGTCAGAAGAGGGTACAGTTGATTCACACGAAGCCCTCCACCTCAGAGTGCTTAGGAATGGAATCGGCTTTGAAGAGGTGGAACTTGAGTTGGCCCTTGAGGGACAATAGCTGGAGGAGGATTCTCAGGGAGAAGAAGCAGCCATAGTGAGTTCATTACAAAAAGAATAATGTGGTTGCTGGACCATCTGAAGCTTCTCTGTCTTCTATTTGATCTTCGTTGATCAAAAAACATAAATAAATAAAAATAAGGGTGCTTGTTGTATTACTTTCTTTCTACTATCAAATCATACGCATTTCAATTCAGGAGCCAGGACTCGGTGACAGGGAATTAGCCTCTCCCATCTCACTACCTTTCTAGAACTACTTACAGATTCCTGGGTATTTTACTAACATTTTGCTAGCATATTAGATATGATCATTAAATTTTATATCTTGATCTTTTTTTGATATCTCTACAGAATTGTCTTTTTTATATAATTTTGCCCAACATAGTTTTTGAAATAGTCTAACTAAACAGCTAAACAATAGTTCATGTTAGCATTTTCCTGCAATTTTATACCTAAATTGTTCCCAGCTTCTCTTTTTTTTTTAAACTAGGCTACCAATAGGTTCTTAAATAAACAATATTTATGATTCCATGATGTTTTGTAAGTGAAAAGAATTTTTAGAGGTTATAAAGTTCAATCATCTCAATTTTCAGGAACAAAACTGAGAATATGGTTAATTAACTGATTTTTTTTTTTTTTGCAAGCTATGCTTCTCAAACTTTAAAGTGTATCGGAATCACCTGAGGATTTTATTAAAGTACAGACTATGTTTCAGTAAATCTGGATAGAGCCTTATATTTTGCATTTCTGGTGAGCTTCCAGGTGGTGCAGATGATTTATGCATCAGGCAAAGGATTTGAATCCAAATGTGTCTGTGCAAAACCCAGGCATAAACTACTATACACCACCTCTCTTTCCTATAGTGAGGAATGGAAGGCTGCAGGACCTAGGACCAACTGGTTGATGCTTTCAAGAGCAATTGAAGTTTAATTTCATTATATTAGTGTGAGGACATCTTTTCTGCCAGCCATTGGGATGTGTAATTGCTGGCTAAATACCTGATTGGTGGAGGGGTTTAATAAAAGTTCAGTGATGAAGGGGACATCTAGCATCTGCTGACCTTGAAGTTATTCCCAACCCCAAGGTTAAGGTTTTAGAAGTTAATATTGAATACTTGGAATATTTATCTGGACAGCTAGAGCTTCAGCCATTTAAGATTCAAGGAGCCATTTTGTGACAGAAGTTGCATTTCTAGCCAGAAATTTCAGATGAAATTAGTATTTTTTTTTTTTTTAACTAGACTGGGTGGGGGTTAACGACCCAGGAGATGGCCAGAGTTTTCACATGAAAGCAAACCCTCTCTCTCTCTTTTGGAAAAATAAAACATCACATGTGAGAAATATTCAGAAATATAATTTGCATTTGAAGAAAATGTCAGAATTATTTAACACAAGATAGAAAGGAAAAGTGAAAATGCAAATGATTGGGGTCTCTTTACAAAAGGAAGATAGTGTCGCTGCTCCGTGCAGACACATTTCTCTGTGCAAGGTTTTCAAATGATAATGTTCTCCTTGAAACATGTTAAATGCCTGAGCCATAAATTTCAAATTGTCACTGCATGATGAGCTCCAACATTAAAGAGCAAGAAAGGACTGCTTGTTTTTCATACAAGCTACATTAAAATTCCTGAAAAATTCCCATATGAGTGGTTCACTTTGTTAAGTTTCCCCCAAATTGGAGACCCCGCTTGCCGCATGGCCATCAGAGAACAACACCTTGGGGAGTCCCCACCCCTTATTCCCAGGCCAGTGCCTGCCTCGGTCTTCTGGGCTCCCATTTCCAGCTACCTGTCAGACATGTCCCTATGGACATGCAGCTCAGTCTGTCTAAAACCAAACTCATTATTCACCTTGCCCACCAGACCAAGTCCTGCTCCTGCTTTTGAATACATTTGTTTTATGTCTTTACCTTCCTCTTCTCAAAAGCACAAATCAGACCCCAAACAGATTCTCCAGCACCCTGCTCTCCACCCTCACACCAAGTTCCACTGAAGATTGTTGTTCCAGGTGATTTGACCCCCAGGGCCTCAGTTCATGTTCTCGTAGCTGCGACCTTTCTGACACACTCTCCACAATGAGGCCAGATTTTTCCTTCTCGTGTACAGGATTCTTATTCTTATTACTCTTTGGTCAGGAATCTTTAACAAGGGCAGTTCAAAGGCCGCACTTCTCACCTGGCTTTCAAAGCCTTCCGTGAACTGTCCCTCCTTTTCTTCAACCCCTCTGAAGCAGCAGAGTAGCTTTCTCAGAATAACATGCCATTCTCAGAAGATTACCCTTTTGCACGGTGGTTACAAGCCTTTGGTTCAAGTCCCAGTGCCACTCTTCCTGAGCTGTGTGGGACCTTGAACTGAACTCAGAGCAAATCTCCTCGTTTCTAAGACAAGGGCAGTGTAGTGCCTGCCCCCTGCAGTCAGGGCAAGGTTTATATTTTAAACTTACAGCAGAACTTTCAGGTTCTGCTCAGGATGTTCAGAGCTGGAAAGAGGAGTCTCCCTGATTGTGATAACTTTTTGTTGTGACCAAAATTCACAACAAGAACAACATAGAGGAGGAAACGTTTATTTCAGCTCACAGTTTTGGAGGTGTAGTCCATGGTCGACTGAATCCATGGCCCTGGCCAAAGGTGAGGCAGAATATCATGGCAAAAGGTGTGGTGGAGGAATGCTACTCAGCCCACGGCAGCCAGGAAGCACAGAGGTCAAGGCATCAGCAACAAAATATAAACTCCAAAGGCACATCCCCAGTGACTACACCCCACCTGCATACAGTTGCCACCCAATATAGGGTCCTTCCAAATTGTTAATCCATCAAGTAGATTAATCCACTGGTTAGGTTACAGCTCTCATATCTAACCATTTCACCTTTGAACATTCCTGCATTATCTCCTGAGCTTTTGGGGGAAAACTCACATTTAAAGCATAATCCTGATCTTACAAGAAATGAAGCCAGCCAATCTGCAAACTCATGATCTTTCTGTAATTAATCAAAAATCAGAGGTCCCAGGGCAATGGACTAGCCCCAAATCTAAGGAGAGATAGAACACGAGCACCTGCTTACCCAAGGCACCTGCTGCAGGAGACCAGTAAAAATTTAATTAAAATAGCTAGTTAATGAGGAGAGAGACTGATGAGAGAATAGCACCCTTGGGGGTCACAGAAGGGACATTAGACACCCTTTTGAAGGTGTATTTTCCATGGACCACTGTTAGGGAGCCTTAAGAAAGCATCCTCCACAGTGCCTGCCTGGGGTTGGGGACAGCAGCCACTGCATGGTGGACGTTCAATACCACCAGGCTTGCCTCACAAAAGAGGACATCATTGGTCATTGGCCTAATCTACCTTGACTTTTTACAGGGCTTAATTCTTTACCTTAAAATTATAAATGTCAAGTCAGGAATTTCTAACCCCCTATTTTATGAAGAGGAAAAATTTGTTGTCAAATAATTATATTCATTTCCTCAGGGCATGCATAAAATTTTTCTTTAGAGACAATCTGAAAATCATAGTCAAGTTGTTACCTGTATCTTCTTCCCGGAGTTAGTAGCCAAACATGAGATGTTAAAGGTTCAATCAGACATGGGCTCATTTAGTATGACTTACTGCTATTGTGTCAGCTGGATTAAAATAACAGTTAATAGCCCCATTTTACAGATGATAAACTGAGGCTCAGAATTTAGGACTTGTCCAATACTAGAAGGCAGCATTGTTAAGACAAGGTTGAAAGAAACAGAGGAGTTGGGGTAGTGAACAGAAGCAGAGGGAGTCAACCATGTAAGACCCTATAGTCCCCCTTTATCTCACATGCAATTTGCTTTTATATATATATATATATTACTGGCACATTATACTTATTTGCAATGGTGGGATTCATTGTAACTTATGCATGCATACATACATACAATATAACAAAGTAATTCGGGCACTATCATTCCCCAGTATTTCCCCTTCCTACACCCAATTTGAAATTATAGATGTGTTTTAAGAACACCCAGATAGGATTTGATATGGATTTCAATGTTACCTTTTCAAACAGTGAAGATCCTTTGGTACAGTTCTACGTGTGCCACCCAAAGACTGCCTCTTTCTTTGCTGGAGGCCATATCCTGGTTTGCCTTTAGCAAGCTATCCTCCCCCTACTTGGAGCCCACAAGATTCATGGCACTCTAATCCAGGACAAGAGCGCGTGCCAGGGCCCACCACTGGCCAGCACCAAGTCTGCTGTGGGCCATGTGTAGGCCTCTCCAGGGCCAGGAAGCCTCGGTTCTCAGTTTGAATGGGACTCCTTCTTCTCTGGCCTGGACGTTGAGCTGACAGGAGAAACTCACCACAGAAAAGCTAGAAATGGGCCCCTAGGCCGGGAATGTTTTTGAGCTTGAATCAAATCTTCGTGAGCTCTGCCTACATCTTGGCAGTTATGTGAACAATCACTCCCTCCTCCCTTGCCCACCACTTTCTTCTTCTTAAGCTATTTGAATGGGTTTTTTAAAACTGCAATGGAAGCACATCAATGTATCCTTCTGTGGCTACTAAATGAATACCATTGTAAAAAAGATAACCAGTCTTTTGGCAAGAATATAGGAAAATAGACTCTCTCCTACATAACTTATGAAAATATAAATTGACATTATATAAAAGTATGTGTGTGTGTGTGTTAGTGCATGCCCCCTCACACAAAAATCCTACTTTAAAAATCTTAAGTAAATAATCAAGAATGTGTGAGATAAATTAGTAAGTCTCCACAGTTGTCATTCAGAACATTAAAAGATTGTAAGTAATCTAAACATACAATAGGAGATGAACTAGATAGCAAAACATTTATATGACACAAACTTAGCAGATTTTAAAATAATATTGTAGGAGAATACTGATGTTAAAGTGTTCATAAAACATCACTGAGTAAAATATAAGTTATAAATTATAGGTACAGTATAATTTCATTTTTGCTCATAAAATGTAGACTTGTATACATGTAGAGAAAAATGGGAAAGCTGTGGTCCAGTATGTTACCAGTGGTAGAATTGCCAGTACTTTTTAATTTTTTTTTTCTTTTGATCATATATCTTTTAAAAATATATATATTTTTCTTGATATGTTATCATGATATGTTAAATGTTATTAAGATAACATTTAATGTTTTTTAAGAAAAATCATTTGAATACTACATTACAGGAAATTTGGAAAGACAAGACAATCATGTCACTACAGTAGAGTCATTCTCCATTTTGATATCTTTCTTTTCAGTCTTTGTCTAGCTATTGTTTTTCTTCATTCTTCAGCTATTAGACAATACATACAATTTTGCTTCCTGCTTTGATCACCTAACACTTGGCTGGTGTTTAGTATTTCCCCAGATCATAGTTAGGTTCTTCTACCCAGGATTCATCATGGATAACAGCCCATACTTCTTTATTTAACCATTCCCATATTGTTGGACATTAGGGCTGCATACAATCATTCAAAAGACAAGCTGTATCCGTGTGTATGTTGGCGTATGTTACATGGTTTCCTTCTGAGAACTCCCCAGGAGAGGCCCCATTTCTTCTTCTAAGCAAGGTCCCTTTTGGACTGAGAGCTATTGGATGAAAACCATCCCCCCCACCCCACCCCGTTCCTGGCCTCAATTCTTACTGCAGACACTCTGGGAGCAGCCATCTCTGCCCAACTACAGTTAGGAACAGCCCTTTAAGCTCACAGAAACAGAGAACCTCTGATACCTGGAAGAAGGCTGGGGCCAGGCCAAGGATCTGCTGGGGAAATGCTGAGAGACGGGAGCAGAATAGCCCTTTCCGGTTACTCCTAAGTGAAGCTTAAGGCTTAGTGACATCGATTGAATCAATATCTGACCTGGAGCCTGGTTTTCTGAGGAGTGGAGCCATCTCCTTACATCCAAGGCCAGAAAGAGGAGATTGTGTAATGGGCAGGAAGGGAGGGCCCTTCCCTAGTGAGCGAGAAGGGGCATGTAATGGACAGAGGCCAGCGTTGGGTCAGGAGGCCTCAGTCCTACCAGCCAGATATGTGACTCCAAGAAAGTCTTCCCCAAATGATGGGGATAATAATCCCTGCCCTGCCTGGAAGGCTGAGAGCCTTCCATGGGGAAGTGGGGAGAACATCCTTGGTAAACTCCAGAGTACTGGTGCGTGTTGTGGGATCAAGATCTTCGGTGTTTCTAAGGGTAAGAAGATGACGGGGTGCTCTGCTCAGTACACTCACAGTGTCGGATGGTAAAGGGAGTCATTTCTTCCTTTACTCCACATTTATGGAGTGCCTGCTGTACACAGGTCCTATTTTTGGTACGTGGGATGTGACAGTGGAAAAAAAAGATAAAGGTTCTCATGGAATGTTACATTCTAGTGCACAGAGACAACATGAGCACACACATAAGTCAATAAGGTAATTTCAGAAAATCACGTAAGGAAAAGAGACAGTAGTTTATATGACGGAGTATATAGGAAGACTGTTGTTTTCTGCTAGACTGAATAGAAGGTCTCTGAAGGTCTTTCATGCTGAAGCCTGAAGATTTCAAAGAGATGAGGTCAAACATCTCCAAGCAAAGTGGGGGACCATCACCAGGACCCAACCATGCTGGCACGTTGACCTCAGCCCCTAGCCTCCAGGACTGAGACATGACTTTCTGCTATTTAAGACACCCGGCCTATGATATTTTGCTATAGTGGTCCAAGGGCTAAGACAAACAAAAGGAGCCTATAGGTCCCTACAGGATGACTTCAAACAAGTCTCATTTTTCTTTGGTCCACAAAGTCTTAAGTTAGGCAATGCACACTCAGCAGGGGTGATATGAACCCCAAAGGAGCAACAATTGGTTGTGGGTGAAGGAGCACAAGAAAAAGTCTTAGACTCTTTATGTATGAAACAAATATACAAGTAGTACATAAACAGATACTCAGTACCTCTGTGTTATTAAACGTTTTGGAGGTGGGGGTGGGGCTAAAGATAAAATATCCCAAAAGGAGTCTTGGACGATCAGTAATGAAAAATGGGTTGAGAAATATTGAGTTAAATCTAGTTGGGGCCTAGCAAGGGGTCACTCAAGGATAAACCCAAGTTTCCTTCTATAGCAGGAAGCTGTAATTCCAAATCCCCAGATTTCGTCCCCTCCACCAGCTGCCATGAGCTCCTAAGAGCTAAGAGTCACAGAGATGGGATCAGGAGAAGGTGATCCCATCTTCATAATTGTGGCTCACTGGATCTTTGGTCCTCAAAGCTCAGGCAGCAAGGTCCAGGATACCCCATTCTTGCCCCCACAGAGGCCAAACACAACCAAAGGAAAAGCAATGCTTCAAAGAGAATCAGATTTTCCTTGCACACAAATGAATCCTACAAGTAAGCAGTCTGAGGTGGACGCAGCAGCTCCACAATGACCCAGGGATAGGCTCCTTCTCTGGGGTTTAAAAATGGTTGCTGAAATGGAGCCATCATGTCTGAAGTCCAGGCAGCTGGGAGTAGGAGTAGAAGAAGACACACTCCTTTCCTTTGAGTATATTTCCAAGAATCTGTTCTATTTCTATCCCATTGCCAGAAACATACACAACCCCACCCAAATGTATGAGAGATTGGAAATAAGATGGTAAGGGCAGCAGTGAGCCCAGCCCTAAGTTGGATGATCTATTATTAGGGAGGAAGGAGAGCACAGGTGCCAGGTACAATCTGCAGTCCCTGCAAAGTGAGAAAATCTTTCATGATGTACCCTACATGGTGCTGAATCAGGAAGATTCCTTAGCCTAGGTAAGCAGGCTTGACAGGTCTCCATGAGTTTCTATCTCTTTGGCCTCTGCCATGGTCAATTTTATACATCAGTGTGACTGGGCTAGTGGGTGCCCAGATAGCTGTAAAACACCATTTCTGAGTGTGTTTGTGTGTTTCCAGAGAGGCCAGCATTTGAGTCTGTGGACTGAGTAAAAAAGATCACCCTCACTGATCCATTGAGAGCCCAAATAGAATAAAAGACAGAGGAAGAAGGAACCCTCCCCTCTTGAGCTGGGAACTTCAGTGTCTTCTTCCCATAGATGTGAGCGTTCCTGGTTCTTGGGCCTTTGGACTCAAGTAGGAACTTACATGAATGGCTGCCTTGGATCTCAGGCCTTCAGCTTTCCCGGGCCTCCAGCTGGCCAGAGGCAGACTGGGACTCCTCAACCTCTACAATCATGTACGCCAGTCCCTCATGATGAATCTCTTTCTATACTCCTGTAGTTCATTGTTTTGTTGAAGAAGCCCGACTAATGTAGCTTCCCTCTTGTTCCTACTTGACTCTCTAAGGCAGCAATGAAACAGTGAGAAGAGATATAAGGGCATGTTTTTACAAAAAGCAGGAAAGTCTGGGCAGCATTTTATATCTAATGGGGGAAGGAGAGGAAGGGAAGAAGCACTGTTTCCCATTCAGGTTGATTTATGCTCTTCTGCTAACACTCTAACCCCAGTAATGGGGTTAGATTGATGGTCTAGACCGTGCTCCATCCTCCACACTCACTATTTTTTCTTGCCAGAAATTGAGGATAGGTAAAAAGGAGCTCTGAGCTTCTGTTACCCTGCAGACCACCTTCCTCTGAGAGTCACCAAAGCAGAAGAAAGATGAAGGACAAAGAGGGTGGCGAACCTCAATTGTGTGGTGGAACATCTGTAGGGAGACTGTCACGAGGGGAGGCTGGGAGAACAGACACTGGAGAGCCCGAAAGGAAAAGAGTCCTACAGAGCCTGCTTTGGCAGAAGGTGCCAGGTGCTAAAGGAAGTTTGAAGAGTGTGTTCATGGAACACAAAGTCGGGGAGAGGGATGAGTCACAACAGCTGAGTCACCATGTTGGAGGCACCTGAAGAGGGAGGAGGCGTGTGAGGCACAAGAAGGCTCCGGGGGCTGAACCAGGGGGACTTGCTTTGGAAAATGCCAGGTCGTTTGTCTGAAGTGTAGTTTATAAGAGGCAGGGCTGGCTGGAGGTCCAGGGCAGAGGAGGAGGACTGGTGGGTGGTGGATTTACCCGAGAGGAACTAATGGAAAGGAGATTCTACTACCTCGCTTCTAAATGATCTATGTGATGTTAGCGGATTTGGGTGGGCAGGAAACAGCGAACTTGGATTTATTTAGAGGCCATGGATAACACTGAATCCAGGGAGGCTTTGGGTCTGCACCCCACATATACTAGGACAAAGCAAACTCTAAATCTGTAGGACACAGGGTGAGCAGATACCTACCTTAGAAACTACCGCAAAAGCACAGTTAAACTCCACCAAACTGGGTTGAATAGTGTCCCCACCAAGTTCATGTCCATCCAGAGCCTCAGAATGTGACTTTATTTAACAATAGGGTCTTTGAGGATGCAATTACTTAAGATGAGGTCACACTGTACTTGGGTGGGTATTAAATCCAATGTGGCCGATGTCCTTACAAGAGGAGGAAATGATACAGAGACATAAGGAAAAAAAAGGGGTAATGAAAGCTGAGATTGGAGGGGTGGTGACACACAGAGGAACACCAGCAGCCAGCAGCCAGCAGAAACTCACAAGAGGCAAAGAAGGAATCCTTCCCAGAGCCTTCACGGGGGGAGCTTGCCTTGTCAGCAGCTTGAGTTCAGAATTCTGGTCTCCAGAACTATAAGAGAAAAACCTTGGGTGTAAGTCACTCTGTTCATGGTGTTTGTTATGGCAGCCCTGGGAACAAACACACTGGCCCTGTGGGACTTGGCTCTGTGTGTGCTTGAGAGCTCAGCCCATCAGCAATGGAGAGAGGTCTCCAGAGGTCCTCAGTGCAGGGACTAGGGGCTGAGGGGGTGGATGTGGAGAAGAAAGAGACAAACTCGCAAATGGGAGGACATATCCCCATCCTGAGGGGCCCCTGAATAAAGCACTCCAGTGACCCAGACCTAGAAGGAAGCCTGTCACATGCTCACTTCCGTTGCCATGGCAAATCCATTCTCCCCACCCCAGGATGATGCCCAGACCCTCTCATTCTTGACTGGAACTATAAATACTTTCACAAATGTCTGCCACATAAAAAAAACAGGACCACCCCTATTTTAGGAACAAAATTAATCTGCATGATGTATCAAAGGGAACATGCCCTGCAGTGGGGAAATCCAGTCAGCTAGAGAGCAAACATTAGGCAGCTGGCACCATGGCTCACTGTGTTGGCTGAGGGGGAACAAGGGAGAAACCGAGGTTCAGAGGGGCGACCTGATTGGCCAATGTCTGGGAGCCATGGTGCAGCAGAACCAGGATCCAAGGTGGCCTGGAGAGAGTTGGGATCCAGAGTGGCTGTACCTGGTGCCACGGAGCCTCTGCTCTGAGTTGCTCTGACTTAAACCATCTTCTTTGGTCCTTGTCAAAACCCTAGACCGGAGAAATTTATCTTGTGTGTTCTCCTTTTTCCTCCCCATCCCAAGATCCTGCCCCTGGATCTCTGATGCCTGACACTCTCGGGGTCCTCAGCCATGATTCCCACATTAACAACAGTCCCTGCTGGGTTTAAGCCCTGAAGGGCCACCCGGGGGTTGTCTGATCAGTTCATCCATGCAAACAGGGGTCAAGAACCCTCTGTGTAGAGACAGGCAGGGTTCCACATACTTCCAAGGGTGAAGACAGCTCCTTGCTCCTGAGGGCTGCTGGGTACTCAGAGACTTCTGACTGAGAAGGTTCCTGAGTCCCCTTGGGGAACCTGGATGCTGCCGACCTGAGGTGGAAACCTGTTTTACAGCCCTCCCTAAGATGTGCAGTGGGAGACACCACCCTGGATCCCAAATCAATGAGTTCAAGGGATCTTTGGAGGCAATTTACTTACCCAAGGTCACACCCAGACCTTCCAGTAACTTTCCCTTGTCCAGGGAAGGACTATTTCGCGGGCCCCCGCTCTGGGCATACATGTGCTTCATTTTGTAAGAACGATGACTCAGCTCTGCCTCCCGCTGCTGTTCTCCCAGCCCACCTCTCCAGTCCTGAGCTAACTGGGGCTCTTCTCATCTCCGCGTGGAACAGAGAACTTCTTCCTGGACTCCGACTCCCCAGTTTTACATCCACATGAAAAAATGCTTCTCATTCTTTTTTTTCCCCTTTTAGGCACCGAGGCATAAAACTCAGCCCCTACATCCAAGCTTAACGCACATTCACCCACAGAACATCCTTCCATCCACTGGGGGGGGGTCTTTGCCGGAGACGGTCATATTTATGGTCCCAAATAACTACAGAGGGATAGAAAGGACCTTGTGTTTTTCTCCCCAGGGTTAAATGTTGCCAATTCATCTTTCTATCAATGCTTTTCAGGGTGAAGTAAAGGATCCCCCTTTCACTACTGGGGACCCCTAGTCCACCCTCGCAGTGGCTTTGGCTCACTTCCTCCTTTGTGTCCCTGTCCTTCAGAGGACTGGAGCTTGTATTCCAGGCTTCTGGTTCCTCTGGTGAGCATCTAAGACTCACGTGGATTAGACTCAGGGTCAGCGGAATGCTACCCACAATGCACTCTTTTCCTCAGGGGGAAAAAGAAAATCTGAAAGGAGACATCAGAGTCCAGCAGATTCATATAAGTGCTTTGGAACACATTCTACCTTTTCCCCAAATGTCCACACTGTCCCAAACTCAGAAAATTGTTCTTTCTCTTTGGGGATGATGCCTCCTCATCTGGTCAGACTTGTCTTCTGCAGCTCCAGTGCCCAGTTACTAGCCATGTCCTGAGTGTTTACTTCCGGGGACATCCTGGCAGTCAGATTTCCCATGTCCCAGTTGGAACAACCACCTTCTCCCAGAAACCTGTTCTCCTTCCTCGCCCACTTGCTGTTGTATAATTTCCAAAGTCCCCTGTTTAATCATGCTGTGTTCATTCCCAAACACAAATGAACTGAGATAATTTATTATGTTCTTTCCTTTTAATCCCTCAAGGTAAGGAGCAGAGCACACTAAATACTCAATAAATACTGATTTGAAAGGAATGCACTTAAGCATAAAGTTGTTTGGAAGTGTAAAAGGCAAGGGATTGTATTCTTTTAACCTTCACCACAATTATTAATTCACAGGAAATGCTATAACAATGACAATACCTGATCTCTATACACAACTTTCCAACATGTTTTCACATATGTGGTCTTTTTCATTCTCATCCCAAAAGTAGTATTGGAAAATTTCTGCAGGGGAAAAAAAAAAAAAAACAGCTGAATCTGAGTCTCACTTTTACTTCTTACAAGCTTGCTGAAAATGAATACACAGCTTGATCTTTCTGAATCAAATCCAGATGGTAATAATAACTCACAAGGTATCTAAGAGTCTAAAACTTGTATGTAAAAGTGCATGGTAAGCCAATGGTCTTCTCGAAGTCTCTACCTCATGAGAAAGTACCACAACCTTCTCCTTGTGGTCCTACTGTGTGAGATCTTTTTTCCCAATAGACACCATTTGAAATGATGCCATCCAATCTCCTTAATTCCTTGGTCTCTGAATCTCACACATTATAGTTACTTAATAATTATTTGTTGAATGAAAGGATAACCTTTTAGTAAGTGTGGTCATTTGGATATGTTCGCACTACTACTTTCAGTTATAATCCTTCATTTGAATTGGAGTTTATCTTCCTAACTGCTGCCTGAATTCTGATCAAAATGGAACAGGGTGCTTAATCTTGTAAGGATAATCAAAAACACCCCCATATATTTGTTTACACTTTTGCCCTTAAGAAAGCTGTATGTTTCTATATACTCATATATATTTCCTATATATTACATATGTACAGAGTAATTATTCTGAGAACAGCTTAGAACCGGGAAATGAATCCCATTTTGAAATATCGATCCTTTGTTACTGAACTAACAAACAGCAGGTAGCTAATAGCTAATCAGTTTTCGAAGAAGTTATCTGTTGCTAGAAATTAACCTGAAATTTGATCTCTGGTTATAATGTGTGTAGTAAGATGTAATGTGAAGTTTTGCTTTCTTTACGGATTGTTGCTGCTTTGCTCCTCCTTCCAAGAAGACCCCTTAATTCATACACAGGCCCCGCTCCTCTCACTCATGGAAATTTAGTAGTTGACGTCCGCCTCCAACCCATAAAACCAACCTGTCACCATAGAATAACTCACACGGCCTGAGAGGTAGGGAGAAATCAAATTGAGAAGAAGCCAGATGAGAAATACAGCTAGGACACAAGCTGGTCCATCCCTGGCAAAGTCCACAGCACCTTGCCCCATTCTTGGTGTGTGCCTGATGGGAAAGCAGGATGCTGGATGCTGGGTCCTCAGCCCCTTCTAGCTCCATGGAGCCCAAAGCCTCACCCAAGCTACTCACGCGTTGCCAGCTGACCTTTTATGGGCTACAACCCGCATGCCTGACGAACTGATTTGTTCCAGCTGCAGCTATATTTTCTACCTTCCTTGTTACTTAATTGATCCTGGCTGTGCCTGGTCCTGCAGAGGAGCCCTCCCAGACCTTGCAACATGTGCTATATATCCTGTATGTACTCCTGTGTCCTGACAGGGAACATAAAAATCAGAGATGGCAGGAGACAAGGGGAGGGAAAAGTCAGAGGGACACTCAGAATGCAAATCATTTGGCTTGCCTTGGTGAGTCCTTCAGCCCGCTGTCCACTGTTCCCTGGACCAGCTCTCCTCCTCCAGACAGCACTTCTATTGAGATCCAGACTTTCTCTTTAAACTTTAAAAACCACAATCACCTACAGACCTTTAAAGACAAAAGAGAGAATAGAACAACAAATACTTTCCTTCACTCAGTCTTTGTTCTGGGGCCATCTATGTTAAGTTCCTTCTAAATACTTGGCATAGTCCTGATCTCCAGGGAAGCAGGTGACTTTAGACAGACTTCCTGCTCTGTTGTAGCTCACAGTCTTACAGAGGACAGAGACACAAACACAAACAGCAAGAATTTTGTGGGACATGTGTTAATAACCTAGGTCAGGAGTTCTTAACCTGTGACAAGAAGACCCCCAGGTATTTCTAAGACCCTTTGAGAGGGTCTGTGAGGTCCGAACTCTTCTCACAATAAAACCAACATGTCATTTGCCTTCTCCACGTTCATTCTTTCAGGATTGTACAGTGGAGTTTTCCAGAGATGATGGAATGCAGAGTCAGCAGAACAACCCAGCCGACTTCCAGGAAGCCAGACACCAAAGAGATTTTCGAAATGTAAAATAATGCTGCTCTTCACACCATTATTTTGTGTTTGGAAATATAATTTTAGTTTTCCTAAAAGTGTGTTATTTATGTCATTGTGTAATTGGTTTATTTTTGTTTTAAAATGAATTAATAAAGATGTAAAAAACTCTTAGAATCTCTGATACAGTGATGTTGATAGATAAAACACACATAAACAAAACCTCTCAATAACTTTGAAATAGTAAAGCTGTCAAGAAGCTGCAAAAATAGTACTGAGATACTCCGTATGTCCTCTGCCCAGCTTCCCCTGGTAACATCTTTTATCTTGAGAGTTCATTGTTAAAACCTCAACACTGACCTCGGTTCAGTAATATTAGTTAGGGATTATACTTGTGTCAGTTTTACTTGTGTGTATGTGTGCAAAGTTCTATAAAATTATATCACACCTGTGGATTTTCATAGTTATCACCTTGACTGGCATCCAGAACTACTTCATCACCACAAAGAAGCTCCCTCGTTCTGTGTATTATATTCACATTTTCTTCCCAATTCTAATTCTTGGTACCCCTATTCCTGGTACTCACAGATCTGTTTTCTATTGATAAAATTTTGCCACTTCAAAGATATATGTCAGTGGAATCACACAGTATACAGCTCTCCAAGATGGGCTTTTCTTTGTTATCTAGTAGAATGCCTTTGAGATGCAGCCCAGAAGTTAAGTGCATCCAGAGTTGGTTCCTTTGTATTTGCAAAGTAGTATCCCATTGAATGGCTGTAGTAATTTATTTATTCACTCATTGAAGGACGTTCGCATTGTTTTTAGTGTTTGGATATTATAAATACAGCTACTGTGAATATTCATGTGTTGGTTTTTTTGTATAAGGAGTTCTTATTTCTCTAGGCTCAATGCTGAGGACACGTATTAACTAGATCCTATAGAGTTTATGTTTAACTGTGTACAAATCCACTTAATGTTTCCAGCGTGGCTAAAATGTTTCATTCCCATCCAAGGTAAATGAGAGATCCAGTAGCTTCACTTCCTGGCCAGTACTTCTTATTGTGAGTGTGGTTTATTTGGGTCATTCTAGTGACCCAAATAAGCTTCTATTTGAATTTCCCTGAGAGGTAATGATATTGGACTTCTTTTTATGTGCTTATTCATATATATATTTTTGGTTAAGGGTCTGTTCAAATATTTTGCCCATGTTCTTATTGTTTCATTTATTCTTACTATTGAGTTCAAAGAGTTCTCTTTGTGCTGGGCATAAGTCTTTTGGAAGACATGGTTTGCAACTATTCTCTACCAGTCTTTTTTTTTCCCCCCTAATTCTCTAAACAAGGTCTTTCATAGAGGAAATGTTTTAAATTTTGATGAAATCCAATTTGTTGATTTAAAAAAAAATAGATCCTACCTTTGGTGTCAAGTCCAAGAACTGTTTGCCTAGCCCAAGGTCATGAATATTTTCTCATAAATAATTTCTAAGTATGTGAAGAGTCCTAAGACCAAGAGGTTTGCAAACCACAAACATTGTATGTGCAATGTTTTCAGAGTGTAAAAAAAGAACTTCCATTGGAAATTGTAAAGGAGAGAGAAATGGTGGTGAGGGAAGAGACAGATCCAGACTTCAGAGAGAAGAGAAAGTACATCCCCAATCAGGATGCGGGGCTCATGGAAGCCGGATCTGGGTCTTAGTTTTTTACTTTCTCTCTTTCTTTTTCCACATCCCCAGCACTTGGAATTGGGACTGGCACAAGGAGGGATGGGACAGAGCACAAGCAATGGAGCAAAAGAGAGCAGTGTGAAAATTCCTGATGTGCTCAGAACAGCCAAGCCTTCCAGGGCCATAGATCTGGGTGTGTACCGAGGAGGGGGGTACCGAGGAGGGGGAGACCGGGTAGGTAAGGTAGGAGCAGGAGATTGGCTGTGAACAGGTATCATGTGCTCAGTGTTCCTATGTCCTTCTTATAATATCCAGCCTATTGTTTATTGCAATGTTAATTGTAACAAAACTTGTTGTTAAATAACAATGACTTCTAACACTTGCTTACAAAGCCAAGATCCTGTTTAAGTAGAGCAAGGTATATAGTTTGCTCACTATACACCAGGTGCTATAGCAAACACTTTGCAGTTCCCCTGAAGAACAGGAGCCAGCAAGATTTTCATCAAAGTGCTTTCCTTCTTTGCATGCACAGGTGCCTCCATTCCCAGGTGCCCTTGCAGGTAAGTATGGCCAGTGGAATCTGAGCAACAGGGAAGTCAGGAGCTGTACACAGAAATCTCAACACAATTTTCTGTGCTCTTTCCTTTTTCCTCACTTGAACCAACTGAGTCTGGTGATCCTGAGTCCCAGGATTGGGGCAAAGTGGGTCTCAGACTCAGCATTAAATAACTGCTTACATAGGAGCATCTGTTTGGGGTTTTATGTGGGCAAGAAATAAACCTGTACTAAGTAAAGTCATTCAAATTAGGGATTTTGTTATAGCAGCTAACAGGACTAAACTAACAGGCTTTCCAAGGAGCTTGGATGCTCTTTCTGCCTCTCTCCTGCCTCTCACACCCACTGGAGCTTTCATGGTAGGGAAAGAAGAACCTTTCTTGCTCCTGTTTTAAAAGATGCATGTATTCAGTGTTATGATCAAACCATTACATGTAGCCATCAACAGTGAAGGTGCAAAAACAAAAAGAGAGAGAAAAGAAAAAGCTCACTCTATTAAAACCTTTGCAGGGATGCTTTCCACTCTCCACAGAACAGAAACTAGAATAACCTGTTATGCAATTAGTCACAATCAGTTTTTTTGCCCATACACGTGAGCATTGTCTAAAACACATCTTCTTTCTTTGTAGCAGCTCGGCCCTGTCACCACTGTGCTTGGCTGAGTTCACAAATCTGCTATCACCTGTAGTTTCCCTGCCACTTCTCAGCCTCTCCCTTAGCTTTACTTCCTGGCAGAATTAAAACCTCCTGAAACCACCAGAGCTACTGCTACTGTAGGAACATCACAGCCACTGGTTTTGTGGTTTGGCAGAGTACTGGCCTCTATCACCATAGGAACCAGAGCTTCTGTCTCCAAAATTCCCAAACTTGATGAACCCCAAATTTGAATACTGACTAACAAAACATCATACTCTCCACCAGCTCTAGAATTGCTACCATGATTTAACAAATGGATTGTACCCATCCCCATTGCCTCCATATCCACCACACCCACCACAGCATGGCTGCCACCATGAACACTGAAGTTTTCTCTATGGCAAAAGTTGTCATTGTCACCAAGAAAACACCTCATGACCACCACCAAAGTTTCCAAAGTCACTTTGGCCTCTTTGGTTAGACCAAGCACGAGCCATCTCTTGCTGAGACAGGGCTTTCCGTACTTTGACAGAAATTCACAGTATGGAATTTCTGAATGACCGTCTTATCTGCAGAGTGAGGCTTGTTCAAAGATTGCCAAAGCAAAGCCCTCCTTGTCACTGCCTTAGTCAGTCATGATTTCAGTCACTCCAATTTTCTTTGTTGTTCAAAGTGATCTCATAAGTGATGTCCTTCAGTGTCTTTCTTGCCACCACTAAAGCTCTTTTCCACGATCAAGTGGGCACCTGCCCTCTTGGATCTTCTCTTGAGTCAGCCTTCTTTGGTTTTCACCACTCTCTCATCCTCCTCTGTGACTTGTACTCATGGCTGCATCCTCCTGAACAGTGGTGTCAGTGACAAACCCAAATCCCCTGGAGTGCTTGGTGCTGGGACCTCTCTTACCATGAGTGTCCACGGTTCAAAATGGCTCCTCGGAGTCTCCTGGGTCATTTCACAGCTCACTCTTCCATGAAGAGCTTCTACAGATGTCCTGGCTCTTTGGAGGACTTGGACATGATGACCGTAGGAATGATTCTTCCTCAGTAATATCCATGGGCAGAAAGGTCTTATTGCATCTTTAGACACCACCCTCTGATTCTAGCCAAAACGAAGAGCCAGGCAGCTTCCTGAACCACTGGCAAATATCAAGTTCTCTGTGTTCAACTGACCTTAATGATGTTCTTCTTGGACTTCCTGATCAGGACCACAGATGGGAGGAAGAGGAACACCTCCAATCCTCAACCAGAAGCCAGGGCCTTTGTCATCTGACCCTTCCCACCTTGCCCCCTGTGTTCCCCATTTCTGGATTCCATCTTCTTCCACGTCCTTCCACAGTACCCACAAGTGAAGGTTCTGTGCCTCAGTTGCCTTACCTTTAAAAAAAATGAGAAATGATGATTATGCCAACTCCATGAATTTTTGTGAGAATCAAATGGCCATTAACTGGTACACAGTAAGTATTCAACAGTGCTGATTTTATTGTTTTCCTCTTTACTTTTTAAACCTCCTACAAACAAGTCTACTTTTCTTTGAGAGTTCGAAGAGATGCCAAAATAGTTTTGATTCCCTTGTTCTATGAAGATACCCAGAGAAGTTGGGTGACTCTCCCAAGTGATATAACTAGGAAGGATTTTCGGTGTTTTCCTTTCCTCTCACTTGAAGCAACTGGGTCTTTGTCAGTTGAACTAGGGTTCTAATCCAGGCCTGTTCTAATCGCAGATCCCTTGTGTGTCCTCAGCTCTCTTTCTGACATTTTCTTTAAAACCCCGCCCCCACTCCTTCAACTAATCTAGTTCTTTAGCATCTGTCATTCATTGCTCTCCTATCTTTGACACCTATAAACATGCCCATTGTACTTAATAAAATGGTTCTTGTCACCAGCAACAAGTGGCCTGTCCACTGCTGGGACCATCAGGTAGGAGATAGCCCATCACAGGAAATGCTTAGTTCTCCCTGCATATTTCAATGCACACACATAGTGGGATCTTGCACCAGTCTTCTCTTTGAGCAGGATACTTGTCAATCAGGTCTGAAAAAAAACTGGGCACTGAAATAACTAAGCCACTGTAATTGATATGTTTCCTGTTTCTAAAAATCAAATGGAAAACTGAGAACCGTAAAGGAATATGACACCATTCTCCTTGGGATGTAATCCCATTCATTCATTCTTTTAATCATCTCTTTAGCCTTTATTGAACATCTATTGTGTGATTGTTCTTGTTCTAGAAATCAAAAGATGAAGCATAATACTGACTCTCAAGGAGTCCAGAGAGAGACAAACATAACAGTGATATTGTGTCCTGCATTAATAGATGTGTGAACATATTTTCAGTGAAATTTGGTGAGTGATGTAGTCTCAAGGTCATGTCTATTTTCAACCTTTCATTGCATTAATGTCATATGCATTGTGATTTTTTTTCAGTAAATACAGTATAGAATGAACACAGAAAGTGAAATTCTATGAGGTCATAGAGCAAGAGTAAGAGGATCATCAGAGACACAATGACAAAAAAAAAGCCATAAAAATGAAAATGATAACCCAGATCTAAACAGCAATGTGCACTATAAATGCACTGGGTGAGCACCAGGGGCTGAGGAGGGGGAGGGGATAATTCTAAGCTCAGAGAACACTTCATGGAGAAAGTCAGGTTTATAGCAAAGAAAGAAAGTGACTGCAAAAGTCAAAGAGGTTTGAAGCTTTTCTTTTTAATCCATTGAATTCTTTAAATTTGAATATTGACAAAGTTGTCTTGGGAATCTCTATTAGCCTGGGGAGTTTTTGAGAAATGGAAGGCTAGTACAATATTTTATATCTATCTGTCATCCATCTATCTATGTAAACTTTTATGTCACCTGGATGGAGCTAGGATGAAGACTTGGCCATCTCGTGTGGCCTCAGCATGCCCTAGAAGGTACTCCAAGTTAATGCTTCTTATTATACTGAAAGGGACCCTGGCAGCTCCTCTGTGAAGTGTATCGTGAGCCACATCAGGCCAGGTATAGGGCTGTTTCTCTTTCCCTATTTTCGTAAGATGGAGAGAGGAGAAAGAAGATTGCAATTCAAATAAAGTAGGACTTGAAAAGTCTGTGTTTCTTGGAAGCACACAGGTAAATGCTGCCTTTTGGTTCTTTTTTGGCAGCAAAGCTCAAAGGAACAAAGAATAGTACTGTATATTTGGACAAAATTAATTTTAAGGCAGATTTTCTTTTCTAAATCAAGTTGTCACCACCCTTTTAGATGCCGCTCAGCAGTATTCAGGGTTCCCAGAGTGTATGCAGCATAAGCACCTTCAAAATGTCTTAAACCAACAGATCCGTGATAGCTTTAGGTTCCGCTGCAAAAATATTTTATGGGCAGATCGCTTTCATTGAAAGGCAGATGGGAGGGTGGGTAAGGGGAGGAAATAGACTGATTTCGTTTTTCTTTCCTAATTACTATTTCTTTAAAGAAAGATGGGAGCTGAAGTTTGTCATTTGGCAGCCAATAGAAGTCATCCCTTGCCTCGTTTAAGCTTTGAAGAGGAGGCTACCCTCTAACTTCTTGTTACTTATGTCTAGAAAGTGGAACTCTTCCTATAGAGTCGAAGCAGAAAAGTACATTTTTGCTTATTCCCTGAAGCCTTCTAATTGGCCTCTCCTCCAGCCTTTCTTGACATTCCTAAGAGGAATCCATCCAGTGAAAGCTGCCAGCACAATTAACTTTGTTCCAACAGGTCCCAAGCAAGCCCCTGGCATGCACCAGCCACCATGGTGGGTGCCTAGGATGAAAACCCATAAGAACTCTCATTCATGCCCAGAGGACACACCACTTACAGAGTGATGCAGGGCACTGGATGTGGTGGGAACAAGAGGGAGGATGCTAAGGAAGATGTCCTGAGGGAGGGGACAGCCTGAGCAGAGAGAAGAAGGAGCAGACAAATCAGCAGGTCTGGAGAAGGCTTATGCAGAGGAAGGTGTCGCATTTGGAGAGGGCGAGGGACCGTGAGGCAGCCACTGTAGTTTCCAACAAAGAGTGGAAACTAGCAAAGAGTGTCCTGGTGAGAGAAGAGAGAGCACTGGGGGATACCAAGAGGCCAGATGTGCAGGATCTTAGTAACTTATGGTGGAAAAGTGGGTGCCATCAGGATCCTGGCAAGAATCTGAAGAAACCACTCACAGTGAAGGGATGTCAAGGGATCCAACCACTAGCAGCCTTGATCTAGAGCCACCCTGAGCCTGAGGAAGCAAGGAAAGAAAACAGTGAGACCAGGTGTGTGTGCGTGTGTGTGTTTATGTTGCAGTCTGGCTGGGCACAAATCACCGAGCCGCCACAAAGCGCTTGTATCTTCAAACAGGAAACTTTATTGCCTGAACTCCACCAGCACTCCACACCCACTCCCCCGGAACTCTCCCGAACGTCACCCACGCGGCTCCTCTCCGGCCCCCACACCAACCGGAACTCCCTCCACGGGAACTTCCCCAACCAATGTGAACTCCCCAGGAAATCCCCGCGAGAACTCCAAAGTAGGGGGCGCCTGAGGTGGGCAGCAGGGGTCTATATACAATTGAATCAATCCAGCATCGTCTTAATGGCTCACCTCTCAACCAGTACTTCTGGCAAAATGCCAGGGGCCATTCGGACTAGGATATGGCTCTCGACAGGTTTGTGTGTGTGTGTGGGGGGCGGTTTGGAGAAGTCATCTACCAGCAGATGTTGTGAAGAAGGGACCCAGCCATGGCTAGACTCCTGGCCCTGCAGCGGCAAGGGAGAAGGGAGGCCAGACTTCCCAAGTTCGGTCTTCCAGCCCTAAGTCTCCCCAGAACCTCCCGCTGGCCAAAACCAACCAGGAGCCAGAGGGTGAAGGAACTCTGGGGAGGCAGGGGTTGGCCATCAGGATGCAAAACTCCCTCAATCCTAGGTTCTAGAATACCTCCAGGGTCAGTGCCAGCGTTCATACAGATATGAAGAAACTTAGTTAAAAATTAAAAAAAAATACCTTAGAAAAATAGTACACACAGGTAAATCCTGTTATAATAAGCTTCATGTAAAAACTGAGTCATTTTCCTGTATGTTTTTTTTTAAACATGCTCATTCAAACCTTGATCTGTTCTTCCTATAAGCTCCTGGGTATTTATTGGATCCAATGACTGGTTTGTGGAAATCTTGCTGAACTTTCTTTCGTGGAATCTGTTCAGGAACGGGAAGCTAGGGGCTACAGTTGGGTGAAGGGCAGAGGGAGAAGGCAGCACTTGCTGATCACTCACTGTCTGCCTATAATCTCAACTTTATGGGTACCACCATGATTTTTCCACAGGCAGTAGATGAGCTTCCATCAGAAGCTAATAGATCCAGGATTTGAACTAGATCTTTCCAGCACCAAAGCTCATTCTTGTCATAAAAGCACAATGTCTTTGTGTTAGCATGAGATGTCACTTTACAAGACAAAAGTCCCCATCAGAAAATAGACAAAAATATCTTCTTTTCTTTTTCTTCTGTGTTACTGGTCCCTAAACTCCAAGTATCGTAGATAACATCTCATTCATGTCCAATCCCTGATGCTTTCTTTGGAAAATGAATCTTATATGAAAAACAGTATAACCTCTAGTTTTTCAATAACTATTAAATGCATCAGCATTAGAGAAAGTACATCTTTCTGTAGGGACCATCTGTGTGAAGAATTTTTGTAACAAGACAACCAAAAGGCTGCTTTTACAGGTTCCTAAGGAAGAGGAATGCCAGCTGCACTATAAAGAATTATCTCTTCTCAGGGATTATACCCATAAAATATGATCTAGAAAGAAGACAAAAATGAGTTCCATTTTACCTGTTCTGATCCAAAGGCCGTATGAAGTTTAAACTTCTGGCAAACGTTATCTTCCTTGGCTTCATGTTTGGCCATGGACTTCAGTTTTTCTTCACGCGCTTCACCTGAAAAATCATCCCTGTTAACTCTCATGGATGGAAGGAAACAGCCCCCTGACGTGGCAACTTAGGCTTCGGGGGACCAGCTCTAAACAGCCACGTGAGTTAAACTCAGAGGGTGAAGACCAGATGTTTCCAGGGGCTTTGTTAAAGCTGGAGCTGTAAAACCATCTGAATTTCCAGGTACTTCCTGAAGCTTTATTTACTACCCAAGTTCCTACTGAACTTCTCTTTCAAGTTTCAAATTAAAAGAATCAACCCAAGTCAAGAGCTTCATCCAGCGCTTTATGCGCATGACAGGATGTATGACCACGTGACCCTTCTTGCCACGGCTGCTTTGAAGTTTTGAGTGTCTTCCTCCTAACTTGACTCTTATTTCATGTTCGTAGGTTTCTTTTCCCAGTTGGTACACTTGCTCATTCAGTCATCAAACAGTCATAGTGCGTCTCAGTACATTCCTTCCTCACTCTGAGCTCCTGGAGTTCTCACATCAAACTCCAGCCACTTTGAGCCACTGTGGTCTCATCCAGCCAGTGTTACTCAGCATAGCTTTCAGTCTTTGCAAAGTGCATTAAAATATAGTTTTGATGTCCTCTGGGTTTGATATTGAACTGATCACATTGATGTAACCCTCAGGACTTTGTAAATGCTGGCCTCTTTGACTCTCATCTCTTCCCCCTGGGGAACTCAAATGCAAGGTTCATCTAAGACCCAGCTATCCCAGAAAACTTACTTACCTACTTCTCTCTCTCTCTCTCTCTCTCTCTCTCTCTCTCTCTATCCTCTCTCTCCTCTCTCCTTCCCTCCCTCCCTACTTCTCCCTTTCTTTCTCTTTTGAAAAATCTGTACATATGTGAAAGTAGTAAGAATATTCTTTCTAGGACTCCTATGTCCCATCCATCAAGTTGCTACAACACTATCATTTCATGTTCAAGTTTGCTTCCTCTGTGACCCGGGGCAGGGAGCAAGTGGAGAACAAGACACACAAGGAATTCGGACTTCATCCAAAGAACCACAGGGAGCCCTTGAAAGGTTTTAAACAGGAAAATGGCATAATCGAATTTGCTTTTCAGCACGAGCCACCCTGGTCTTGTGTCAGATGGATGAAATGGGGGTAAGACTGACTTCAGAAATGCAAAGAGGAAAAGGGGTGCTAAAAATCAGGTGGAAATTAAGCACATATTCATGGGTGGGATGAGCTGTGGTCATGCTATGGCAGGCACAGGCGTGGGAGGTGGAGAAGGCTTCTTGCCGAGTGGTAAGGTTTGAGTTTGTTCTAAAAGCAAAGTTAAGACAAGCAATGCTGACAGTGTTCCAGTGCAAAGAGAGTTTACCCAGCAAAGAACACTGTTTATGGTGCATTGATAATTAAACTTGACCCTCCATTCGCCATGCTCCGCTGACCTTCAGTTCAAAGGACCTAGCATATGTGTGTTGTTATTTTAATGAACGGCATTTCCCCTCACCACCATACAAATCCCAGCAAGTCTATATGGTTCTTAAAGAGTCATTACCATGGGCCCTCACACTTTCAGCATAAAACCTTCAATGAACGTTTCTCACAACTGCTTTGCTTTCTCACGGACGCTGTTCAAATGTCAGTGGTTTTAGCACTGAGCTTAACCTTTATGCATTTTCACCAGAGTTTCAGAAACACAGCCTGTGCTGAATTTCCCTTACGGCTGGGAATGTTTAATACACAGTTACAAACAGAGAATTCCAGCCGCCCCTAGAACTGCCTTTGAGACATCCTACATGTTTGGGAGCCTGCAGTAAGACCCGTAGAGCCAGATCACACCCAGATGCCAAGCGTATAATAGTCACTCACTTCTCCACTCATTCAACCAAATATTTGCTGAGAACCTGCTGTGGGACTGGTACCCTTCAGGGTAAAAGGATTCCAGACTGAGAAAAGAAAATGCTTGTTTTCATGGAGTTTATATTCTAGACAGACCACTAAATCAAATAATTGATCAAATGGTGATTAGTGTTGTATAGAAAAAATTAATCACAAAAAGAAGGTTAAAACACACTAGAATAGTGCTAGAAATATATTCCAGTGGACTTCACTGAATGTAGAGGTACAATTTTATCTGAGTGATCAGGAAAGAGGCTCAGTTATCTTTGTTACTTCAGAAATACTGGAAGAAATTGACCCCGATGGTAATAATATGCAGATGAGCTTCATTATCACTGGGTTCCATCTCTGTGAATTTGCCTACTTGCTAGAATGTATTTATAACCTACATAGCCAGTGATACTTTCTCAGCCATTTGAGGACATGTGCAGAATGGCAAAAACTGAGTCCCGATGGACACTCCCAGGAGGTCCCCTGAGGTGACTTGGGCCTTTATTTCCCTCTCCCATGGTAAACAGGAGTCTTTTCCATGGTCTGTTTAGAGGACTGTTTTTTGAATTGTGGTGCTTTTGTTAGTGATACGCTGTTTAAAATGGCCCTAAGCAGAGTTTCAAAGTGCTAGCCAGCCTTCCTAAGCTCAGAAAGGCTGCGATGTGTTTTACACAGAAAATACAGGCACTCGATAGGCTTTCTTCGGTTGCTATTGGCCAAGTTCAACATTAAAGAACAAACAATGTATCTTTAAAAAGTGTCTCTGAACAAAAATACACATAGAACAAAGTTACATATTGATCAGTTGACAAAAAGAAAACTGGCCATGTATTTTCCCTGGGGGATATGGTTCTCTATTCCTTAATTCAGAGTTTTCAGTGACTTCACAGAACAGAGCTAAAGCAAATAATGAGAACCAAATGTATCTTCCACTTTTTTCCCTTTCTTACCACCACATACTGCAAGGGCATTGAAAGTATTGTTTAAAATCCATGAACATTAGAGATTAACAGAACTGGATTTTAATGCCAGGTTTTCTATTTATATTGCTATGATTTGCAGCAAGATAGTTATTCTCAGGGGGTCTCAGTTTCATGTTCTGCAAGAGTAATATATTAGCACTTATGTTGCAGGCTTCACATGAGGCTTAAATGAAATAGCATATGAACACCAATTATTGGGCACACAGTAGGTACTAATTAAATTGAAGTTGCTTTAAAATATGATCTAGATTTTCTGTGCTGGGTATGTCTTGATAATGGAAATTTTATGATGAAAAATAATCACTTGAAACTATTTTTTTAAACAAACCACTTATTCTAATTGAAAAATATTGCATGCATATGCTAAAAACCCAAATGACACAAAGGACACACATGAACAGTGAACTTCATCTTACCCCCAGCCTCCCATTTTTCCTTCCAGGATACAACTGTTGTTAATCATTGTATCTGCTTCTGGAAGATTCTTATGCAAACACAAGTGTTTATTCTGAAAATATTTCAGTGGGGGGGGCTTTATTTTAAAAATCAGAAGCCATCACATCTATTCAGATTTTAAAGCAATGTCCATAAAAATTGGGGGGTTTTCCTTTGGGTTTTTCTTTGCATTATGGTGATTCAGAACATCAGAAAGGATCTGTCCCCTTGATGCAATTCTCTAATGTTTGCAGTGAATCATGAGTTACTTTGCTAAAGAAGGGTTGTTCACCTAGTTCCAGTTCCTGGTGTCCCTCACCCCCACCTGTCACTTTGGTCCATACTCCAGTCAGTACCCTTGAGTATCTCTCTGCTCACAGGAGTTACCCTGTTCCTCCATGCTATGAGAATGTCCTTCACTTCATTTGGAGGTATTAGTTGGCAGTGAGTCCCCAAAGGCGACTTATAACTGCTCGAACACAATCTGTGCACCCTCCCGTTTACTGAAGACTGGTTTCGTAGCAGGTATGTCATGGTTCCAATCTGCCATGGAAAGGGCTCTCCTTCTTCCTTCCTGTTTTGGGACTTGATCAGTGGGACTTGGGTAGAGTGCGGCGGCCGTCTTGTATGTGTCTTCACAAGGAGGCATAGCTGTGCATCTGGAGTTGGCCACCTGAAAGATGAAAACAGCTTGGTCCCTGGTGACGCTGTCGAGCTGCCAACCACAAGGGCTCTGGACGCAGGAAGGCAGCGTTCGTCTTCTTTTAGCCATTTTCAGTTCACTATCTGTTACTTGCAGCTGGAAGCATTTTTCCATGACAGTGACCCAAACTCATTTCAGTTTCCCTTGTTTCAACCCCCAGTGGATAAGTTTCGGCACCTTCTTATTCCTGTCCCTCTGGCTCTAGCTCTATAGTTTCCCTGAAACTCCTGTCCCTGTCAGCCTCTCAGACATCCAGCTTTCATCCCGAAGGAGCCACCAGACATCTGGGAGAACCACAGAATATAGATGGTAAGACAGCCACTGTTCATTCTCCAAGTCGCAGGAGGTTGAGTGGATCCAGCATTCAGTTATTTTCCATTTGTTCATCAAGCATTTATTTGGCATTCAGTATGTACCAGGAACTGTGTTTAGCACAGGGACGTAATAGCAAATAAGACAAACACGCTCTGTTAGTGAGTTGATAGTCTCCTGTACGATCAAATAATCAGACAACCGATGTGCAATTTCAAACTGTGAAATGCAGTATGAGCACAGGGTGCTCAGTGACAAATGACAAGAGGTTTCAGCTGTGTGTCCGAGGAAGGGCTCCTCCCCTTGGGCCTAGAACTGGAATGAAGAAAGCATTTCAGCTTATTTTCACTGACCTCTAACTGAGTTTTAGCATTGCATCCAATTTAGTGTAGCCCACTAATGCAGTAGCATTGCAATTGTTGCAGAGATCTGGACAAAATTTTGACACTTAACACTAACTACTGTGAAATTACATTATTATACCTACTGCAAGATCCTGATATTTAATGAGTTAATAAAGAAGCACAATATATATTCATATTCAACAATTTAAATTTTTTAAAATTTTAATTAATTAATCTATTTATTCTACTTAGGTATATATGACAGCAGGATGCATTTTGATTCCTTGTACATAATTGCAACACAACTTTTCATCTTTTTTTTCAACTTTTCTCTGGTTGTACACGATGTAGTGTGCACCATATGTGCAGTCATAATGTACCTATGGTAATGACGTCCATCTCGCTCCACCATCTTTCCTGCCCCCATTTCCCCTCCCTCCCCTTTGCCCAATCACAGTTCCTCAATTTTTCCCATTCCCCCCCCCCCATTGTGGATCAGCATCCACTTATCTGAGAGAACATTCAGCCTTTAGTCTTTTAGGGATTGGTTTACTTTGCTTAGCATGATATTCTCCAGCTCCATCCATTTACCTTCAAATCCATAATTTTATTCTCTTTTAATGCAGAGTAATGTTCCATTGTATATGTATACCACGGTTTCCTTATCCATTCATCTATTGAAGGGCATCTAGGTTGGTTCAAAAGTTGTTTCCCTGTAGTAAGCTGATTTTAAGTCCTTTGGGTATAGACCAAGGAGTGGGATAGCTGGGGCAAATGGTGGTTCCATTTCAAGTTTTCTAAGGAATCTCCATACTGCTTTCCGTATTGGTTGCACCAATTTGCAATCCCACCAGCAATGTATGAGTGTGCTTTTATTTCAATAAAATTGCCCTTCTACATATTTTATGGATTGGGAAGCATTATCAGAAGAGGCTGTGTAGTTTTCATCATACTAGAAAAGTAATCATTGGCATAAAAATGCTTAAGAATTTTCTTTTTTGGAGGGGTACTGGGGATTGAACTCAGGGGCACTCAATCACTGAGCCACATCCCCAGCCCTATTTTGTATTTTATTTAGAGACAGGGTATCCCCGAGTTGCTTACCACCTCACTTTTTTTTTAAATTTTATCTTTTTTATTAGCTACACATGACATTACAACGATCTTGGCAATTCATACATTTTTATCATTGGGGTATAATTTCTCATTTTTCTAATTGTACAGATTGCAGAATCACACTGGTCATAGAGTCACCTATATACATACAGCAATCCCATAATGTCTATTCTATTCTAGCACCTCACTTTTGCTAAGGCTGGCTTTGAACTCACGATCCTCCTGCCTCAGCCTCCTGAGCCGCTGGGATTACAGGTGTGTGCCACCACACCTGACAAGAATTTTTTAAATCATTTTTTTTGTGAAATAATTGTGTGAGTAACTAAGAAAAATTGGTGTCAACGTCTCCTTTCTCCTCTACTCTCCCTAGGCCCTCATGGTGCTTCCAAAGACTCCTGAGTTGCCCCAGAGAAGGTGAGGCCCAAGGCAAGGGGCTGGAGAGGTGGCCAGTTCCAGCCAGGCAGGGATGCCTCCTTGTATAGACACACACAAGACAGCTGCATGGCTGCACACATGTCTCCCTCCCCAGGGGAGGAAGAGATGTCCTGTTACTGGGAAAAGGTGGGGTTGTTCCCAGCAGCAGCACCCCTTGTTTGCAGTCCCTTGAAGAGATGCCTGATCCAGGTCCATAGGTAAACAGTGAGCAGTGCCTCTGCACAAGGTCAGCGCTAACCCCAAGCACAGCACAGAGAAGTTGAGCTTCTGAGCAGGGACAATGAGCATCGCAGCAAGGACCTCGATTCTCTGAAGATGAGAGACCCTAGACACTGATCAAACCCTGCTCACCAAATGAAAAAGAAGAGGGATCTCTTACCTCCCTGGTGAGCTAAAACTTAAAGTTTGATTTCTTAAAAGAAAATAATGTGCCATGTCTTATCTTGAAGTGTTGCCCCTGAATTAATTAAATTCATGCCTGCTTTGCTGAGAGCTGGGGCTGAGGAGGAGTTGGCTTAGTAAGGCTGCCAGGACAGGGCAGCTCGCAGCAGAAAGGCCCAGACGCGAAGAGAGCATGACTGGTGACATGAGAGGCTGGTGAGCTCAGGGTGAGATGGGAGAGGGAGGTGGCAGCCACTTCCCTCTGTCGTCTGTCTATAGCCTTCCACACTACAATGATGGTGGTGGTGCAGTGTCCAGTGACAATTACTTTGCTCCAGGCAATTTGGGGCATTGTTTTACTTAATTTTTATGGAAGTACCATAGATTTGATTATCATCCCATTTCATGATTGAGAAACTGAGGCCTGGGACTATATCCATGCAGAGGCATGATCTGCAGCCACACATTTTTTCCATAACATGCGAGCACTGATCATATTCACATTATAGGGTTGTTGTGAAGGTGAACTTGAGATGATAATCACTAACATTTATGAAGCCTTGCTATATGCCAGACACCATTAAAAATTCCTTTATTTAACCCTTGCAAAAGTATTATGAGATAGATCCTGTTATTAGTATCACCTTTTTAGAGAGGAAAAAAAAATGGAAGTGCAGAGGGCTTAAAAAAAAAACTTACTTTTGGTCACTAAGTCAAAGTCAAGATTGGAACCCAAGAGGTCTGGTTCCAGGGTCCATGGTCTTGATCACTATGTCATACCATTTCAGGTTCATAAAGTGTTGAAGAGAGATTTGCCACGTGGCAATCGCTCAAGGCTACAGTCCAAGAAATCAAAACAAATTTTTCTTAGGTCCTAACCACAGATATTGACCCTTTGCAAAAGATAAAGAGCTAAACCTACATTTGCCTTAAAGGCTAAGAGGTGAAATGGAAGAACATCTGTCACAAAGTCCATGCTCAAAAAAGTTATTAAGTGAATAAATAAATGGATGGGTCCTGGATAAGAGAATCAAACCATTCGGACCAGCTCTGCCACCGTCTCTGGGGTATGAACGTCTCTTCTCCTCTAGATCTCGGGTTGTTCATTTATAAATGTGTGGATTGAGGCATCAGGGAGGCCAAACGGTGAGCCTGCTGCATGCTCTCACTCCCTGCTCCTGGCCCCGCACAGACACAGCAGGGCTGCATGGAGCCCAAGCCACCTTCCTCCGCCAGCTCTCAGAAATCATCAGGGATGCCACCCAAGATGTGACCTGTGAGCTGGCCTAACTCCATGAGCCCTCAACCCCCTTCCAACTCAGACATCTCGCTGTCCTCTGAAATCAAGTCCTGCTTTTTTAAGATCTTCAGCATCAATCTGCTGCCTTCAAATCTCTTTGCTCATCCCTGAATCCTTGCTGGATGGGCCCGTGTCCCGGCTACCACAGGAGAATACAAACCACGTGCTGAAAGGGCTCCAACTTGTTCTCACATCTGATTGGCGATGTGGAAACTGCTGTGGGGGCTGGAGGCCACGCGCTGCTGTCAGCAGCACCTTCGGGAGCGCCTTCCCACGTTCCCTGTGCATTCCCAGAGCTCTGGGGGGTGGGGGCAGGCTTTTTTTTTTTTTTTTTGCTAGACTTCTGCTCCTCCTAAATTTGTTTCACATCAGCTCTGTCACAGCTGCTGCTGTCTACCAAGACCATGCAAACCAAAATGAAGTGCCCTTGCTGACACCCTCCTCCACCCCGTCACCCCAAAGTAGGGGCCTCTGAGATCCTGCCAGGGTTGTCTAACCTCCGTTTCTCTACTGTCTTCTCTCTGCACGGTGCACCAGGCACTCTGACCACACACACATTTTCAACAGCTTTGTAGCTACTCTCTCCATCTGTTTTTTAAGTACTGGCACCAGCAAAAATGTCTTTCAACATCACTTCCTATCCGACACTGACTCAAGGTCTATCACCAACTCTAATCTGAACTAGGGGTAACAGTATTTATAGCTTGATTCTATATGAGCACACGCTGACTAACCAGATGGGCATAACTGGATGGTCACTGCCACACTGGGTTGGCCATGTGCTGGGGTCTTGGCCAGATAAGGATGGATTACAAGTCTGGGGTCCCACATGCCTGTTTGCTTACCATGGAAGACCTGGGGCAAGTAACTTCACTCTTCTGGCCCTCGGTGTCTTTACCTATTAAATGCTTCCATGGAGCCATCTGCTCCACATGATGGGCAAGAACCATCATGCTTTCACGATGGCAAAGAGAAACAGGAAGAGAACAGTGTCCTTGGGGGCCCATCTCAGGGTCAGATGGGAAAAGAGTACTGGAGAAGACACCAAGTTTCCAGGGTTTGGCTCCTCCCGTGGTTGGGGGCAGGGAGTGAGTGGGAATGGAATTCCCCAGGTGCCTGCACAGCAGATGGATGCTGTCCTTCCACATGATCCCAGGAAGATGATCTGGGCACAGAATGACACAGTGAGGACCCTGCAGTTCTGTCTCATGCCCACCCCTGGCCCCTCCTACAAACATGCCAGTTCACTTCTTCAAAGCCAGGAGAGGAATACTTTGTTCTCACCTTATATGATGCATGTGTGGGAGGAAAATCTTACCAGCTTTGCCATATTCTGTTGGCTTGCAGTGACACAGACTCCATGCATGGGTAAAGAGAAGGAATTGCAGCAAGGCTTGATTTATTGGGTGTCAATATAGAATCCTGCCTACAACAGACACCCCATAACCCTTTCTTTATGTAATAAGCACCCTAACCCTTAGCAGCTCACCTACTCCCAGTACAGGGAGCCTGAGGGCATGACCTGATCTCACCAGTCCTGATCCAACCCTACTGTTCACCAGTGAGACAGTTCTAATCAATAATTCTGCAAATATTCATTAATAATATACTGTAAACATGGAGTATAAGAATTTTTCATACTTCTCCTTGTAATAATCAACATAACAGGGACATTTGTGATGAGTTTTGCAGTTTATTTGACTTGCTCTCCTATTTGATACTGACAGCAAGCAACAGAGGATATTATCTTTAGCCCTTTGATTTCACATTGAGGAAACAAAACTCAGGAAGGTCAAAGACACAGTCAATGTGGCACAGCTAGGAAATGCAGATTCAAGATGGGAACCAAGTTCTTGTTTCTTCCAGTATCTGTGAAAATATCATAAATGTATACCTTTGTGAAAATTCCAGTAACAATGAGTAGGGTCTGCACTTAGAGCCACAAGAGCAGCTTGATATTCAAGGGTTTTTCCAAAGGACTGGTCTGGCCCAGAAGGATTTTATGGAAAAGGTGGGAGATGCAATTAAATCCCAAAGAACAAGGTGCATGTGCCCTGTGGGTGGAATGAAGAGATGGGTAACCTCATGGGAAAAACAAAGTGAATAAAATGGGAAAGTGGATACTCGTGAGCTTCCAGGGGACTGGAGAAAATCTGCCCAGCTGGAGAAAGGCTTCTACTGGAGAAAAGTGAAGAAAAGGCTAGAAACCTATTAGAGCTCCAAAAGACTCTTCTAAAAATGGTGGTGCCCTGGGGCCCCTGGGCCTCATCACCTTTCCTAAAATGCCAGGTCCAGGCACAGCCCACAGGCCTGTCCACAGCCTGCATCACCTGGGGCATCATGCCTGGGCACGGCTGATGCTGGCGCTGCCTCTGCCACGGAAACTGGGACACTGGCTTGGCTGAAGCAGTGCCACACAGAAAGGGCAGAGCAGATCTGTCACTTCTCATTCCACAGCCCGGGGAGGTAGAGTTGCTTCCTCTAAGCCTCGAGTTTTACCTCCACCTAATGGAGATTTAAAATACAGGCTGAGTATCCTATGTCCGAAACGCTTGGGAATAGAAGTGCTTTGGTTTTCCAATTTTATTTTATTTTTGGATTTGGAATATTTGCATATGTATAATGAGATATCTCACGGATGGGACCCAAGTCTAAACATGAAATTCATTTATGTTTCTTAGACACCTTATACACAGAGCCTGGAGGTAATTTGATACAATATTTTAAATAATTTTTTTACATGAAACAAAGTTTCATCATGTAGAATTTTCTATGTATGAAGTCATGTTGGCACTAAGTTTCAGATTTTGGTACATTTCAATTTCTGATTTTCAGATTAGGAGTGCTCAACTTGTATCTACCTTGCAGACTTACGGAGTAGAAAAGAAAATGAGATCATACACACAAAGTGCCTAGCTTAGCACATTAAAAAAAAAAGAGGGGCTATCAGTCTTGGCAACTTAGCAGGGCCCTAAGCAACTTTGAAACTGTTTCAAAATAAAAAATAAAAAGGAAAAAGGGTTGGGGATGTGGTTCAGTGGTTAAGTAACCCAGGACTCTCAATCTATGGTTAAGAAAAGGAGACTGGCTATTATTGTTAAATAAACAATCTTTCTGTTAGTATGTTGCAAATTGGTGACACAGGGCTCCTCTCCTGGGCACTCCCCAACAGCTATTCCACATATTCTACATGCCTCATCAAATACCTGCCAAAGGTCTCCCTCAACTAAAACAGAATTGATATTATTAAAAATTGTTCATTTTACCATTTGGTCATTGGTGACAAAAGTAAAAAATAAACTCATAAATAGCTTAGCATATAAGATGGTTCCTTAGGCCAGAGCACCAGTTCTCAATCAGGGCCCATTTGGCAATGGCTGGTGGCATTTTGTTTCACAACTGGGAAGAACTACTAGCATTTAGTGAGCTGGGGTCAAGGATATTGCTACATATCCTGCAATACACAGGACAAACCCCTCAAGGCAAAAAATGATGGGGTCCAAAACATCACTAGTGCAAATGTTGAGGAAACCTTAGACCAGAGAAGGCAAACTGGGCTCCATCATGGCCCTGCTTTGAACAAGTTCTGTGATAAATAGCTTCTGTTATGCTGGGAAATGTATGTATTTGGTGTGCATTCTCATTTCTGAAACTCCCAAGTGAAGTGATAGTGTTTTTTTATGTGCCATTGAATTGAGTGATGACTGGCATCCCTGAGACAACTTCAGGATAGGGGCTGGACTATGGATAGACCAAGATAGGAGAAGGTTGGGACAGTTAGTCCTACCTCTGACCTCCCAGGTCCAGGCCAGGAGAAGTCCTGAAGGATGGGGTGATCACCAGTTGAGCCATTGGCTTGATCAATCTTGCCCCGTGTAATGAGCTTCCATGTGAACCAAAAAAGGGTCCATTCAGGAAGTTTCTGGGTAGCTGAGCACCTGGGAGCTTCTAGCAAGGTGAACAAGAACACACCCACATGTTGGGAGGGTGGGAAGCCCAAATCACAGAGACAGAAACCCCTGTGTTCAGAGACCCTTCCAGAACTTCTCCCTGTGTGTCTCATCTAGCTATTTGTTCGTTTCCTTTAAAATGTCCCTTATCATAATCTGGTAAATTTGAGTATTTCCCTGAGTTCTGTGAACTACTCTAGCAAATTAACCAAATCTAGGGAGGGAGTTGAGAGCTATAATTTGGGGTCCTTTCAACCCCCCATCCCTAGGTTGTTAACAAGCATAAATAAAACTAGGGCCCATGACTGATATCTGAAGTAGGGAGGGGGCAGATCATGGGAGCTGAACACTGAACCTTCAGGATCTAACGTTACCTTCAAGTAAATGGTGTAAGAATGATGAGAACCAGAGGACACTCAGATGGTGTCCACTGCAGAGTTGCTTGTTTGCTGGCTAGCAGGGAGGAGTCCCCACACATTTTGAGGTCACAGAAGTCATCTGTGTTGGTTGCAGAGGACAAATAGTTTATTTTCCTATATAGTGACTTACCTTGTTGGGACCTTGATCTCCTTATCTGTAAAAATGAAGATTTTGGCTTAGATCTGCTAGTTACAAAGTGGGGGGGGGAAGCAAGCCAGTGATAGTAAACTAGTAATAAAAGTAAATGTATTCACTTGGAAATACGGTCCTTCATATTAATGTTACAGTTCTCTTTATTGGAGAAGGATGTTAAATACTTTTCTTTTAAAAATTATTGTGGCATTTAATTTGAAAAACATAAAATAATTTTAGCAAAATAAAATTTTGTCAGTGAAATACAAATTTGGGGAAACTATCAGCCCACTTGGGCTCAAAGACCTTTTTCAGTTTTGAAAACTATGATTCTGTCAGAAACAATCAGAGGAAATCACCAGATTTCCCTCTCTGCGAAACATTAGGCTTTTCTGGAAAACATTCAGTATTAACCAGGGCTCCCCCCAGCAAACCAGAAGCTGCTCTGCACGTCCCAGGTATAGGAATCCAGAGGTCTGCAGCTGTCAGAGAACTGGCAAAGGAGGGTCTGACCTGCCACTTCTGGAGTCAAGAAAGCCAAGCTGCAGTCCTTGGCCTGAAGCTCCAGGGCAGGTGTTCGACAGTTTGGACCTTGAATGTCCCCAGAGGGCCATGTGTTAACTTGGGACCCAGCTTGACATTATTGGGAGAGGTGGGACCTAGTGGTAAGATTGGGGTCATTGGGGATGTGCTCCCCAAAGGAAGTGTGAGATCCTAGACTCCCATTGTGTATACAGCTTTGCTGTACCATCTACTGCCATCATGATTGCTGCTTTGTCACAGGCCCAAAGCAAAAAGACCAATCAATCATGCACTGAAACCGCCAAAACCATGATCCCAAACAAACCTTTCCTCTTCATAAGTTGATTTCCTTGGGTATCTATTACAATAACGTCAAGTTGACTAGGACGAGGGCCTTATGCAACTCAGAGTTTCACCTCCAGACCCACGTCTGCCCTACCTGCTTCTTGGCCGTCATGGGTTCTCCTGCCCTTCACCATTCCAGATCTTATATAAAAGCCTCACTTGCAGGGACGTTAGGGGAAAGGGACTTTAGGACATGTAGTCTCCAGTTTTCCTTTGTGATGTGATAAAGACCTTAGAAGGGGATGGGAGGAGAGAGAGCAGGTGAACAAAAATCCAACACACATACCAGACCAGAGACACCATTCTATGCCTCTACCCACATCCCTGCCCCCTCCCTACACAGACACCCAGAGTAAACCCAGCCAACGTCCAGACAGCTTGCCTCTGAATGCATGTTGCTCTGTGGCAGAGAAGAGGAATCAGAAGAAAGAGGTCCACAATGAGTTAAAGAAATCAACATTGTTTACAGAAATGTCTGTTTTTTTGAACTGATTCCTGACCCGCTTTGCAAAGATCACTGGGACGGCTTTTTGGAGTTTTCAATTCCCCATTAGCATTTTGTAAGCCAACAAGTCTCTGAGATTCAAATCCTGTGACCATCACATTAAGCTATAAAACATGGTTCTGCTGATGCTGTAATTGCCTGACATGGCTACCTGGTTCGAACTCGTGCTTAGTATGCAAATCTCCTCCAAGAATGCATTTGACAATCACTTTTCTGTCCACAGAAACTGCCCCTTGACAGAAAATGTATTCCAAAAAATGACTTTCTATTTTTTGCCTTTAAAACTAAAGCTTGCAAGTCCAGTAGTAGCTGAGAGCAAGCACATATGCTTATAATTAGGATTACCATCAGGGAATTCAACCTGACTGAGGGAAGGGAGAGGGGCCCGCCAACGGGGAGCACAAAAGCTCTCTGAAAAACACCAGATGAACTGAGCCTGGTCGGGCTGGTGTTCCTGGGTAGTGGAAGAAACTCGACTGTGAAAAACAGGCCTGGTTTCACTCCAGACTCGGAAGAAATGTTGTGTGGGCAGAATGAGAAATGCTGACAAATAAAGTCAAGCTTTGGGGATCTGCTTTCCACAGCGAGCTGACGGAGCCTCCCAGAGAGCCAGCCCTGCACCAAGCAACTGCCCAGGCAGGACCTTGAAACCAGGCCCTGCGTGCTGTGGCCCGGTGACCCAGGAATGGCTTTGCTCTTGGGAAGGAGAGGAGGGGACCCTTTCACTTCTTTCCTACACTGATTCTTACTACATTTTCAGATTCTAAGCATGAGTTTGCAATCAGAGTGGCAGGTCTCTGACTCTCAGCTCTGATTCTTCAAGAGCTGGGCAGGTGATATAACTTCTCTCTTTTCCAACGGGAAGGAGAATGCCCACCTCCCGGTGTGAAGAAATGTCTGGGGCCTACTGGGCTCTCGGTAAGCAGCATTGCTGTTACATGGTGGGCTCCTGAGCTTCTGGGGATTGGCTGCTGTTTGTAGTGCCATAGTTTCTATTTGTTGATTATCTTATTCCACCAATATTTATTGGATACTTACTAGGTACCAAGTGCTTTGGAGCCAGAGTGGTATATGGAACAACAACAACAACAACAAAAAGTGGCAACTGTTGTCTGTTAGGGGAGATGGGAATTAATAAGACATGAAAATAAAATGGATTGGAAGGAGAGTAGCTTGTTAAAGAACAATCTAAGAGGAAATTTATCCAGTCTTGAAGAACTGAAGGTTTTCTGGAGGAGATAGCTTTTCTGAACCCCAAGGAGCCTTGGTTCCATTGCGCCTCACTAGCACCGGAGTTCACTGAGGGCCCTGAAGACCTCCTTCTTCATTGTGACTCAGTTTCCCTCTTGGTCTCTACACCCATTGGCAATTCTCCAAGTCAAATTCTAATCTCCACAAAGAGAAATCAACCACTGGTGTCCTTGTTGGACCAGCTTTCAAACCAAACCACATCAAAGTCTACTCTCCAGTAGAGACATCGGCTACCTTCATCACCAGTGCTCACTCCAAACTACAGGGGTTCAGAGGGCTGAAGTTCCATAGTCGTAACCGACTCATCACATTTTGCCAAGAAATTTCCTGGTTTGGGCACTGAACGTCCTCCATCCCAGGAAAGATTAAGTCAGGTTTAAAACTGGAAGCCCCCCATATCCTGGGAACCCCTCTGCTCAGGACAAACCAGGAAGCTTGGTTGCCCTCTGCAGTCCCACAATGTGAGTTTCTGCAGAGGAGGTGTGGCTGAGGCAGGACCTCCCACACAGGGAGGACCCAGAGCTCTAGCCTGCCAAGATCTTCCTGACAGCAGGCAGAGTCAACCTGTCTCAGAGGACCATCCTGTAGGCGTGTGGGATTCAACCAATTTCCATTAAAACAATGTTTAAAATAAGCATTCTTGAATCAAAAGTCTCTCTGATCTGGAAATTTGGAAGTTTTAACCTTTCTAAAATTTTTATTGCATTTTAACTTTTCTAGGCTTATAACCAAAATAGTGCCAGCTGGGCCTAAATTGAGTATGATTTACTGGCTCAACAAGAAACAGTTGATAAAGTTAATAAAAATCAAAAGCAGAGTTACAACACAGGGGACCCACAGACACTGTTGGGGCTTCCCAGACTGGGAAAGCACATGTGAGAGGATTTCTGTTTTTCATTGTTTCATTCATTTCTTTAGCCAATCAACATTTAGCAGGAAAATTTATTGGGCATTTATTGTATAACAAGCTACTCAGGGTGGCACAGTGGGACACTGGAGACCCCGTTGTTTCTGAATGCCATGTGTGCCCATGACCTTTAACACCAGCAATGAGCTTGGGGATTTCTGAAAATCACCCTCAAGTTTGATAACTTGCTAAAGGACTCAACAGAACTGACTAAAAGCTTTGTACTCACAAAGCTTAGTCTAGTACAAGTTTATTACAAGGAGAGAAAACATCAAAGTCGGATAAGAGAAGAGATTCTTCATAGGGCCGAATCTGGGAGGTTTCTGAACCTGAAGCTTCTCTTGTCCTCAGAGGGCCTGACTCTGACATTAGTGGCTATGTCTGATTGAAACCTGGGAAGTTCACTTGAGCTTCGGGTTCAGAGGTTTACTGGGGCAGCATCACTTGGGCATGATTGCCTGGTTACCCTGTGGTTGAGCTTCCTCTCCCCCAACCCCTCCATGCTGGGCAGGCCAGGCTTAGTGGCCCACCAAGAGCCACATCATTAGCATAACAATGTATCAGGTGGGATGTAGACACTCTCAAATTCCAGGAGTTTGGAGATTACCTCCCTGGAGCTGGGGAGGAAGACCAGACCTCTTTTGGCCAAGGCCAAATTTTTTCGTATGCACAGCTCAGTGACGGCAGTTTGTGTTCATGATCCCATTAATCCTCAGAGGTTTGAGCAAGCATCCCTATTACTCCCACAAACAACATGGCAAGGAAATGTGGGCTGAGAGCAACTGACCCACAGACACAGAATGGGGGTGCTGGGGTGCAGTTGAGTCTGAGTGCAGAGCCTGAGCTCTCAGCTGCAGTGCAGTGCACTAACGTGGTTTCCAGGATTTGTGGAGACACCAAGATCAACAAGGCAGGGGCCTGGAGAGAAACAGATGGCCTATACCTACTGGTTAATCAGAGAGATTTTGGTGAAGGGACTAAGTGTAAGCAATAACACTGGTGGTGTAGTACCCAGTGCTAGAAACAAGGGGGAGCTGTTGCCACCCTGGCCTTGAGAAAAAGAAGAGTCTGTGGCCTGTGGTAGGGGACCCTGGTAGCCAGCATGCAGCCTGGTTGGGGTGGGGGTGGAAGCTGTGGTGAAAACACTCCCTTCTCAGCCTCTTCCAAGGCAGATTTCCCACCAGTGTCTTCTATTGGCTGAACCCCCTGGAAGCTTGGAAGCCTGGAGCAAAAGGGTTCATGGATGGAGTCCATACACAGCCCACGGCAGATCAGGGTGGAAAAGCACAGAGAGTTCATCTGGAGGGATAAAATGAAGACACCCTGCTCCTTGTGCTCCACAAACTCAAGTGTGTGGACGTATAACTGCAATTAGAGGAGGAATGCCACCTTAACAGAGAGGGGGGTTAGGTGCACTGCAGGGACCCAGCAAATCACCAGCCAGGAGAAACATTGGCATCTTTTCCTGGAAGATGAAGACACTGTCATTTAGACAAGACAAAGATAGACATGCAAAGATTTTCTTTGAATAGCTACAACAGAGTAGAGAACTGTATTTCATCCTCGGGCTCAGGGCGGAATCTGCTGGTGCAGCTGGGGGCCAGGCTGCGAAGCTAGACGGGGGCCAGTGAGCGGAGGTTCTTCAAGAACCATATTAGGGAAGAAGGATGTCGATCCCCCTGAAGGTACTGGGAAGATAGTCACTCTATAATATTTTAATTTAAGAAAGCTCCTTCTAGCAGTTCAGAAGGTGAATTAGAAAAATGTGATTTGGTGGTGGAAGATCTGCTAGGGAGCTGTGAAGAGGTAGTGTAGGGAGAGGGTCTAGGGAGCTCCCTGGGAGCAGAGGAAGAAAGGGCAGATACCTGCAAGTTACTGAGCTGGAATCGGGGCCATGTAGGAGGCTGAGGATATATAAAAAGGAAGGCATTGACGACAACTTATGGGGGTGAACAGTGCTTAGGTATCTAGGTGGCAAGTTTTCAAAAGAGCCACTTTCTTGCAGCATCACACTGTAAGATAGTCTTTCTCTTCTTATTTCCTAAGAGAGAAACCTTAAAGAGAGCATCTTATTTAGACAATGCTCCATGTGGGCATATGAAGTCTAAACAGCCCCAGATTTATGAAACTGTAATGTAATTAGATGGCGGGCTAATCAATAATGAAGAAAAGTTGACAGCAGTGGAAGAATTTCTAAGTTGTAGAGGAAAAACTTTGTGAACCATGAATAATAATGAACATTAAAGTAGAAAACTATCTTCAGTGTCCTATAAGCACTCTACAGAAGGAAGCTGAAAAACTAACCCAGTTTGGGAGTTACTTATTTAACAAACCAGGACCTAGCATTTGCTATGTGCTAAGCTATAAAACATTATGTTATATGGTATTGTATCATTGCATATTATGCATTAGGTTTTATTTGATTCAATTATTTCCTTTAATGCTCATAAAGATGTTACTGTTATCATCATCATCATCATCATCCTCATCATCATATCCATATTACTGAAGGATTCTGCTCCACTTCCTATCACTCTCTAGGTGAGGTCACCATATACAGTGAGGTAATTTGTATTGTGACAATACATTCCTGTCCTCATCACACCATGAGAGCGGGCGCAGGCCAACATCTACCTGGAGGAGGGGAAAGAGCACATTATCATTCACTTGGAAACAGGCCTTTTCCCTAATTTACACAGAAGCTGATGAATTTCCCAAATTTGAGGTGCCACTGAGTCCAGAGCCCTGGCTAGGATGCCAGTCAGTTGACTAGCTCTTCCACAGGTGGTCTCTAGCCCTCTCTGGTCAACTAGGACCCTTCACTCCAAAGTTCTTAGGGTGGAACCCTAGTCCCCCAGCTGCAGGCTGACCCTCTGCTCTGAATGGACTGATCATTTCAAATCAAACCCCTACACTTTCAGAGCATTTATGCCACCTTAGGAGTTTCCAATAGGCCTGTAGCCAAAAGATGGTTATGGGAGAGGTTCAGGATATGGCACTTGTGAAATCACCAACTGGGCTTCACCTGCCCTCCTCCTCTAAGTTTGGAAACCCGAAGCACGGCCAATCAGGACTCCTGTCCTCGGAAATAGAGCAGACCATAATTCTTCATGGAACCCAAGACTTCCCACGACCATCTGCATAACGTTCTCCCCCTCCCCCCTCTGAAACCACACATCTGCAGCCCCATCCAGCTGATCTGAACCCTGTATGGTTAAACTCAAATGTCAGGAAAGCTGTCTTAATAAACCACTCTTTAATGGTGGTTTTAGGTGTCTTTTCTCAGATAAATAGGCAAGATTAAGATATTCATCTTAGTCTCATAAGAAATTAGTGGAAGAGTGAATAAATCAGAACAACATGGATTTGAGAACGAGAGACAATCAAGTTAAGTGCTAAAATACTTACTAGCTGTGTGTTATTGAATAAGTTACTTCATATCTCTGAGCCTCAGTTTCAAATATGTAATATTGAGGGTGCCAACAATTACTAAGGACGATTGAAATAGGAACCCCTATAGAGGCAGTTTATGAAGTAGTTGCTGGCAAATAAGAAATATTTATCAAGAACTTGTTGGGAATGGAAGTACCATCTCTGACTGGCTTGTTTTCATATCCAGAAGGAACTCTCTCTCTCAGGTAGCTGACACTAGAGAGAATTCATTGAACTCCTATCTGATAGCTCACATCTAGCCCTAGGTTATGAAGAAGTAAACAGATAGTTGAATGTGTTTCAAGTATCACTTCCATCAACATGAGCATAAACATTATTCTAAATAACTTACATAAACTGAATTACTCATCTACAGAATGTGGTAAAGGTTTGCTCCAAGCACCTTGTAATTAGGTATTTGAATTTAAAGTCTGGTTGTGCTCTGACCAGCCATGAGATCTTGGGTTAATCACTTCCCCTCTTTGAGCCTCAGTTCCACCAGCCATTTTTTAAAAAAATAAGGCCAATGGTCATATTTTTGCAGAGCAAACAAATTTTTGCAACGACAGATAAAATCCTTAGTGCAGGACACAACATAAAGTGGAGAAGAATATGTTGAAATTTTCTTCACTTCTTTGAATGAGGCCAGAGTAATACTGCCATACAAACTATGAGTCAACTCCTACTGTACCCTTCACAGTTATTTCTAATCCTTTATTCTTCAGTATGTTTTGAGAAAAGGACTTGTTGATATTTGGACACATTAATAGCATGGTTTTATGAGCTGCCAGTACCAAACCTTGTCTCTATGCGTGATCATTGTGTTTTTATTTGAGTTTTTGCATAAACTTCTCCTTTGTGTTGATCTGACCTTTTCAAAACCCTGTTCTCCAAGTGTTTGAGACAGGATGAGGACCTGAGCTGTGACAACCTGGAACTTACTCCTGTAAGGCTGAGGAGAGCGAGTCCCCGCAATTGGCTCCGATACCAGGAAAGCCTATTAAAATATTAAATGAGGAGTTAGTGACAGGTTTCACCAGCCTCTTATGGCAAACTTCCAAATCTTAGCTTAGTAAGGTTGGGTTTTGGCTGTAACAAACCAGCTGTCACAAGCTGTGCAAAGACCATTAATTATGTACACAAGCACTGATAAATTAAAGGCTGGTAGCTAGGAAAAAATAGGGGCTCTTGTTTGTTTTATGCACCCTCTTTCTGTTTTCCTTTCTATAAGAAAATAATAGTGTATTCTGTTTGTAGAGGTGCAAAAGTGGAATAAAATGAGTGCTAACAAGTTCATGATCATAGATCTTATGACTAAAGAATAAGTGGAATGGATGTTCCTAATAGGCTGCTCTTACAATGGAGCACCCATCCTGGCACTTTATAATATGGTCCTGGGAGACCATTCTTAATGGGTCAGGTGGACTTATAATGAGACCCTTTTGTACTTTACTAGCCTAGAAACTTTGGATCTGTTCCAAAGTACAGCACCTTATTCTGTATATCTGCCTTATAACGGTAATGGCTACTTTTATTGAATATAGTTATGAAGCATCAGGCAATTGCCAAGTTCATTAATGTAATTATCCTATTAATTAAAATATGATGTTAGTAAGATATAAAGAATAAAATAGTACACTGAGGCAGGATACCCTGTGATTTAGACCAAAGAACGTAAGAGAGGAGAGGAGTTGAAGGGTGTCAGTCTCGTGCCAATGCCCCAGAAGGATGGTTGAGTTTGGGTCCACTCTTGGGACATTGCCCCTTGAGAGATCTCAGATTTCAAGTAGAGATATGGGAAAATGGTTGCTGCTACTTTGTTTCTAGCTTATAACCAGGGGTGACTGCCAGCTAATGGGAGTGGACCAGGAAACAGGGCTGTTAGAATTTGATTTTATGTTAATAATTTGGAGCCCATTGGATCTGATTGTAACAATGGCCCCTGTTCTCATCTCTCAACACCATCTTTCCCTTTGCCATGTGACCTTGCAGCTCTTCTCAATGAAGAGGTGTAGCTTATTTTTTTTTCACAAGTTGAATATGGGCTGGTTTAGTCTTATGACTTATCAAGGCCAATAGGCGAAGCTACAGAAGTGACTTTGCCAAGTTCTGAGCTTGGACATTAGGAAATATGAATTTTCTACTAGCTCTTGAACTTATGTAACTTCCAAGAGAACCTTCCCAGGCTACCCCATTACAAGAGCTGACACACAGAGCAGAGCTGAGTTGCCTCACTCAGCACAGACAAGGCCATCCAAGATCAGCCAACACCATCCGAGCCAAGACCTGCAGTGGCTGCTACTGCCCCGTATGTGTCTGCAAACCGAGCCAAGATCAGCTAGTCCAGCTCAGATCAGTTGAACTCTGGAAAACCAGTAGCCAAATATATTTTTACTGTTGTCTGATAGAGATGATTCATGATTGCGATGCAGCAACCATGTGGCCCTGGATAAACTATATAGAGACTTATAGAAGCTACTTCTTAGTTCTAGATTATTAAAAACAGATTAGTCCATGAGAGCATCATTTATAGTTCATGTCAGAGGTTCAAGGGAAAGAATAGTATAGTTTATCCCATCTTAAATAGAATCTCTATCAAGATTTGTTTTCATTCAAGACACATAGGATGAACATCTGTTACATATATGACAACTTGATAAACACAGTTTTTTTTTGTTTGTTTTATTTGTTTTATTTTGCTTGGAAGGTTAATTCTCAGCGGAACTGGGGGGACAGAGCAATGTAACTCCCCTCACCCCTCTACAATGAATCTCTGTGCTGACATTTACTTCATCATCTCTTTAAAAAAATCTCTATTGCTAATGGAAGACAGCTGCATCCTTCAATTATATAGGATGGGAAAAAAAAAATGAGAACCGCTCACCTAAAGTCAGAGCTAACTTTCTGTTGTCAAATACAACCATCATTTGTTGGGAAAGGAGGAACCAGGTGTGTCATCACCATGCCTGTCAGACAGTAAGGAAAAGACTGACACCACTCACAAGTGTCCATGACTTGCAGGATTGTCCACTAGCAAACTCCTCTCAAGTCTATGTTTTCGCACTATGACAATTTACAGATAGGCACAAGGTCTTCCTTGAGCCAAGGGATGATTATTCATTCCAAAAGATCTACGCACATGTGTTAGTCAGTTTTTGTCTCTGTGACCAAAATACCCAACAAGAACAATTAAGAGAAAGAAAAGTTCATTTTGGCTCATGGTTTCAGAGGTCCAGTCCATGGTGGGTTGACCCCATTCCTCTGGGCCCAAGTAAGGCAGAGCATCATGGCAGAAAGGCATGATGGAGGACCACTGCTCCTTTCATGGAAAAGTTGGGGGAGGGCTTCTGGGAAGATGAGCCCTTCCAGCGACCATCCCTTTGACCCACCTCCTCCAGTCACCTACCATTTGTCTATAATCACCACTCAGTCCCTTCAAACTTGGATGGACTAATTAGGTTACAGCTCTCATATTCCAATCATTTCACCTCTGAGTATTCCTGCATTAACACGGGAGCTTTGGGACACACCTCATATTCAAACCATGACAACGCATGGCTCTCATTAATGAATTTGTTGTCTACTCCTTAACATCATGGGCCTCCTTTATTAAATGCATGCTTGAAACCAAGCCCTGTGATGAGCTTCCTGACCCAAACATGAATTAGCAGGTGATGAGTTTGAATCCTGCGTCCACACAAGAACCATAAAAGTTGATAGAAAGACTGGATCTCTAAAATTTCTAGCATGTATTGCTGAAATCCATAAAATCACTTTAACTTTTAAGAAGAATCTTAGTGATGCACAGGATATTCACATGATGGTTGGTTTTCAGTGTTACCTTGGACAGGATATAGTATCTAGTTATTTAAACAAGCACTAATATAGATGTTTACCATGAAGGTACTTTGGATGTGGTTAGCATCTCCGACTAGTTGACCATAAGTAAAGATCACCCTTGATAACCTGTGTGGGCCTATTTCAAGCAGTTGAAGGCCTTGAGAGCAAAAACTAAGTTTCCAGAGAAGAAGAAATTCTGCCTCAAGACTGCAGTATCAACTTGTGCCTGTGTTTCTAGCCTGCTGGCTTCCCCTACCAATTTTGGATTTGCCAGCCTCACAATGATGTGAGCCAATTCCTTAAAATAAATCTCTACTTCTCACTTCATATTTTATATATGCATATGTGTGTGTGTATCTACACATATATTACATGTGTAATATACATATCATATATACATATTCATAATGCATTTACATAGGTAGTACATATATATGTAAAATATGACTATATTTTGTACTTAATAACCTATTGGTTCTGCTTTTACATAAATTTAAACCTTTATCACTCTTACAACATCAGTCCTGAATTTCTGAAGGAAGCTCTTGCACTCAATACCTGAACTTGCTCCTGATACTTCCACCTCTAAGCATGGTCAGGCACCCAGGATTTGGACTGGGAGTTGAATTCTGTATCCTTTGCCTTGACCTTCGTGGGAGACACTGTTCACGGTCTGCTCAGATCCACTTGGATCCCTCTCAGCTCTCCTGTGCATCCTTCCCTGGAATGTTGTATGCTTTTGTTTCTAAGGACCCTCATGTACATGTCACTTTAGGGGTTGCCCTAGCCCATTTCCCATGGCTATAACTGTTAGAGTCTGTAAACAAGTCAGGATGGCGCCTGGCATTTTGCCAGAGGGAGTGGTTTGTGAAGTAACAAAAGTGAGCCATTAAGTGTGGAGATTCCTTATTGGTTGACTGATGTATCTAGTTTATGCTAATTTAAATAAGCTGTGTAAAATGTATAAATACCTCTGTTGTCCTACAATAAACAGCTCCTACTCCTGCTGTATCAACGTACACAAGTTGTTCATCACCCCCCGGTTATTTTACTGCAGCCGGACTGTGGCATATAACAAAATAGCTGAGTCTGGAGAACTTAGAAGGAAAAGAGGTTAATTTAGCTCATAGTTCTGGAGATTTAAGAGTATGATGTCAGCTTCAGCCCAACTTGGGTGAGGGCTACATGGTAAATGGCATAACAACGGTGGGGGCTGCCGCAGGCCGGCTGGCTGGGCAAAATAACCGGGGGGTGACGAACAACTTGTGTACGTTGATACAGCAGGAGTGGGAGCCGTTTATTGCAGGACAGGAGCAGTATTTATACATTCCACACAGCTTATCTAATTAGCATAAACTAGATACATCAGTCAACCAATAAGGAATCTCCACACTTAATGGCTCGCTGGTGTTACTTCACAAACCACTCCCTCTGGCATTTTGCCAGGCACCATCCAGACTTGTTTACAGACTCTAACAGGGGGCGAATTTAAAAGAAGTCACATGGCAAGACAGGAAGCCAGAGAGATTCAGGAGCCATGTTTGCTCTTTTGATGACAACTTATTCCTGAGGGAACAAACTGGGTCCAGAGAGAACTATATTAATCATTTCTGAGGGCCATGCCCTTAATGACCCCATTCCCCTGGGCTCTGGGCCCATCTCTTTAAGGTCCCACCATCTCAACACCATCATACGAGGGACAAAGCTTACAGCCCAGATCCAGACCACAGAAGAGGTCTTCCTTTGAGTTCCTGATGACTGCCTTCCCACAAGCAAAGGAGTCCAGGAGTTCATACCTCCCGTGTGCACTTAACCACCTTAGCCAGGGGACAGTGTGGGAATATGAAAGCCCAGCTTCCTTGCCTTAAATTGGAGCAAACTCCCAAAAGTCCTTTAGTGTCGAGTCCCCGGGGGATCAGAGTGAGGCTGGGAGTCTGCCTGAAGTATTACCCTTGTTTGGCTTCCACCCATTACCTGTCCTGCTTCCCCCTCCCTCACCTCCTAGGAACGCGTCCGCATCCCAGGTTTTGCTCTAGCAAGCTCTGTGGTCTAGGATCCAGGGACAACCTAGAAACCTCACCTGCCTCTCATTCAGCACATAATCCCATGAAGAGCAACCTTTTCATTTAGTTCTGGCCCCACTTATAGGATCTGGGTAGATCTGACGAAACACTAAACATGGAATGCAAAAGCAAAGGGAAAATTCTAGAGCAATGCAGAGTATCTCAGAGTTAGAGGAAACCAGAGGTCTTCTTTGCAGTCCTACCTACTCATGAACTCCTGCTTCCCCATTTCTGGAAAATGATCTCTGAATTCTTTCTGAAGTCTCTACTTTGCAAAGCACCACCTCCTTTGTTGAACAATAATTATGTTAGAAATTTCCATCTTACACTGAGTCAGTCCATCCCCAACAAGCACCAAACGTTAAAAACAAGAGATGTTTGCCATTTGGAAAAATGACATCATAGGAAGAAGGGTGAAGAGTGATCCCAGTGGCTTCATTGTGCCACTATAGCACAACGAACTTGGAATTTAGATGTTTTCTGTTATGTTTGAGTTTCATTCAAGACCCATCCAGTATCTTCCTTGTCAGCAGGACAGAAGGACCTGTAGGGACAGACAGGAAGAGACCCATGGCCCAAAGTTAGCCAACTTTGAGGAGGCTACTGGTCACAGATTTGAAAAGGTCGCAGTTCTTATCCCCTAACTCCCTTAGGATGATGTATGCGAAGATCTACAGACCAGCCGAGGAAGACTCCAAATCTCCAGATAAGGAACATCAGAGCCTGTTCTGAGATTTCTTTATTAGTTGAAAAATGTTCACTCCTCGGGAACACGACCTCAAAACCAGTTGACAAGGGGGCTGATTGCTTATGCACCATGCAGCCAACTCCGCCTCCCTCACACACTTGAGTCCTGGCCAAAGCCCAGCTGTGCCTGGTGACCCCTTTGAGGTCATTTTCCAAGACACTGCCCGCTCAGCCCTAGCCGGCCCCCCCTTCTCTCCCCAGGGATCCCCCTTGGTGTTCCTGACTTGGCTCTTGGTTTTCCTGACCTTCCTAACTTCTTCCATATCAAACCCTGTTCCTTATCAAGGGCTAAAGCCAGAGTAGAAGTGACTGTTGATTCAAGGTCCTTCCTCTGGCCTAGAAGCCAGAGTGGTTTGCCTTCCAACAGTCCCTCCCCAGCTGCGGCCACATCTCCCCTGTGCCCCCAACAGCAGCTGCCCTGTGTCTGCTGTTCCTCACACACGACAGGCCCCAAGGCTTCTGTGTTTTCTTTTGCTCTGTCTGGAAGGATTTTCCCACAGACTCCCAGGGCTCCCTCACCTCCCTTACCTCCTGTGACAATGTGTCCCTGCTCACGTTCTGCTCTCCGGTCAGTCCTCAGCACCCTGGGCATGTCCTCCATTCTACTTCCCAGGGCTCATCACCTCTGGGTATTTCTAAGGGTCTTTGGGTACTGTCTTTCTCCCCTGCTAGAATATAATCACTAGGAGAGCAGAAAACGTGTCCATATTGTTTTTCAACCACCCCCTGATACCTAGAACTGTGCCTAGCATAGAACATGACTTCTCAATAAATACCTTAATAAAAAAGTAAATTTATATACTGCCAAAGTTCATAAATGTACACTATTCCTTCATTTGCAATGTCTTTTGCAAACATTATAAAAGTGCACCCTTGCTCCAAGCTACCTAGTTTCCCTCCCCAACAACACAATGATTTTTCTTTAGTGTCACATCAGGGAAATTTTTGCACCTATCAGAAAATATACATGGATGTATCCTTTTATTATATTTTTGCTCAAATAGAAACTTAGTATGGAAAGTGCTTTGCTAACTGAACAATAAGCATAACAGAATTATTCTAGGCAACTGAAAATGGGAATACTGCATTTAAAAAGAAATATCTGCAGGGGCTTCTACTGAAAGGATGTATCACAATTTATTTAACTAAATCCCCTACTGATGGACACTCAGGTTGTGCCAGTTACACATCTTCTTTGTACACTCATTACATTGATCATTTTCATGTACTAAGTGGTACCATGTAAAATTGTAGATATTCAACAATTTTGGGCCTACACAAACAACGATTTCACTTGGTTCAACCTAATTTGCATTATGAGGATAAATATTAGGAGTATAACTTGGATAAAAAGAGATAGATGGTTCCCTTTGTGAATTGGAGTTGCCAAATTGTTCCCCAAGAAGTACATGACGATTATGTTTCCATTACTAGAGAGTTTCCATTACCCCACATGCTGCTGGCATATTAGATTATTAAATGTTCTCTACTTTACCAATCTGATAGGTAGAAAATGATCCCTTGTGTAGTCTTAATCTGCATGTCTTTTAGTATTAGGCTGAGCATCTTTTTATGTTTATAGGAATCATTCATATTTTCTATTTTACTAACTCTGTTGAAGTCATTTTCCTGTTTTTCTTTTTTGATATTGATTTGTAGAAGCTCTCCAAAATGGATGATCTCTGTATTTGCAATATGTGTTCCAAATATTTGATCCTACTTTGTGGTTGATCTTTGACTTTATTTTATTTTTATTTTTTGCTGAATTCTATTTTTGCATGTATGTGGTTAAATTTATGTTTTTCATGTTGATTTTGTGTTATAAGAAATTACCTTCTGCCTCCAAAATTATTTTAAAAGAATTCTTCCATATTTTCTACTAGCATTTTATGGTTTCAATGTGTTCTGAATTTTTATGTGTGGGGTAAGGTCAGGAGCCAGCTCTACATATATTTATTTCAGATGACCACCTCATTTCCCCAGCTCCATTTTTTGAACAGTGTGTTTTATCCTCTTTCATACATTAAATTTTCATGTGCATTTGGGTTTATATTCTGGGATTTCTGGTATATTTCACTGATTTGTTTGAGTATGCTTGCAGCAATGCCACACTGTTTTAATTAGTGTAGACATATATGTTTTAACATCTGTAAAACCTGGATTCCTCCTATCACTCTTCTTTTTCAACATTTTCTTGACTCAATCTATTTGCTTAATTTCTCTATATTTTATATTCAACTTATCTAGATCCCACCAAATCCTGTTGCAATTGAATTTAATGAGGCTCTTGTTTCTTCATTATACATAATGTTGACCTTAAGGATGAAGTATATTTAAATTTATATTTGTATGGTTGTGTGTATTCGTCTTTTTCTATTTATTAACATTTTTATTAAAATGAGCTCTTGAATTTTATCCAATACCTTTCAGCATCTTTGGAGATCACATAATTGTTCTCTTTAGTCTATTTCTATGATTAATTCTGTGAATAGATTTCCTAACATTTCAACACCCTGGAGTGTGTTATCCTTTTAATGTACTTCTGGATTCTCTTATTATATTCAACAATACAGGTAAATCAGTTTGTTCAGCTATCGTATTTTCTCTCTCTCTCTCTCTCTCTCTACACACACACACACACACACACATGTTTAGGTTTAATATTATTCTAAGCTCATAAAAAGAGAATTTCAAAATGGCTTCATACTCCCATCTTCTGGAATTGTCTCAGTAGCATGGATTAACCTCGTCCTAAAGGTGGACTTACTCTGTGAAACTGCCGGGGGTGCTCGCTTTTGGAGAGTGTAACACTGACCACACTTGCAGGTTTATTGGGGGCTATGAAACAAGATTTGGGCCCTTTGCCTGGTACCATGAGAAATTCTTGGAAGGACCTTCACAGTTTGTCCACACAACTATATTTTTTCCTCTCAAAAAATTTTATTCAGTAAAAGGACAAGCCACCAGTCACACATTTCTGTGAAATTGGCAAAGTAAGATGTTTGCAGTCACAGTTGGCCAAGTCACTGTCTCTTTGCATGCTGCTGCTATGTTGCTCCTCTGTCTGTGTCAGGTGTGGGGGAGTGACTACAGAAATTTTGGAGGATCAGGCTAAAGGGAACATGGCAAACTTGGAGAGGCACCAGATCCCCTTTCAAGCCAGGATCTGCACCCTGACTGTGGGGAGTGTAGTCACAAGCCTTCAGCCATCAGCTCCTTTGGAGTCTTCTGTAGCTGTATAGAGTCACCTTGCTAAGGTCATGCCCTCCCAAGCTGGCCCCCTCGCTTAGTGACTGGGCAAGCAGGACGCAAGGATTCAGGCATTTCAGGTTTATGCAGAACACTCACTGCCAATGCTTTTCCAGGGCTCTCTGCCTTACGTTGGAGTCTTCCTTCCTGTGGTCCTGGTCCTCTCCTCCCATCCCCGCTGTTGAAGTCTCATGAAGATCTCACAACCTAAACTGCATCCCTATCTGCTTCTAGAGACACCAAGTTGTAGTAGGAGAGTCGAGTCTGGTGTATATTTATTTAGTGTGGTTTTAATGGGATACAACACAAACACACACACACACACACACACACACACACACGCTGTGATTTCCAATCATTTCTGCATCGTGTGTTGCAATGTCACCCAAGGGAGACCTGTGTGTAATGACAGCTTTCAAGTACTCCTACTTCCCTACACCTTTATTCACCTGGCATCACAACATGAAAGTGGACAGTCAATGTCCCAGGAGATGAACTTGTCCTGGGGCGCCCAGTTCTGAAAGCATTAGAGGTGGAAAAGAAACAAAATTTGCAGTGTATGGAGCCAGAAGCTACTCTTAGAAAACTTACTTTGTCACACATATAAATGTGTAAGCAAATAACTTGTTTCAAATCAATACTCAAGTCAAAGTTTTCCCTTAGAAGAAAAATACTCAGTAATGCAGTAATTCACTTAGAACGGCACCATTTTTAGAAAAAAAAAATCCAATGGTGCAAAAAAGACCTTAAAATTCTCCCTATATGGGCACAAATCTGAAGCAGTACTGAAAATAACAAATACATTTGCCTGTGAAGTCACATATTTTTGTTTGTTTTTATATCTCTATGTATTGAATTGTACCTTAACAAGATAGAGAAGCTTCAGATTAATGGCACACCAAAGAACCACCCAAATCTCATGGAGCCTGAATAAATAAACATTCCAGTGACAAATTACACACATCTGTCAATACGTCAATGCATGTACCTTATGGATAATTTGATTACACAATTATGCAGCTCAAAACAACAGGGCAGCAATTTAAAAATGCATTTGAATTGCTCCAGGTACTAAGTAACATCCATTCAAATAGTATTTAAGAAAAGTCACTGCACAAGAAAATTTTAAATACCTGAAAACACATCTCATATATGAAAAAAAACTTCACAGTGGTTTTCTTCAATTTACCAAGAGTCCTAAAATGTTTCTACATTATCAGTAATGAGTTGTGAAACTGAAAGAGACTAGAAGAAATAGATTTTGATTACTATGGGTAAAGGAAAGACATAATTACCTTTCTCATCTTTTTGTAGAAAATACTGCTCAAAAAGCATTTTTATGTACAGAGATCATAAAGTATGCGCTGAGAACTGTTAGAGAAATGTATTATAAATGTATAATTAATACAAATATATTATTTACCTGAGTTTTATAATATTTGCATTTGGATTTAGTGTTCTGCTTGTAATATATCATTTTTTATTTTGTCATTCCAAATAAATGATTGACTTTGCTAAATTTTTCAAATCAAAAAAAGGGACTGAATTTTTTTTTATAAAGACAACAACAAAATTATTTAAGCATTGAGAAGAAAAAGCCAGAATCCATTTCTGTTCTTTGTATTTGTATGTGTGCATGTGTGCATACACACCTCATGGTATTTGGTCTTTTTAGATTTTTCTACTTCTTCTTGGGTCAGTTTTAATAATCTATGTTTAATCATTCCTTATAATCATTCATTTTATTCAGCTTCATCAGTTTATTTGCATATTGTCAAGCAAAGTTGTTTTATAATTCTTTCAGTTTCTTCTGTCCAAGGAGATTTACCTATCAATATTTAGTTTGTATATTCTGTTTTTCCTGACTTGGTTGTTTAATGAACTTTAGCCTTTTATCTGTTCTGTATATTCTCCCTTCAAAAGCCTAGCTTTTATTCTTTTATTTATGAGTGCAACAGTTATTTTTAAAATTTTCTGCTCATTTTTACCTTTCATGCTTTTCCTAATTCCTTTATTTTCAACCACTCTTTGTTTTAATTTTCTCTTTTCTCACATATAATTGAAATTTTCTTTATGATTTCATTTACATTTTAAATTATTGTACGTAGCTCATTTACAGTTATTGATATGCCAGCTCTGTTTAGTCTTAAAGTCAGCATCTTGTTGTGCTTTCTATTTATATATATATTTTTTTACTTCTGAAAAAAATTTTAATATATAGTGCGTCATGTTTCTTCTGATAATTTGAAGGTTTATATATTTCTTCTAAATAATTTCTTTATAATTTTAACAACATAATAAACTTAAGCTTATTTTTCTTTACAGTGTCAAATGCATTTTTATGATGATAGCAGCAAAATTGACACATGTCAATAACTTTTCTTTTTCTACTTTCTAGTTTTAGTTAATTGTATACTTTTCTATGAATTATCATCTTTCAGTGACTTCTTTCTTGTACCAGGGATTGAATCCAGAGGCACTTAACCACATACCCAGCCCTATAATTTTTTTTAATTTCTTTTTTTTTCAGACAGCCCTTGATAAGTTAGTCAGGGCTTTGCTAACTTGCTGAGGCTGGCTTTGAACTTGGGATGCTCCTGCCTCAGCCTACAGAGCTGCTGAGATTACAGGCATGAGCCACCACCCATGGCTTGGTGACATCTTTTTACTCTCAGTTATGAAGGATTAGCTCATAAACTATGCTGCCTTCATTTTTTCTCTCCTTTCTCTCCCAACTACTGTAATGTGCAAAATTTCTACATTGCTAATGTTTGTAGCATTTGCATTTTTTTCTGTAGCTAAAAAGGTTTCATGTGTTTAGTCTTTATTCGACTTCTGAGTGCAGTCCTGACTAACAGCGTCTTTGCTATGGCTTTTCCACTCGTCCTTGGTTGGCAAAACATCACATGCCAACAGTTTCTTCAAGAAGAGTCCATAGGAACTGCACATTCAAAAATGTTTTTCTGGTGTCTTTTTGACTCTGAGCAAGGTACAAAATTGATGAATCTTATTTTATCTCTGTGAAGACATGGTCACCCTTAAGCTCTGGTATTGAGATTACTGATGCTATAAAGGAAATGTGCTGGGGACAATGGAAATCCCAGAGACCCAGAAGTTCAAGCCACCACACTGGTCACTCTGTCTCTAGAAGGTTGAAACCTGATGTTCTGTCGTTTCTTCCCCTTCAAAATTCCATAATCTGGGTGTAAACTGGAAGTGCTTCTTTCTAATGATATAAACTAACTTGAGATACATAGTTGCAGATTCAGTAGCAATTTGAGCTTTTTTAAATTTCTCATTTTAAATTCAAAAATTTCTTTTTTATTTGTTTTAATTAGTTACGCATGACAGTACAATGATCTTGACATATCATACATTTGAATCAGATGAAGTATAATTTCTCATTTTTCTGAATGTACAGTTGCAGAATCACATTGGTCTTGCAGTCACGTATATACATACAGCAATAATAATGTCTATTTTATTCTGCTGTCCTTCCTTTCTAAATTTAAAAATTTCTAATCAAAGGCCTGTGTACATTTTGGATTCATAAGAGGGGACGTGCTAGTCACCAACAATGCCAATGATAATTTTGTCTTGCTCCTCTTCCTCCCACAGCTGACAAGACTTTCCCAGCAAATTTGATTCATGCTCCCTCGTAGCAACCTTGCCAGCCCCAGCGGCTTGCATATCTGTCTCCCTCCTCTCCAGGATGCTGACCTTTAGTGTGTCCACCTCCAGATTTGCCTTCTGATTCACATGCTGACTCTTTCTACCACGTTTAACTGAGCACGTTTTCCACTCTCTTCCTTGCAAACTCCTAGACTTCCTTCAAGGCTCAGCCCTCAGGTCCAGTCTTCCCCCAAGTATCACTGGGTACTTCCAGAACCTTCCATTACTGCCTCCATCACATCTGCATTTTGTTTTTATGTGGCACCCCAATACACATAAACACTGAATTCTTTCAGGACAAAGTAAAATTTTTTTTTAATTTCTCTAATTTCCCAATAAATTTATGTTTATTCAATAAATGGAGGAATACAAAGATGCCCCTTGTTCCTTTATTTTTGTCTGTATACCATATCAAACACCTTTTACCAAGAACCTATCCCATCTTTCCAGGCCTTTGCTTTCTGTATTAAACTTCATTGCTCCCATATGTCGCACCTCTGGCCCATGTACTTTGCATTTCTTCCCTCACCTGATCCTGAGCTTGCTCAAAGAAACCAGACACCCTTGATTTAATCTAGCGCTCTTCCCTTTCTCCTGACCCCACTTATCCTGCAACCAAAGGACCCAAGTGTATAACTACATGCTTAATTAAGATAGACTCTTGGCAGAAGTCTCACATTCTCCGCCCCCCACCCCGTTGTGTCTGTATTTTGACACCTGTGTTACTCTTCAGAGCTTCTCCAACTGGCTCCTTGGTTTTAATTTGCCTTCACATCTTGTTCATTTTTTTTTTTTTGAGTAGCTATATGCCTTCTTTTCTTCCCTAGAAGAAAGGGGTTGATTCTGTTATTTCATAATGGAATGCGTTTTTCCTTACATTTTCTGTTGAATACATGTAGGAACTAGAAAAACATACCCCTGGCAGTTTAGTCATTTGCTGAGTGGCCATATTTCCCAGGTGCCATTCTGAAATTAAAAAAAAAAAAAAAAATACTGAATTTGAAGAAGAAAGATCCAAGGTTGATTCTGCTTCCTCACCTGCCCATGGTGGCTTTGGGGTATACAGTGCATGTTCTGAGATTGGATTGCCTCATTGGAACTAACGATTCCTGGTGTCTTTTGTAGTATTATCGTGGTAAATTATCAAGTAAATTCATGAAGATGAGAATCATTTAAAATTTTTGATATATTACATTAACAATAATTTTTATCACATAGGAAATTTCAAATCAAATCTATAATTCCTGCTCAGTCTTTCCTTTTTGACAACGGGCATATTTCTTAAAACCTTGAATATAATTACTGTCTTTCTGGCAAAAAAAAAAAAAATCAATGAAGGCTACTATTTAAAGTTCTAATAAATCCTGAACTTTCTATGTTCCAAGTTTTGCTGAATTCCTTTTTGACACACCCTTTCTCAATACCACAAGGTGTGATTAAAGGGTTGAGAGGAGACTCATAAATTCCCATATCATGTTTCTAAGTGATGAGACAGAAATTCTAAGCCTCCCAGTTACCAGTTGCTTCTTCAGGTATGAATTGTAAAGCCCTCCCAGCTATGGCCTGCAGCAAGCCGTGTATCTAACCTGAAGAAGTCCCTCTCAATCTTGTCACAGTGTGGCCAGGAGTAGTTGTGATTTATTTTGTGTTGGTTTTCATCCTGAAGCTCTGGGGTTGAATTTCAGCTTATTTTTATTCAGTGATGATAATTCTAATTTGGAACAATGATTGCTATATTTAGGCTTTTCTAGACCTACGTATTTTAAGGAATTAAGTCAGTTTGCATGTTTTATTAGAAATGGTGGCCATAGTTTTACTACATAAAACATTAGAAGTAATTAAAAATTCCCTTGATGCTTATGTTAGAATCATTTTATTTGGGACATAGAAAGCATTATTTTTCTTTCTTTATTAGATTCTAAATGCTTCTGAATTTTTTTAACTTTTTTTATGGATTTTTGAACAAGTAAATAGTAATTGAATAACATTACGTATAAATGAAGCATGAAGATATTTAATATTTAAAATTTGTTTTTAATAATATTAAAAATTTTGTACATATTTTTCCAAATAAACACATACATAGGCAACGTCTGTATACATATTTTTAAATTAAAATCTATATTAAACCTTTGACCTGCAACATTTAAATTTTTTTTCTATTTTTATTTTTTCTTTATTTATCATAAAAATTTTGAGAAGAAACTTAAGACATTTTTAGTCATCAAAGATACCTTAAAGAAAGCAAAACAACAAGTTACCAATTAGAAGAATGCGTTTTTATATGACACATTTAATTGACAAATGACTTGAGTCAAGATGCATAACAAAGAGTCAAATGAAAAATGAATTTTAAAAATCTGAATAAGGATGAAATAGAAGCAGAAACACAACTAGCTACAAATAGTGCAAAGAGATTTTCAACCTCCATTGTAAATGTGAAAATGCAAATCAAGCTAAAATGAACTTTACAGCCAATTGATTGACAAACAATGAATGCTTTGGACAAGTTTAGGATAAGCAAATATTTAAAAGTTTGAAGAATACCCAATTTTGGAGAAGTGAAACAAAAGAAATTCTTTTTTTGTTTGTCCTTTGGTTTTTGTCATGGTGCTGGAGATTGAACCCAGGGCCTTGCTCATGCTAGTAAAGAACTCTACCAGTAGCAACAACCTGAATCCAAAAGGGAATTTTTACACATAGCTATTAAGAATAAAAACTGGTACAACAAGTTTAGGAGGTAATTTTGAATTCTCTAGTACAAATAACATCTGCATATTCCCAACCTTCTTGGCATTTTCCCAAGAGAAACTCATTCACATGTGTATCAGGAGTAACAATTTGAAGTAGCAAAAGTTTGGAAATGGTCCAAATATTCACTGCCAAGAAAACAGATAAACTGTGGCTTAGTCACAAAATGTAGCTCTATACAGAAGTGAAAACAAGTGGAGCATATCTATATATCACTCTTCAGGGCAACCTGGTGCAATACTATGTTTGGATGGTGCAAACCAGGGTGAGGAAAGGGGATGGAGACAATGAGATAAATAATAAATAATATGTCATTTCTAGTAAGTTTACCAGCATTCCCCATACCATACGTACAGTTGGCCCTCCACATATTCTGATTATCCATCTGTAGTTCAACCAACCATTGATCAAAAATATTTGAGAAAATTTCATCTCCACTGAACATGGACAGATTTTTTTCTTATCATTATTCTCTAAACAATACAGTTTAACAACTATTTACATAGCATTAACATTGAATGTAATATGACAAGTGATCTGCTGATGATTTAAAGTATTGGAGAACATCGAAAGGTTTTATGCAAATACTACCCCATCACGTGAGGGATTTGGCATCTGTGGATTTTGGTACCCAGGGCTCCTGGGGCCAGGCTTCCATGGATTCCGAGGGAGGACTGCATCTAAAAGGCAAGGACTGCTCTTGTAGCAGATTTTGTTGGTGCCTCACCAGATCTCATGGATCTCTTTTAAAGCTAGTCTGCCCATCCCCAGTTGCTGAGCTCACATCTATAGTCTTTTCTGGAGGGTTGCCCTTGGCAATTGAAATTGGCTTGAAATTTGTCTCTGATGGAGCTGTCAGTAGCCAATGCATGACTGATACCAGGGTGTAAGATCCATAAGCTTGTTCCCTTAAAGATGGACAAACGCTGTGGTGCCACTTACGTTCCAAGCTCTGCTAGAAGAAGATGGGGCTACGCGTGGCCTCTCGGTGCTGCTCACCTCTCTGTCTCTCCTCACACACATCCAGGGGTCTCTCCTTCAATAAATTCCTTACCTATGAATTTTTCTTTTAAGCTCCGATTTTGGGAAACATAACCTAATACAGTTATTAACTAAAATTGGTATTGTCTGAAGTGTTAAGTACGATGAATAGAACATAACAGAATCTTGGTACCATTTTTGTTTAATTGCTGGAAGGATACTAGTATATGTGTATGGGAGAAAGAATATACTCTTTTCTTCTATCAATAATATATTGAAATGTGCTCTCTATTATAAAAGACAGAAGCCATCTCAGAAGAGCTTAATTGCAAATGTCAACTTATTTGTGCATATAACCAAAAAGTCCAAAAGTAATCTAGAGCCTCAGAATGATATTTTCAGGTACAGCTGAATCCAGGGATTCAGACAATACCATCTTACCTTTTATTCATCTTCTTCACTCATTTCTGTTTTCCTTTACATATTGATCTTCTTTTATATTGCAGGTGATTTCTTTAATGAAGCACAGAAAGGTGTTTGTATACAACTTCAAATTACTGCATCCTACCTTCATGTGAGCCCATTGGGAGCAAATTCTCTGCAATGGTTTAGATATGGTTTAATTGTGTGCCCCTCAAAAGTTCAGGTGGTTGGAGGTTTGGTTCCCAGGATGGTGGTATTGGGAGGTATTGGGGAACTCTTGAAGGTTGTGGCCTAGTGAGAGGAACCTAGGTCATTGGGAATATCAGGTATTGTAGTCCTTTGCCAGTTCTCTGGTGACTCTTGTAGCAAGCTTGGCCCCATCCAGCTCTACTTCCTGATATTGAAATGTAGTCTGTTTGCTCCAGGATTACTCTGCCTTTGCTCTCTACCATTAAGTGATGCAGGGAAGAAGTGGTCCTCACTGATACCAGGGTGTAAGATCCATATGGACTTCGAAGTTCTAAAACTATCTTCATATAGAGCCTGTGTCAGGTATTTCATTGTGGTATTGAAAAGCTGACTTAATACACACTCTTTCTTTGAGTAGTCATGGAAAATTCCAAAGAAAATTTGGTCTGGCTAAATGCACATCACTGAATGAATTGCCATCACCTGGTGACAGAGAGGGTAAGCAAGCTCAGGTCATGTGCACAATGCCATGGCCTAGGGCCTAGGTCAGGGAAGTCCTATCCAAAATACACAGAATAGAAACCTTTTAGGATTGTGTCTCTTGAAGAAGGCAGTATGGTATAAGGGACAATGAGATCTGTCTGCTATCAAACACAGTATACCTGATTGTTAGCAGGCCCATTTTAGTGTTCCATGTGCTCACTGCCTCTATTTAATGTTCTAGATATTTATGTCACCCTCCACCATGACCACACATAAGATCAGATAAGAGAAGCCAACAGACCCTCTTGACTCCTTGCAGGGTCTTATCTGAAGCTCCACCCTTTAGGAACGTTGTACTTGGGAGTACTTCCTGGAAATTTTCAAATCTCCCACCAGCAGATGGGACCAGCTGGGGTTGGCAGCACCCTGTGCCTGGACATCTGAGACTGCGTGTAGTCACTAGAATTCCCTTCCTTAAAATATTCAAGGCCCGCCTCCAGTTCCTTGAGTCCATTTCTCCTTTCTAGATTAGGCTCTGACAGTCTGCATACCTCTGGTTGACTTGATGCTCTCAAGATCATTAAAACCTACTGTGTAGTGATACTGGTGCCCAGTTTGAAGAGAATACATACGGAGTGGGTTGCTCCTGCTCACTGGCATGATATTTCCTTCACAAGATTGTACAATCAACAAAATCACGGCATTTGCAGGGAAATGGATGGCATTAGAGCAGATTATGCTAAGTGAAGCTAGCCAATCCCTAAAAAACAAATGCAGAATGTCTTCTTTGATATAAGGGGGCGGGGGGGCGACTCAAAACAGAGCAGGGAGGAAGAGCATGAGAAGAAGATTCCCATTAAATAGGGACAAGAGGTGCGTGGGAAGGGGAGAGAGAAGGGGAACTGCACAGAAGATGGTAGGAGACCCTCATTGTTATGCAAAATTACATATAAGATGGTGTGGGGAGAAGAAAAAAGAGAGAGAAACGTGTCACAGTAGATTGGGTAGAAAGAGGGGAGGGGAAGTGAGGGGGGATAGGATGGGCAGCACAATACAATAGACACTAGTATGGCCCTATGTATAAACGTGGCTGTATAACCAATGTGATCCTGCAATCTGTACACATGGAAAAATAAGATTAAGATTACGTACCCCATTTGAATCAAATGTATGATATGTCAAGATCATTGTAATGTTTTGAGCAACTAATAAAAAAATTTTAAAAAAAAGATTGTACAACATAGGTTTCCCCAGAATAGTGACAACCCACTGGTTTGTGTGACTCTGACATAAACTGATTCGACAACAAACAAAGACATAAAACTTCTTCTCTCTCTATTATTCTAAATCTTTATCAGTAAGTCTTTACTGATAAACCTATTTTAAACAAATTTGGTTTTAAAACAAATTATTTACATAGACAGGGCTTCACCCACAAAATAATTGCCCTGGGGCCTGCACACACTAAGACAGGCCCTGACTGCCTCAACCTCTGGACCCTTCTAAGAAAAATTGCTCCAACCATCCGTTGCTAGATGCAGCCCTTGACTGTTCCTTAATAGTGGGGTCATGTTTGATACAACACTTAGCCATAATAATTTGATGAGAGATGGTCATGTGACACAATGATAGAGAAGTATTAGGTTGATGTTTCAGATATTTGGATGAAAAAAAAAAACAGCATCAGTTCTTTGGCCCCTTCCTATAAGGGGGAAGGAGGTCATCCATGTCTTCTCGCCTTGAACCTGTAATTGTTTAACCAAAAGAATACAGAGGAAGTGGCACTGTACCCGTATCCAAGATGTGTCCTGAGAAGACCTGCAGGCTGGGGAGCTCAGGTGAGGCCACTGGGACCTCTCTCCACAGGATGGAGACTGTTATTCCAAAACATAGGAAGAAGTTGCAGGTGCCATCTTTCCAGGTACGTAATAAGTGAGTCACCTTGGAGGTGACATCAAACCCACCCAAGATAATCTCCCTTTTGATGAACTCAAAGTGAACCCATTTGGGACCTTAATCACATTTGTAAAGTCCCTTCTCCTACTTATACAACCATCACATTTGCAACCTCACCTCACGCAAGGTGAAGGATGAGGAGCATCACATACCAGGGGTATGGAAATGTGGGGACCACCTTAGAATCCTGCCTATTACATTAAGGTCATCAGCTACAACATAGGAAGCCAAGTTATAGTTGAACTTTAGAGAAGCAATAAGTAGTTTTCAATAGGACTACTGCCTCAAACTAGCCTTTGAAATGTTCTAGTATCTAAAATGGACTCAAAAGATCAAATGATCAGAGGGACCAAGCAGCCTAAACAAGTAGAGCAGACCAGGTAAGAACCATGACAGACCTGGAAGCTCATGCCCCAGATAAAGGGACCAATGGCCACCTGGCCAGAAATTCTGCTTGATTTTCAAGAGAAAATCATTTACTGGAATTTGTACTTGAATTCACCTGGAATCTAAATTAAAAAACAACAAAAAATTCGTGTTATGCAAAACAGTTTTGGACTATATTTTGGCCTTAGACCCCCAGCTTGCAAACCATAATCTAAAGTTTGTAATCACCAAAAGAAACAATTGCAAAAACTCATTGTCCCCAGACAGGCAGGGCTTCATTGGCCTGCTCATGACACTCTTCATCTAAAGGCCACATATTTATGTCCCTTCGCTTCTCTACTTCACTCAGCCCCTGAACTTCATCTCTAAAACAAAATTGATTTGCCACATCAGAACACTGATTTACAGGTCCTACAAGGCAGCCTTCAGGCCAACAAATCCAGAGCCCGATTTACAAATCCTCAAAAATGTATAATAAATGCCACATAAAAACTTTCAATTTACCAATCTTTATTTGTAGAAGCATAAATCAGCAAAGAGGATGGGACAACATTGGCATGATTATGATTAAGTTTTGAAATTCTGATTTTTTCCTTTATATTCCCTTTCAAATTTGATCTTCTCTTTATGAGTGGATTTCTTATTTTAATGACTGTATAAAAATAACACCTTAGTTGCAGCTTAGAATAGAGGTTTGGCAGTTGGAGGCTCAGGTTGGGTGTCAAAGCCCACGGTATTTTTAACAGGGAGAATCAAAAACCTTTTCTGTTTCTGGTTCCTGTTTCACTCAGCAAGAGGAGGCCCTGGACACAGGCCTCTGTCAGCTGAAGTCCCGAGCACTCCAACCCGAAGCCCATGCCTTACTCGGCTTCTTATCTAATGTCATTTAATACTGTCTTTTGTTTACTGTGAGGCGTGGCTTTAAGATGCATCTTCTTCGGACAGAGTTTTCGATCTTGGGCTATGCAGCCATGAAGGATCCAAATTCAGCACAGGACAAGGGGGACAGATTAGAGTGATGGGTGCTCTTGGGTGATTTGCAGCTCTGGGGTAGTGACAGTGAAGGGCCCCTGTTTCACTTCTGAGACTCCCCAGGAGACCACGGAGCTGGAGTTTTTCATGTTTCTACCCCACTGTCTCTCTCTCCATCATTAGAAGTGGCTAATACCCCAGCATATTGGCAATTGCCAGAGGCTGTGGCAGCCAATGATACCAATAAATTTTGTTAAAGGGAAAGAAAATGCCAGACACAAGAGAAGCCAGTAGCTCAAAGCAGCCTCTCTGTCTACTCTCTCATTGCAGGTACTGCACAATTTAAGCACATAATCTCATAGCACAGGGATCATAAAGAGCACAAAGAGAAATATATATATATATATATATATATATATATACACACACACACACACACACACACATATATATATGAAAGATTATCAAATTAATTTCTGTTCATTAAGAATTATATGTTTAAAGCTGATATACACACAAATATACACACATTACCACTATAATATAATCATTGTATGAGCCTCCTATTAAAGGACCTTAGATACCAAAGGGATATATTATCACGATAGTTTCACAACATAATCCACCACAAAAGAAAAGTTGTTTTATTAGTGCTGATTGATTGTGAAAATTCAAAGTAAAAACCAGCCACTGTGCATCTAACATGGGTGCACACTTGGAATGTTTTGGTTCATGGTTGCAAGTGACCTGCTCAGACTGCAGGTCTGGCTTTGTGCAAGTCTTCTTTGCCATGTCTCCTTTGCTCTTAGCCACTCCATGCACACAAGGTCACTGCACCCACACAATCCAGGGCTCTCTCAGGACGACATAAGGTCAATCACTCATTAGAAATATTTACAACACATCTACTATTCTTCAGACTTTGTGCTCAGATGTTGGGCAGGTACTTGTGGTGGGAAAAGAATCCAGACATAACACCTGTATTCTTGGAGCTCATATTCCAGTGGAGAAAAATGTCCCATGTTAGATACTTCACATGGGATTTTGGCTACAAATCAATTTTGTTTTTTAAATTTGCGGTCTTAGGGAGAAAGGAGGAGATGGAGTTGTGGTTAACATGGAGGAAGTTGTAGATACTAATCCTGTGCTCTCCCAAGGCAAAGTGTCACGCATGTGAACATTCTCTGTGATAACTAATGGGGGCCAGAGAGAGGGGACAGCTCAAGTGTCATAATGATGGCTCTGGGGGCAGACTTGGTACCTAGAGAATTAGCCATGGACATGCGGCAGATACCTACTATTGTAATTCCTAAAGCTAAAATGTTCCTTGCTGGTGCTGAGAAAGGAGAAAGTGAGCAGGTGTGGTTAAGTACGGTTGCAACGGGTACAGTCAACCTTCTTGGAGGTGCGCCTGTGAATCGGGTCTTCTTTTTCCTCTGAGCCAAGTAATCCACAGGCACAGTGGAACCCTCTGCTTGGTTGGAGGCACTGGTAGAAGGAACCCTGGCTTGGCAGGGTTTCACCTGGGCACTGACGGCTGTGGGTTGAGGATGGCCTGTCCAGCAAAGAAGGGAGTGAAAGAAGATGTGCAGCCTGGGAGGCCAGGACCCGTGCTGTGAATGCAGGAAATCTGCAGAATCAGAGCAAAGCAGGAAGCCAACAGAGGCAGATGGGGAAGACCTGATGCCACAGTGTGTCTGCCTTCAATCCTGAGGGCTCATGTTCCCAAAGGAGGATATGTTCACCTTGTTGGAACACCATATCGTTTCAGAAACATTTTTAAACATCACCTTCTACTTATTTTAATTTTCCTTCATGTTGAATGAAAAAAGAACATGTCTTGAAATTGAAATCTAATAAAGATCTTTTCTAGGACAAGGGCAAGTTGGTTTTTGTTGTGTTTTTGTTTTTGTTTTGTTTTGTTTTGTTTTGAATAAGTAAAGATGTTAAAGAAAGCCTTGTACACACTGTGGGAAAATGTATAAACCTGGGAGGCAAGTAATGGCAGTTAGAGAAACATGCCTCTAAGTCAGGCTGGGGAGTCCAGCTGCAATAGGTGGTCAGCTGTGCTTTGCTGACTCACTCAAGCATCAGAGGGGAGGACGGGGTGGGACTCTGGGTTAGGAGAGGGAGAGAGCCAAGTGTAGCTAAGAAAGAGACCACGGAGACAAGGCGGAGGGACAGATGCAAATGTGTTTCCCTGCTTCCTGTCAAAGAGGAGCGCAGCCTGTCAAACAGGCAGGAAATGAGGAGGAGAGAAGGCTTTTTCCCAGATTATTACCATTTATGCTTCCTTTTCCAATTACTGGTATTAGAAGATAACGTCGTGTGAGGGGGCGGGGGTGGTTTCTCCCAGTGCCCGGAAGCTGCTCCTCTAAGTGCTCATAAACATCTTTGGGAATGGATGAACCACAGAGTATGGAAATGGACGAGGCTGGTCATTACTGCCTCTGGCTTTAACTGCCAGTCACTTACAACTGGCCACACGCAAAGAAACGCCACTGTGAAGTTCATCGTTGCCATCAGATATAAAAAGGAGACAATTTATATCCATGCCAGGTGGGTTGATGGACTTTTAGTCTCTCTGTTTTTGAAGGTCTGAATAACCCAAGATTCAGTACTTCCAGCAATGATGGGTGTGGAGGGCCCAGGGAGAAGAGACACCATTTAACTTTTCCTGCTTGGCATGGATTTTTGTTTCCTCTCCTATCAGACCCCAAATTTTCCTTGAAGATCCACCCTCCCCCAACTTTAAACTTTGAGTCTGGAGGACTGAACTTTACCTCTTGCCTTCTGGCAGGGTTCAAATCTCAGGTTTGGTAATCAGGCTATTCTTTAAAAAAAAAAAAAATACCAACTTTTTTTTTTAATATTTTTTTTTAGGTGTAATCAGGGTATTCTTTACACTGTCATGCCCAGTTCTGTATGTCCAGATAAAACTGATATGGATAGGCAAGTGGTGGGGAAAGGGGATGAGCGTCTTGGGGAAGAAATAAAGGGGCATCTTAGTGGCTCTCATTTTAATCCAACTCTGGGAACATTTACTGAAAACTTGCTATGTGAAAAGAAGTGTATTGGACAAGGTTGCATAGGGGAGTAGGGATAAAAAGACTTAAGGAAATAATCTGTATCCTTAAAATGACTACCATCCATTCAAGTCAGAGAGTGGTAATGTGTCTTGTCCCTTGACTTTGCCCCTAGGAAGCCCGTTACCCTGGCCCCTTCTCTTACTCTCTCCGTGTGCTGCTATCTCCAACCCCAAAGAGGAAGTTGACTCCATCAGCCGAAAGCTCCCTCCGAGTCCTTATCATGTGTATGCTCAACATCTGGGCACAATTAGCTCTCCGGAGACTATTTTTGTAAGTATAAATGAAAAAAACAAAAGCAAAACTGAAAGGTCAGCATGCAGCTTGAATGAGGATCTCTGAAGACCTTCCCCACCGCTCCCCTCTCCCCGGGTCTTCTTTTCATCATATTGGTTCCCTCTGGCCATCGTACTTTACAGATGCGTAAAATTGAGTGGTGCGTGAAACATTTGGAAGGAAAGAAGAAAGGAAAAGGAGGTAGAGGAAGGAGAGAGAAAAGAAAGAAAGAAGGAAAGAGGAAGGAAGGAAGGAAGGAAATATAGCTTGTCTGCCTCTTGACGTTTGTTGGCATGGCAACAGGATACATCTTTCTCTTAACAAAGATTCCAGTACATTTGTGATACTATTTTGTGTCGCTACCACTGTGAAGGGATCACAAAGTACTACCAAGGAAAAGTGAGCTGAAGGGGAGCCTGGGTAAAAAGGTGGGCAGAGACGCCCTGGAACTTCACAGAGAGGTCTCCAGGCTGGCAGTGTGAAGTCGTGGACCCGTGTGCCAGCTCAGCAGAGCCGGGGAGGTGGCTGCTGCTTTTCTCTTCTGCTTAGTCAGCAGAAACCAGGTCATTTGCAGAACTTGCTGCCCTTCTCTCCTGGAACAAGAAATGTACGGCCATTTGTTATTTCTGCGTGTGCTGAGGACTTTTCTCCCTCCTGCCTCCTAAATGGAACCACAGCAAGGTATCGGCATGCGAAACATCCACACCACGAATCCCTTCTTGCTTTTAGGGCCATGCACCTCCTTCTTTCTGCCTTGGAAAGTCTTATCTCTAGCCTCCCTTGCCCAGCTGCTGAATTCTTACTGTGTCTTTTCAAATCAAAGGACACAGACTTATGGCCCTTCCTCTGGAATTAAAATCCAGGCTAGGACATGGGGAAAGAACTCCTTCCATCTTAAACCCACTGCTGAGTAACAGCACGGAGGCTGATTGGAAGGAAGCTCAGAAATGCTGTGAAAGACAAGAGCAGGGTACTCAATTGCCAGGCCTGCCGTTCATATTGAAATGTTGGCCCCTACAGGAACCCCACACGGTAACCCCGCATCTGCAGGGGGGGATGAAATGTGTGTACGTGTGACTTCCCACTTTGAATGCTTGTTTTAGAAGGCAGAACACACAAGTTATAAATATATGCCACTCAAATTCACATCTGGTTTTATAAGACCCCCTCACCAAGACCAATAGGTGAGCCCTGGTGAATGAAGGCGTTGGATCCCAAGGGATGGTGATAGCTCCTGGGAATGGAGGGCACTGTCCTTACAGGATGTGCCAATGGACAGCTATGAAATCCACAATTCATGATGGTGGTCATTTCAGGAGGGAGGTGGGAACATGGGGCTGATAAAACCGGGGCTCTGTTTGGGAAACTGATCTAAGATCTAGAGCTGAAGTAAAAGATACAAAAATGGAAGAGAAAACCAAAGAGGTAGTTTGGGGCCAAGTCATGCTATTTTAGGGAATTTGATCTTTATTCATGAGCCTTGAGATGCCACAGAAGGCTTTGATGCAGACAGTGCATGTCTATGCTTTTTGAAAAGGTACTTTTGCTTACTTAATCTTTACATCAAACCCAGAGCAAGTACTTCAGGAAATTAACCCCCCCCCCCGACCACCATCATCGCCTCTAAACTTCATGGGAAATTGGAGACATTGCATATGGTAGAAGCACTAGGGCACCTTCAGAGATTGGAACCCCCATTTGTCTCTAATAATCATGCTGCCCCAGGAGAGAGGAGCGCCTTCCAATTAGACCAATATTTTTATACCACCCAGTGTCCTCCTTGGGGACAGTCGCCAATCATCACACAAGAAGCAGAGACACTATTTACAGATAAATCACACTCACCCCCCCACACAGCCCAGATGAGGTAGGTCAATTGATAATAGCATGAAACATTTAGATTGAGAGAAAAGTGGAAACCTGACTGCTTTTTGTCACTTTAGCCTCACAACATACCACAACATGATTTAGAGACAGATTCTAGCTTTTGTCACCACCATTACTCTCCAGCGTAGGACCCTGGTAGAAGGAGGAGCTCTTCGTGCTCCCCAACAGTGAAGTCCCCTTTCGCCTCACTGAGGGCACCAGCACCTCTGCTTCACTCGGGTTCCGACACACCATAATCCTGTTTCTCTCCTCTCCAGCTGATTCTCCCCTGTGCATTTCGAATGTTCCCTCACCCTCATCTGCCCACAGCGCTCCTCCTCTGTCCTCAGCTATGCTGACCTCCCCTCATTTAACCTCACCTCGCCCCATCCACCCTGGATTCCCCTTGTCCATCTTTGTCTACTGTCATTTGCCCCCATCCACACTCAACCACACTCACCTGCCCAGGAGCCTCACCATCCCCCAACTATCCTCCTCAACCCGGACTGCCCACATATTGTGATCTTTAGTTTTCATTACCACTGTCATAGCTGTCCCCACAATATAGTGACAGTGTTGACAATAATGATACCTCTCAGACATGCTGCATATTTCAAGAAATGTCTTTGGATTGAAGGATTTACAGAAGGTCCCTGTGCCTCCTACATCCCACGCAGGTGGTGGAGATGGGGTCCCTCTACATGGAGTAGGCTGGTGGGAAAAGACCACATGACATGGAAGTAATTTTTTATAAAGCGGGGGTGGGGGTGGGGGTGGGACAGCTCTTCCACCTTATGGTCCAAGCTTCCACACTGGAAAGAGAGCTCAAGAACCCACATTTCCTTTATTTATACAAAAGGGCTTCAAAAGAATTTCCATGGAATGTTCTTTTGCCAAATAAATAGGAGGTAGGCTGTCCAAGCCCAGTGGGTAACGCCCAGGTCCAGAGAAAGCAGACTTCTTTGGCCAAGGGAAGGTAGAGGACGTGTGCATAGATCAATCCATCAAGTGGGAGGGGGCCCCCAAACAGTGTGCAATGTCAGACCAACACCTCCTTGGCTCAAGGCTGAGAGAAGGTGCTTAATAGCTCAGGGGTGGCTCCCAACATCCCTGACTTAGATGGTTCCACTTAGTGATTTTTCAACTTTACTTAGATTCAAAAGCAACACATTGTGTCAACTGAGAACCCAGACAACCATTATGTTTTTCACTTCCAATATCATATTCCCTATATGAACTATCCAACACTTGATTATAAAATAGACTTTGTGTTAGATAATTTTATCCAATTGTAGGTTAACATAAGTATTCTTGACACGTTTAGGGTAGGTGAGGCTAACCTAGGATATTTCTTGGGTTAGATGCATTAGTATATTTCAGCAAATGGTATTTCCAATTTATGATAAAATTATCAGGATATAACCCCATTGAAAGTCAAGGAGTATCTGTATATAGGAATCATAATCCTTTATGTTACTGACAATATCTTCAACATCATTTTACATCATTAGTATTTTAACCCTCCTAGGAATCTTGTAAAAAACGTGAGTTGTTTCACAATTGAAGAAGTGTCATGGCTTGTGAAGGTAAGGATACTCCTAAGCCCAGGGAAAAGGCCCAGGCACACACTGGGATTTCTGCCTGCAATACGGTAATTGATACCATTTTGTGTCACACTGCAGCCTCTCTGCAGCTGAACTGCCTGTGAGGTTCTTCATACACATGGTGGATCATCCTCACAGTCCCACAAGAAAGGGGTTTTACAAACAAAGACTCCGCACACAGCTCCAGGGACCTCAATGACCCATCTAACCCACCCAGGGACTGAGAGCTAAAGTCCCCTAACTCTTGAGTTTTTCTTTCCTATCAGAAATAAATTCATTCCCATTCCCATGTTATCAAAGTCATTTGCATTTTATTTCCATCGACATTTGCATTTTTAAAAGGAAAAAAAGTACCATTTCAAGGTAAAGAAAATATTTTCCCTTAGAAGAATTGTCTGCAAAACGGTACCAGAATGATTAAAGTTTCCACAGTTCCTCAAGTTACACTTTGTACTTCTAAAGTCATACCTGTTTCGAACACCAAAAAAGAAAATAGGTCAGATATTGAAGTTATCTTCCTTCTGCTGCATTCCCCTCTATTTTATGCCTCTTTCTCCTGCAGAGCACATTTAGCTCCCTTGAGTTAAGGCAGAAGAAATGTGAGATACTATGTTATGCAAATCACAGGAGGAAAGAGCGAGCTGGAGAAGAGGCAGAATCAGCTATGGAGAAGGTTTTTGAATTATTGAGTTTTAAGGTAAGCAGAACGATTAAGCAGTGACCTAGTTTGACCTCACCAGCAGATGGAAGATTCTTAAGGAATTGTGTTAGGAAGAAAAAACAGGTAGGAAATGGAACTAGTGTTGACAGAGCAGAAAGCATAGTGGTTAGTGTGTGCATTCCGACCCAGGCTGCCTGCATTTAATGCCCAGCCCTAAGGTCCAACATTGCCTCAGTTTCCTCATTCCTAAATAATGGATGCCAATAGAAATAGGACTCATCTCAGCAGAAGGGGAGGAGCCACGGTGTTGATGTGTGCAGATTCTTTCCAACAGACCTGCTGCACCTACTAAATGCAGCACAAATGATACAGAACCATCCTTAGTGAACCCCATCTTGGGGCTCCTGGCCCACTTCCTGAGCTGGGTGAAGTCAGGTTGCTTTTCCTGCAAGATGCAGTTCTCATTCAGTTTGCAGCAAGAAAGAAGAGCTTCCCATAAACTACTCAGGAGATGAAGAACAGGGAAGAGGTGCACACCACACCACATGGAGACCAGATAGTGTTCAGTACACAGAAAACACTGAGATGTCAGGTAACAGCTCGTGGCTAAAGGGCTATCGCACTCTTCCCAATCTTGTGCTCCACTCTTAGGACAACAAATTGACTCTATAGTTGGGTGCTTTCACCAACTGGAAAGAAGACCTCGTTGGCTCAGTGGTCAACATAGCACTTGCCAGGTAAAGCCATTACTGAGTCAAGCAACCACACAGGCTCTTGCCAACTTATATACCAGCTGTCAGTGGGCTGAGAGCCCACTCTTGATCCACGAACTGAGATCTGGAGGAAAAGACCCTAGAGTCCACTCTCCCAAGTGGGGACAAGCTAAGGACAGTATGTTCCCATCTAATATACACAGTTCATTTGTTATACCTTACACAGCCTGGTGAGGTAGGTATTAAGTCCTGGGTTTCCAAAGCATTCTTCTAGCCATGCTCTTTTTTCAAGGATGGTTCTGAGCCGTGGACTTTGGTATTTACTAAGGCCCAAGGTCAGATATTTTGCTGAACTGAAACTTGAGAAAACTTAGAATTCTCTGAGGGATTCTAATTTCAATATGTTTTCATTGCACTAAGCCTTAAATATGCAAAGTAATAAATACTTTGTAGAAATGTTTATGGCATTTTGATTTTTATTATGTGTTCTTGATATTATTATCACCTTTCCTAATGAAGGATAAACACATATTCATTTACCAGGGAAGTAGGGTTTAGGAAAAATAGGGGAGGAGGGAGCATTTTATGTTTGGGTTTCCCCAAATTAGGCACACATAATATAACCAGAAACTTGGTTTAAAAACAGCTTTAGTGAGTTATTATTTGCACATCATGAAATTCACTCATTTTAAGTGGATTCGGTAATTTTTAATAAATTTATACAGTTGTGCAGCTGTTACCACCATCCAGTGTGACATTTCTCTTACCCCTTAAATATTCCCTTGTGCCTGGAAAGCTTTCAATTTTGATTTTGATTTTAAATCATTTTATTCTCAAATTAAAGAGAAAACTACTATTAATGAAAATGCCATAAATTATGTGGCTTATAAATGACACTTATTTCTCATAATTCTGGAGGCTGTCCAAAATCAAGGCATGGGCAGGTTTAGTATATGATGAAGGCCTAGTCCTCAGAGATGGCAGCTTCTCACAGTATCTTCAGTGGAAGGTCAAGAAGGTTCCCTGGGATCTCATTTAGGAGGGTGCTAATCCCAGTCGGGAGGCTCCATTTCAATTATACTCCAAAGGCCCCACCTACTAAAGCCACCACTTTAACATTAGGATTTGAACATATGAATTTGGGAGACATAAACCTTCAGACCATGCCACATACATGGAAATGAGCACATAAATAAATACAAACTGCTCATAGGTCAGATTATTTTTTAATGAGATCATAGCTGTGTTTTCTTCCCTGACCTCTGCCTTTTTCAGGTAAAAACGGGTTTCAGAGGGCTTTTCATGTCCATCCACTTTTCTCATTCTCTTATAATGTTTTCCTAGTATTTTAGAACATAAATATAGCATAAATCATTTTGTCATTGTTCTCTCTGTTAATGAAAATAGAGGTTGTTTCTAATTTTTTAATCTTAATGCAGCATTAACGTCTATTGCATTCATCGCTACCTCTGCCCACCCATCCACTTACGCATTCATTTGTCATTGGCTGGCCTATGAGTAAACAAGTATTGAACACTTCTTATGTGCTGAGCGTAATTCTCAGTCAGTGTGGGAGACAGACAAAAATCAAATGAATAGATACAACAGAGTATCACAGATTCTGCAAAGGGGAGGCTGGTCCCTTGTATGCTCAACAGAGCAGGAAGACTGGGGAAACCTATAAAAATTGCACAAGAAGGAACACTTAGGTTGAGCCTTGAATTAAGGGTTTGTTCCTGACAAGTGACCAAAGACAATCCAGACAGAGGAAAGAGGAAGAGGAATGGCCAGGAGGTGGCACGTGATTATGATTTCACATGGTGCAAAGTGCTAGGAGGTTGGAGAGAGACAGGATTGGGACATCTTTGCAGGGCGTAACAGAATCCGTTTAATAGGTTGTAGCATGGGGTATGCCATGGCATAATTAGTTAGCACAGCCTTTTGGGAAAGGTGGGAAGAAAAGAACAAAGGGGCTTGGGCAAGGGGGAGCCAGGTCCTGGAGCCAGTTGGCAAGGAGCCTCATCTCCCAGGCTCCGCTCTGCATTGTCCACATCAGACACGGGGATGAGGATGCATTAAAGAGCCAGGTGGGTGCTCTTTCCTATTAGCTCGCCCAGCTAGTGAGCTGATTGTTCCTGGCCTTGCTCTACCCAACACCAAGCCTACCACGTAAAGGTCTTCCTGCAACGGAGCTGTGTTTACTGTAACTTCTAGAACAGAAGCCAAGGATGAAGGTTAATTTCTGTGTCAACTTTGCAGGTCACAGTGCTTGGATAACTGGTCAAACACCATTCTAGATGTTTCTGTGATGGGTAAGTGCCATTGAGTGAATTTAACAACTAAAGTAACTTAAAGCAGATTGTCCTTTGTAATGTGAGCGGTCCTCAACCAATAAGTTGAAGGCTAACAAAGGATGACCTTCCCCAAGTAAGCACAGAGAAGGAATTCTGCCAGCAGACGGAGTCCCTCTGGGTCTCTAGCCTACCAGTGAACCCTGCGAATTTCAAACTTTCTGGCCTCTAATTCCTTAAAGTCTCAGTCTCCCTCTCCACACATACAGTATGTATATATGTATATAAATGGATACATATGTGTGTGTGAAAATGCATACACGCATATACGCACAATCTTTTGTCTCTTTCTCCAGCCAAGACTAACACACTAGGGAAGACACCGTGAAGACCCTGGGGGGGGTTGCTTCTCGTGACAGAAGAACATCCAGAGGGCTTTTCCTCTCAAGTTCCAGGAACCTTCATGTTCCCCAGGCCACCAATTTGGAAGAGGGATGGAGAGGAGCTGCAGATTAGATCCCCAGCCAGGCCCAAGGGTCCCGAGGTTGCAAGTGATAGACAACAATCCTGGGACATAATCTCTCTCTCTCTCTCTCTCTCTCTCTCTCTCTCTGTCCATGCAAAGGTCTCTGCTATCGCAGGTGTTTTCAGATGTCTTCTCTGAACTCCCACTTTTCAGTCTTTCTCTTTCTCCAACCTCTGACACTGGCCTGACCCTGCACAGAATGCTGCTTTTCCCATTTATGTTTAATTTTGTTTTCTTGTCTTTTCTTCAGTTATTTGAGCAAGTCACTCAAATCTTAAAAGATGGGGTCCATGTACTGGAATTCTTCCCTTCTAAAGTTCACAGTCACACTGATGCTTTTTTAAAATACTGCTTTATCACTTTGCAATTTATTAAATAGCACTGGGTTCAGTTAATCTTTTAACCTCTTATGAAATCTGTAAAGGGAGGATAATATTATAATTAAGAACAGTGCTCTAATGCCTTATAGACTGTTAAAGGGATTAAATCAGAATATGCACGTCAAGTGCTTAGTGACACACCTGGCATTTCATAAATGCTATGTCTTTCCCCTATGTTGTCTCATATGACTATCTTAATGAGCCTTGGTTTCATAAATGAGGAGGAGAAAGCTCAGAAGTAAAGTTTCTTCCTTGGGACCACACAGCTCACAAGCAAAAAGTCAGAACCTGAATTCAGAAGTTCTGACTTCAATGCTGTTATTGCTATGCACACTCAACTTATGAAACACAAGTTTGGCGCACTGAGAAAATACCTACATGCAGAAGTTTATGCAGATCAGTGCATAAAAATTGTGATTTGGAGCAGTTTCTAGATGGTGCCAGATGAATAAGAAATGTTGACTGATGATATGCAAAGGGAAAACCTCAATCAACAACTCTTGGTCTTGCTAAACTTCTCGTGTAAACTTGAGCAGGACATTAGTGCATCAAATGCTCAGGCAAGTTGAAGGTCCAGTATGCTGTCTCCTTGGCTCTCAGAATTACATGTTCCTGTCTCTTCTTCTATGATGCCCTTGACTGGTTCCTTGCTGCCCCTCCCTCCAACTCCACTGTCGTGATTGTGTTCTCTGTCCTTCATCACTTCTCATCACAACTGTGTGCTTGTGTCCTTGCTGTTTTCTCTGTCTGAAGTGCCCTTGAATCTTCTCTGCTTGGCAAACTATAGCTGCCACATCATCTCCTGGGTGATGCTTCCCCCCTTAATTCGTCGGACTCACATTCTTGCACACCACATCTACAATTATGATGGTCATATTTTTATTTGACCTTTTCTTAGTAGACAGTGACTACAACAGAGGTACTGTAGGTTGATTTTAAACAAGGTATCCAATTTCTTTATGTCCTTCCCCCATGAATTGGCTCATTTTAAGTATCAACTTGATGGGTTTAAGAGATAGCCAGATAGTTGATAAAGTATTCCAGGGTGTTCCTGGAAGAGATTGGCATTTGAATCAGTGAACTGATTCGCTCTCACCAATTTAATGGGCTGATTTCTAGACAGAACAAAAATATCGAGGAAAAACAAACTCTCTCTTTCTCCTGGACCTAGGATATTTTTCTTCCCTTGCTCTCAGACATTAGAACTGCACATTTCCTGGTTTTTGCACTCTGGGACTCGCACCAGTACCCCTACCTCTAATCTCCCAAATGGTTTCAGGCCTTTGGCCTCAGCCCGAAAATTACACTCTAGCCCCCAGGTTCCGAAGCCTTAGGACTTGGACTGAATCACATCCCAGTTTCCCTAGGGCTTCAGGTTTCAGAAGCCTATTGGACTTCTCAGCTCTGTTATGCCATGAGCCAACTCCCCTAAATCCCCTCATGTATCTGATTATCTATATAACGTATTGGTGCCGTTTCTTTGGAGAACTCTAACACACACACACACACACACACACACACACGCACACACCATTCCAAGCTTTACATTATGATTTAGCAGCCTCTTCTCCTCGAGAGGTAGAATCTATTTCCCTGAACCTGGTGTGTGGGTTAGCCTTGGGCTTGCTTTGTTCAGCAGGATGTGGCAGAAGAGACAGGGTTCTTGCAGGCTCCTGCTCTCTTGGACCCCTGCATCTGCCGTGACAACAGCATGTCTTGGCTAACTGCCGGGAAGGACGCTTCATGGAGTAGAGTTGGAAGAGACCAACGGTCCCAGCACAACCAGCAAAGGCACTCAGCGAGCTCAAGGATCCCTGAGCAGAATTAAATATTTATTGTTCTATGCCCCTAAGGTTTGTAATTGCCTCTTCTGTAGCATTATTGTGGTCCTAGAACATTAAAGAAATGCTTTAGGGAATCATCAAGTTTTATTATTACATTAAATTAACTTATTTATTTTTGCAGTGCTGGGGATTGAACCCAGGCCCTTATGCATGCGAGGCAAGTGCTCTACCACTGAGCTACACCCCCCAGTCCTTAACTTTATCTGCCACGTTACTGGCATTATTTGATCATTCATTCATTTATTCTCTTATTCATTACTCTCAAGCAGGTTCGTGTACTGTGTACCAGGTACTATAATAGGCTCAAAGATTAATATGATATATTTTCTGCTTTATCAATAAGTGTTCATGAGATGACTTACATGTTTCTTTTCTCCTTGCACAACTCTAGAGACAGGACTTTCCTAAGAGTTCATGGAGACAATTCTATGTTTGATCTCCCCACAGGTTAAAGTTCTTCCTTTTGTCCATCTTCCAACCCTCCAGCTTTAGTGTGAGCTTCTGTGCTCCTGCTCAGCTGCCCATGAACCTGGGGGATAAAACTCAGCATCCGCCTCATAAAAACTCTTCATAAATTTAAATTCAGTCATTAAGTCAAGGAAACAGTTAAGCCACTTTACCTGAACTGCAGATTTTATTTTGGGATATCTCCGTGGGGAGGGATGTTTGGGATTAATTGAGCTTTCTGGATATCTGCACATGAGCACCGGAGTTTTATATATAGTACCAGAACACCTGATCCCAGCACCTGGAGAGAGAAATTACCCATTTAACCTCCCGAACTCCAATCACAGATCGGAGGCAGTGAGGCCCTCATGGAGGGTCTGTGGCAGGGAGTTGGGTGTCTGGGTCTTGGTGCTCATCTTTCCCTGGACCCTTGCCCTTCCTCATGGCCACTCACAGGATGCCTAAAACCCCTTGGGGCTGGGCTCTGAAGCGCTCACCACTGCGTGCCCCTCCTCCCTCAGTGCACCCTGCACCATCTTCTACTATATGGAAGGGGTTGGTTTTGCAGGATGCTTTAAGTACCACAAACGAAAACCTCTTTTTCTTTTTCATTCTTTCTGCCACCGTAGGGTTTTAAAAACCCATCTTCTCTGCAGAGGGTCTGATAGGTTCACTTTCCTCTTGGTGCCCTGAAGTCCATGCAAGTCGGTGTTCTGCCGCCTCTCAGGACTTCCCTGGCTGTTCCACGTAAATGGGACCACGGCCCCCTCGTGCTTGGTCCCCTGCTATCTCTCCATTGCTCTTCTAGTCCTTAGCATCAGCTGACCTGTATGTCATTATGCACGAGAGTTTTTAAATCTGTTTTCCCCCATGAGAGCTAGGAATTTTTTGTTTTGACAAATACATGCAGTCACATTATCACCACTACAATTAAGATATAGGACAATTCCAGCACCCAAAAGGATTCCCTGTACCCCTTTGTAGCTGGCTCTGCCCATCCCATTCCAGGTGACCACTGATCTTTTTTTTTTTTTTTTTTTTTTTGCATCTCTAGCTTTGCCTTTTCCAGAATGTCATAAAAATGGACTCTTATGGTATGTGGTCCTTTTGACTTATTTCAATTGTAATATATTTGAGATTCATCCCTGAGTTGGATTCATCGGTGGCTTTATTTTTTCTTCTTCTTTTTAATTTATTTTTATGTATTTATTCATTTATTTTGGTACCAGTGATTGAACTCAGGGACACTTAACCACAGAGCCACATCCCCAGCCCTTTTAATATTTTATTTAGAGACACAGTCTCCCTAAGTTGCTTAGGGCCTTGCTGTGTTGCTAAGGCTGGCCTTGAACTTGCTGTCCTCATGCCTCAGCCTCCCAAGCCTTTGGGATTACAGGCATGTGTTCTTCTTTTAATGCTAAATTGCACCATGGTCTTTCATAAGTTAGACGACACTTGCAGTGTTCTCAGTTCTGGCCATTACAAGTAAAGCTGTAGAAAATATTTGTATACATGTGGTTTTGTAAACATAAGCTTTCCTCTCTCTTGGGCAAACACCTAGGAGTGAAACCACTAATGTATGGATTAAGCATATGGCTTATTTTATAAGAAAATGCCAACCTGCTTTCCAAAATTTCAGTTCTGTTGCTCACTCTCAGCAGCAATGGGAGTTCCTGTTACTCTACCTCCTGGCCAGCACTTGACGTTATTAATGATGGTCAGCTGTCAGTTCTTGTCTTGTTTTGTTTTGGTTGCTGGTGCAGCCGGCAAGGGGTGGTATTTAAAATTCCATTTTCCTAATAACAAATTAGGCTGAGAATATTTTACTGTGTTTATTTGCCAATTATTTGTGTTCTTGGGTGAGGTCCCTATAAAATTCTTTTGTCAAAATTTAATTGGGGTGTTTATTTCCTTTTATTATGAATTTTGAGAGTTCTTTAAATCATCTGGCTGCAACTTTTTAATAAGATACAATTTACAAATATTTCCTTCCAGTCTGCAGTTTGCCTTTTATTTTTAATGATTCTTATTAAAAAACATGTTTGTAATTTTGACAAAGTCAAAATTCTCATAAAAATATTTTTTTTATGGATTAGGTTTTGGGGTTATGTCTAATAAATGTCTGCCTAACCTAGGTTATATGGATTCGCTACCAAGGTATTTTTTTTTTAGCTTAAAATGACAATTATATTTTATTTTATTTATTTATTTATTTTAAATTTTTTATTGTTGGCTGTTCAAAACATTACATAATTCTTGATATATCATATTTCACACTTTGATTCAAGTGGGTTATGAGCTCCCATTTTTACCCCAAATACAGATTGCAGAATCACATCAGTTACACATCCATTGATTTACATATTGCCATACTAGTGTCTGTTGTGTTCTGCTGCCTTTCCTATCCTCTACTATCCCCCCTCCCCTTCCCTCCCCTCCCCTCTTCTCTCTCTGCCCCCTCTACTGACATTCATTTGTCCCCCTTGTATTATTTTTCCCTTTCCCCTCACTTCCTCTTGTATCTACTTTTGTATAACTCTGAGGGTCTCCTTCCATTTCCATGCAATTTCCCTTCTCTTTCGCTTTCC